>NW_026294492.1:32995569-33343069 GCF_007827085.1 Peromyscus californicus insignis | reverse complement strand
GGTGGCTCAGCGGTTAAGAGCACTGACTGATGTTCCAAAGGACCCGGGTTCAATTCCCAGGCCATCCAGTGTCTGATCATGCCAGGATTTAAAAAAAAAAAAAAAGTAAGAAGAAAGAAAAGAAAGAGAACTCCAAGTGTCTGGGGCTGGAACCCAGTGGTATAGCAGTGGGGCATGTATTCAACATATTGGATGTTTTCTTTTTACAGATTAAGAACAAGACCTAGAAACTAGCCAGGCAATTTAGGGTCAGGAGCTGGAAGTATCTTTGGTTCTGTCCTGGCCAGAGGCTAAAAATGTCAGAAGTGTTTAGGGGCCCTGTCATCTTTTTCTGCCCTTTTACAGCTGCCTGGGAGCCAGTCCAGACACCTGGGATCTACAGGCATTAGGACTCCTTCTGGGGGGTCAACTGGAACCCCTCAGACCTCCACCTGCTAAGGTGGGCTCAGGCTACCGAAGCTTCGAAGCTGCGTAACCTACGGCCTGTGTCCCTGGTAACACTAGAAACATACACATAAGTTTGGGGATTTCTTGGGGCATAAATTAGCATATGAAATGTTAAAGCTGTCCAGATTTTTTTTCTGAGTTCCAGCTCTATGCCTGGGTAGAGAGCTGGTGATCTAAGCTGTCTAAAAGGAGCTGGGAGGAATAATTATCTCCTTAATGAGACAATGCAGTTGCTTCTCAGAAACCACTTTTTGGGGCGCTCCGGGAATCTCTGCCACAGGTGCCCAGTTATTCAGAAAGTCTTAATTGTGGGCCACTCGATGGATGCTGGGAATTGAACCCTGGGTCCCCTGCAGGGGCAACAATTGCTCTTAACTACTAAGCCAATTCTTCACTCCCCCAATTTTTTCTTTTTTTGTGTGTGTGTGTTTTTGTTTTTTTTGTTTTGTTTTGTGTTCTAGACAGGGTTTCTGATAGGTAATAAACAGTGCTGGTTGCGGTGCTGGTTACTGCGTGGAAAGGTCTCGGTCACGACAGAACCCAATGCTAGTTTTTAGAGCTTTATTAGGAGGGAAAAGGGGTGGGGGGAAGGGAACCAGGCCTGGTGAGAGAGAAAGATGGGGGAGGAGGAGGGAGCAGAGCAGGGAACAGAGAGAGAGAGAGAGAGGGTGGGGTCTTCATCTAGCTTCTTTTATTTATCTATCTATTTATTTATATTTTTGCAACTATTTATTTATTTATTTATTTTGAGTAGAACCAAAACTTATCCTAAGCCACAATCATCCTAGGGTCCCCCTCTGCTATGTATCCTCACTCAGGATGATATTTTCTAGTTCCATCCATTTGCCTGCAAATCCCATGCTGTCATTGTTTTTCTCTGCTGAGTAGTACTCCATTGTGTACATGTACCACATTTTCTTAATCCATTCTTCAGTTGACAGGGTGCAGATTGTGTGACCACACTGTGAGTACGTAATCTTCAACTCTCAATGATGACGTAAGATGCAAGTCCCGAGGAGTGAGGGCAGGATCCTAACAACTTCTCTGTGTAGTTTTGATGCCTGTCCTGGATCTTGCTCTGTAGAGCCTCGAATTCACAGAGATCCGCCTGGCTCTGCCTCCTGAGTGTTGAGATTAAAGGTGTGTGCCACCACCTCCCAGCCAATCCTTTTTCTTATTGAAGATTTCTAGGCTGCCAAAAGCCAATATCCCATAAACCCTGTAAAACTTGTATGAAATCTGTTAATTTCCCACACCCTTTGTTTTTGCAAAGGCTCCAGCTGCATGTCTGTAACTTGATGGCCTGAAGGGGATTGAGTTGGTCCCCTCCCACTCTCCTTCATGTTTTGTGCTGACTCCTTTAAAGCGAGCCAGTCCTGAAAGACTGTGATGTCAGACAATAGTTACTGGGGGAAAAGACACAGTGGCCACCGGCGGTAGAATAAAAACCAAGTGGACTTCCTGTCCAGGTGTGCAACGACCTTGCTAGCCTGTCTCTTGGAGTGACGTCGAGAATATTTGTAACAGCTGCAAATACTTATCCAATAGCAGCTCCCGAGATTCACAGCTTGCCTGCTTTGTTGTTTTTTTCTTAGACTCTAATAATATTGTCCTCAATATTTCCTCTGGAGTCCATTTCTAAATTCTTATATCAAGAACCCAAAATGAAACCCCAGTTTCTCTGTTAACCCAGAAAAGCCTTGGAAACCCCTAAACAATGACCCTGGTGGTCACTCATTTCTTGGAATCCGCTCCAGCCATACATAATAGGAAAAACATCCCTTGGTAGTAACTCTGCCTGCGCAGTAAATCAGATCAGGCCGAATTAATAAATCCGGGTTTAATCTGAGACTCCCAGGTGACTCTCGGGAAGGCAGGAAAGAGGAGAGCGAGGAGAGGGAGAGAACAGAGAGGGGAGAGAGAGGGAAAAAGAAAGGGGGAGGGGCTGGTGACCATGTCTTAAATAGCCTGTAGGCATGGTCTTGAGCAGCCCTGGGGGAAGGGCCGACCCTTGGTGGGCTTTCTGAGGGGCAGGGTCTGGAATGGAAGGAGTGAGCGCCCCCTCTCCCGAGCTAGAGATCCCCAACAATACAGGAGCTCTGTGTCATCATTCAAGGTCTCACCTATGAACACATAATAACCTCCTTTCTACAGACCCACTTTCTCTGTGGGCTACGAAAACCATTGAGTTTGAGAGACAAAGGGCCTAGAACCTTGGGTGCCTCTGGTGGTTGATTTTGCAGCCCCCAACTCTCCACACCACCCCACTTTGGCTACTGCTCACCTGAGTCAAGAAAGCCATGCCAGCTGCCCAGTGCCCCCAGCCTCTACCCTAAACCACTACAAATGCAAAAGCAAGGGAGAACAGTCCTACAGGTGGAACCCGCTTCTAATCTCAGCAGCCTGGCCTTGCGGGCTGGAGGATCAGAAGTTCCAGGTCATCCTGGGCTATTCTAGCAAGTTCTGGGCCAGTCTGGGCTACTGAAATTAAAAACAGCAACAAAAACAACAAAAAAACCTCCACCACAACACCCCTCCCCGCAAACAACAATAACAAACAGAGAAATTGTTTCTATCAGATACTATAAAACTTGTGTTTAGCACAGGAGTTTAAATCTTTCATTCCCCCCACCCCGCCACATACCACCTTGGATGCAAATGTTTTAAACCCACCAACAAACCTTTGTTCACACAAAGACCCCCTGCTGCGTTCCAGGTCTTGGATGGCCAGCAACAGTGACCACTTTCCATTCTCTCCTTCCTTTCCTGTGCACCCACTCTTTTCAGATAACCAACTGAACAAGACTCTCAGGTCAGACCCCAGCCACTGGGGAAAAGATCACAGCCACCACTTGAGCTAGAATAAAATCCAAGTGCACTTCCTGTCTGTGTGTCTGCTCTTTGGAGCACGCACTCTTTGTTTTGTTTTGTTTTTTCAAGACAGGGTTTCTCTGTGTAGTTTTGGTGCCTGTCCTGGAACTCACTCTGTAGCCCAGGCTGGCCTCGAACTCACAGAGACCCGCCTGGCTCTGCCTCCCGAGTGCTGGGATTAAAGGCGTGCGCCACCACTGCCTGGCGGAGCACACACTCTTGATGGAGAGTAAGTTTACCTTGTTCAGACACGTCAGTTAGAGTAATATAGCTCTTTGAGACCCCGAACTTACTTCTAACACACATGAAAACAGGAACAAAACAAAGCCTTAACCCTTTCAGGGGCTCTCCAGAAGATTCCTTAGAACTGTGTTCAAGGCTAACGCTTTGCAATCTGTCCAGAACTTCTTTTGTCCTGATCATACGCACAAATGTTTTAACCCAAATCTGCTGGCATGGGCTTTCTTGGTCCTGGTACATTTCCCCCACCTAGCCTGCACCCCAGCTTCTCCACCACTGAACCTCTGAGCCTAGACACTAACATCATTACTTAACTCCCTCAGAACACCAGTTATCTGGGTTGGTCTCTCCACTGTGCCAGTGGGCACGTGTGTACATGAGATGGAATCAAAACACTGACGCTTTGTTTTGTCATCATGGTCTTCTAAAGTTTCTTTCCCTTTCTTTTCTCTTTTCTTTCTTTCTTTCTTTTTTTTTTTTTTTTTTTTTTTTTTTTGAGACAGGGTTTCTCTGTGTAACAGCTCTGGTTGTCTTGGAACTCGCTCTGTAGACCAGGCTGGCCTCGAACTCACCAAGATCCGCCTGCCTCTGCCTCCCGAGTGCTGGGACTAAAGGCGTGCGCCACCACCTCTCAGCTAGCTGTTTCTTTCTTTTCCTCCTTCTCCTTCTTCTTTCCTTCCTTTTTCTTTTTATTTTTTCTTTTCTTTTGAGACAAGATGTCTCTGTGTATCTCTGGCTGGCTTGGAACTCACAGAGATTCACCTGCCTCTGCTTCCCTGGGAATTTTTCAGTTTTTTAAATTTCATTTTATGTGTAGGAGTATTTGTCTACATGTATGTATGTGTACCACGTGCATGCGTTGGTACCCTCTGAGGTCAGCAGATGGTGTCAGATCCCCTGGTGCTGGAGTTACAGGTGGTTCTCTGTGGGTGCTGGGAACTGAGCCCAGGACCTCTGTAATCTCTCCAGGCCTCTGTTGTCTCTTCTAAAATCTATTCATTTTTAATTTAAAGTCACGTATTCATTCATTCATTGGTGTGAGACAGGGTCTTGCTGTTGAATGAGACAAACGAAATAAAAGAATGAGGACATGGCTACTCCTGAAGTACAGAGATTTTTGTTGTAGATATAAGGGAGAAAGCAGGAAGAGGGAAGAGTCCGGGCTGAACAAGGCTGCCAGACTAAACCAGACGGTGAGAGGAGAGGGGAGGAGAGAGCAAAAGAGGAGCCTTTGACCAAGAGAGGCCAAGAGACCTGGGTAGCCAAAATGGCTAGATTATATAGGGATCAGACTGGGGGAAGGGAAGGGGAAGCCCTGCCCCTGGGAGGGAGGGGTTTAGGGTAGGGGTGGGGTGAGAAGTTCTGGGAGGAGTCACAGGTACTGAGTGAGGCTTGTGCTGCGTTTGAGACCTAATAGCTGTGTAGACTGCCTCTCCTCACCCTGTTGTGGAATATTAGTTGAAGATGTGCTACATTCATTTATGCTGTAGAATATTTGTTTAATGATGCAAAGATGTGTTGCATTCTTTCATGTTGCATTTGTTTAACTCTGTAAAGCTGTGTTAACTTTGCCTGTCTAAAATACCTGACTGGTCCAATAAAGAGCTGAGTGGCCAATAGCTAGGCAGGAGAGAGGGATAGGTGGGGCTGCCAGGCAGGGAGAATAAGTAAGAGAAATCTAGGCTCTAGAGAAGAGGGAGGAGTGAGAAAAGGAGAGGAGGACACCAGGATCCAGTCACCCAGCCACACAGCCAGCCATGGAGTAAGAAGGAAAGAAAGATATATAGAACAAGGGTAAAAAGTCCAGAGGCAAAACATAGTTAAAGAGAAATGCGATCATTTAAGTTAGAAAAGCTGGCTAGAAACAAGCCAAGCTAAGGCTGGACATTCCTAAGTAAAACTAAGTCTCTGTGTATTTACTTGGGGAGCTGAGTGGCTGGCCCCCAAAGAGTTAAACAAAAAACAAAAACAAAAAAAAAAAACCCAACAATTCGTCTTGTTTCTTTTTTCAGATGCTGACCAGAGCCTAAGCATGTTTTTTTTCTCTGATAATTCGGCTTTTCTTCCTCTCTAATTGCTCTTGAGCTTCTGTCTGAGTGCATTCTCAGTTCTTCTGTCACGGAGACTAAGATCACCAGGGGGGGACCCCGATTTCCCTTGTATCACCTCCCCCAGAAGATCCAGGATCAAACTCAAGTCACGAGGCCTGTGTGGCTAGTGAATTCACTCACTGGGCCATCTCAAAGGCCTGGTAACGTTTTTTACGGGTATGTAATAACGGCTTCATGATGACATTTTCATACACGTTTAAAGTACTTGGGTTATAGTCACCCCTATTACTCTCTCTTCCCATACAATCTCAAAGATCACCTTCCTCCCATTTCTACTTCCATGTTTTTGTTTTTATAAACCAACGAGTTTAATTAGGGTTACTAGGGGCTATTTACCCGATGGCTACATACATCACTGAAGAAAACATCTCTTCTTCCTCCAGCAACCATTAACCACCCACAGATCCTCAGGGAGGGGAGGAGACTTGAAAGCCCCTCTTTCTTACTTGAATCTTTTTTTTTTTCTTGTTTGAGGCAGGGTCTCGTGTATCCCAGGCAGGCCTCGAACTTACTATATATGACCTCCACACCTGGGCTATGCCATGCTGGGGTGGGTCAAATCCAGGTTTTTGCGCATGCTAGGCAAGCATTCTACCATTCTATATCCCCAGCCCCCAACTTCTTGTTTTTGTTTGTTTTGTTTTTGAGGCAAGGTGGTCTCATGTAGCCTAGGCTGGCTTCCATATGTAGGTGTAGATGGCCTTGAAAGTCTGGATCCTGCTGTTTCCGTGCCCTAGGTGACAGCCAGGGCCACAAGCACTTCCCCTTCCTTGTGATGCTAGTTCGAAGCACACTGATTTTCACTTCTAGAAATAAAGGAACTGGTTTTCCTGGATCCTTGCCCTCCTACATCCTTTTGGTCCCAGTCTTGGAGGACACAAGGGATGCCAGAGGATTACATGACTTTTTTTTTTTTTCCTTTTTCAAGACAGGGTTTCTTTGTGCAGCCCTGGCTGTCCTGGAACTCACTCTGTAGACCAAGCTGGCCTCGAACTCACAGAGATCCTCCTGCCTCTGCCTCCCAAGTCCTAGGATTAAAGGTGTGCGTCACCGCCACCCGGCATGCATTTTTAACTCACCGCTCTTAGATCAATCTGGGCCAATAAACAAACCAAACAAATAAATAAGATGACATTTTTAGACCCCCCTTCCTCTTTCCCCTCTACAATTATCCTCGTCTGTAAACTACAGTGACCTCCCTGGTCTCTGAAACTAGAGATCTTCCTTCCACAGATTTTTTTTTCTTGGCTTAAGCCTGTCCTGTTGCACAGTCTGCCTGTCCTCCTATCTGTCTGTCCTCTGGTTTTCCAGGGATGAAATGCCTGGCTTTTATTGCTTTTTCCTTGTTTGTTTTGTTAGGATCTCAGCCCCACCCGAGAGGCACAAAGGCCACTGCACTGAAGGAACTTCTCTCCTTCCTTCTCTTTTGGGAGGCTGCTGGGCTACAGAGGGCCTGGCCTGGAGGCTTTTCTTTTAAACTCTAATGAAATTGTCCTTGAGCTTCAGAATGAATCCATCCAATCCTTTTATTATGACTAAGGACCTCAAGAGGGACCCCAATATTTCTCATATGTGGAGATACCATCAGGGTCTGTCTTAGGGTTTCTATTGCTGTGAAGGGACACCATGACCACAGTACCTCTCATAAAGGAAAACATTTAATTGGGTGGCTTACATTCAGAGGTTTAGTCCATTATTGTCATGGAGGGGGCAAGGCACCATGCAGGCAGACACAGTGCTGGAGAGGAAGCTGAGAGTTCTTACATTTTGACTCACAGGCAACAGGAAGTGGTCCGACTCATTGGGCATGGCTTGAGCATATACGAGACCTCAAAGCCTGCCTCCACAGTGACACACTTCCTCCAACAAAACCACACCTCCTCCAACAAGGCCACACCTCCTAATAGTGCCACTCCCTTTGGGGGCCATTTTCTTTCACACCACCACAGGGTCCATCACAGATTCCATCCACTTGGTTGTTTGATGGAATTTGCAACAGTCTAAGGAATAAAACTAAGAGTGAAGGGCATGTGTAGCTAGAGTTTTCCTGCCTGGCCCACAGTCAGGACAAATCTCTCTCACCTGCCAGTCCCACAGCCGCTCAAACCTGACCAAGTAAACAGAGACTTATATTGGTTACAAACTGTATGGCCGTGGCAGGCTTCTTGCTAACTGTTCTTACAGCTTAAATTAATCCATTTCTATAAATCTATACCTTGCCACGTGGGTCGTGGCTTACTGGCATCTTCACATGCTGTTTGTCATCGTGGCGGCTGGCAGTGTCTCTCTGACTCAGCCTTCCACTTCCCAGCTTTATTCTCCTCCTTGTCCCGCCTACACTTCCTGCCTAGCCAATGTCCAATCAGTGTTTTATTTATTAACTAATCAGCAACACATTTGCCATACAGAACATCCCACAGCAGGCAAGCTTAGTTTTGTCTTGTTTTTGAAAACTGGGTCTTTGTTGCGGTAGCGCCCACGCAACCACTACCCGTTCACCATGTCCGAGCAAGGGGCTGTGGATTAAAAAATAAGGGACAAGAGACAGCGAGTCATTTGCCACAGCTGAATGCCAAATGTTTATTGAAAGAGGGAGGAAACTTTAAATACAGGCTTACAGCACAATGGTGGATCCCCGGAGGGCAGAAGTTTGCTACATTCTTGCATCTAAGCTGTTTACACCAAATGCAGGATACAGGAACAAAGAACCTCCGGTTGATCAGTTAGGTGAGAAGGAAACCAGCAGGGAATCTGAATAGGGAGGACATCTGGTCAAGGTCAGCAAGCAAGGCGGCAGCCACTCACAGTGGGGGGCCAGGGCCCCCAGGTCTGGTCTTATGTGGTGGCCCTGGATGGTCATGGAGTAGGATGGCCTTGAATTCACAAAGATCCACTTGCCTCTGCCTCCTGAGTATTAGAATTAAAGGTATGTTCCACTACAGCCAGCCCAATTGTTTTATTGGTTTTTTTTGTTTGTTTGTTTGTGAGATAGGTCTCCTGTAGCTGAGGCTGACCTGCTGAGGATGATTATGAACTTTTGATCCTCTTAATTCTGCCTCCTATGTACTGTGATCACAAATGTGCACCAGCATGATGGTTTATTCAATTTATTGGGTGCTGGAGGTAGGACTGAGGGCTTTGTGGATGCTAGGCCAGCATCTACTGTGGTGATTTTGTTTGTACTAGTTAACAAATAAAATTTGCCTGAAGAGCAGAGGACAGAGCCAGCCACTAGATTAAACATAGAGGCCAGACAGTGGTGGCACACAGCTTTAATCCTAGCAATCGGGAGGCAGAGAATCTCTGCGATTTCAAGACCATCCTGGACTATATGAGATTAATCCAGTCTAAAAGAGAAACAGAGTCAGGCAGTGGTGGCACACACCTTTAATCCTAGCAATCGGGAGGCAGAGAATCTCTGCGATTTCAAGACCATCCTGGACTATATGAGATTAATCCAGTCTAAAAGAGAAACAGAGTCAGGCAGTGGTGGCACACACCTTTAATTCCAGTACTTGGGAATCACACACACCTTTAATCCCAGCACTAGGAAGGTTGAGACAGGAAGTGATATGGTTGGGCAGAGAAAGGAATATAAGGCAGGAGGAGACAGGAGTTTGGGGCCCTTTTGGCTGAGGACTCAGGGGCATTCAATGTGAAGATTCGTGGGGGGAGGATCTCGCCTCCCCTTTCGGCCTAAGGTGAGAAGTTTCCCTAGTAACTTGTTCCTTTGTCTCTCTGATCTTTCAGCATTTACCACAATATCTGGCTCCAGGTTTTTATTATAAAACCAATTAGGATTTGTGCAACACTCTACCATTTGAGCTACATCACACCTCCAACCCGGTGCTGTTTGGTTTTACTGAGAAAGAAGCTAACTAATGTGGTCTGAATAAGAATGGCCCCCATTAGCTCATATATTTGAATGCCCAGTCACCAGAGAGTGGTACTATTTGAAAGGATTAGAAGGATTAGGAGGTGTGGCCTTGTTGGAGGAAGTGTGTCACTGGGGGTGGGCTTTGAGGTTTCAAAAGCCTATGCCAAGCCCAGTGTCTGTCTGTCTGTCTGTCTGTCTGTCTCTCTCTCTCTCTCTCTCTCTCTCTCTGCCTGAAGACAGGACATAACTACTTCTCTAGTACCATGCCTGCTCTACCTGCCACCTTGCCATGATGATAACGGACTGAGCCTCTGAAACTGTTAATCAAGCCCCCACTTAAAGGCTTTCTCTTTTAGAGTTGCCTTGGTCATGGTGTCTCTTCGCAGCAATGGAACGGTCACCAAGACAACCAACATCTGGTTTCAAGTGGGATGGCAGGGGACAGTCATCCCAGCTTTGCTTATAGACAGGTCCAGGGAAGAGCAGGGTTCCCAAGCCATGTAGGCCAGAGGATGGCATCCTAATTCTAGTCCCCAAACTGCCTGCACCCCCTAAGCGAGTTCTCACCCAGTGAGGGGCCTGGCTATCCCCTGGGCTAATTTCCCCTGTGACCTTCCTGTGACACAGCTACCCCATTAGCATGTGATAATGGAGAAATCCAAGGTGCCCTCCTTGTTTGCCACATACAGTTTAAGAGCCTGCATTCACGGGGTGCCTCTATTCTTGCTATTAGCGGCAGTTAATGGTTTCTATTAGAACTCCAAGGCCTCTTTTCCCTCCTGGCTACCAGGTTATCTATAGCGTGGATTCAGGAGTCGCTCGGGGACGCTTCTTTCAGTCTCATTGAGATTAGTGTGAGTGTGAACCCTGTAATTTCCTAGCATCTTTCTGAGAGGACAAATTCAAATACTGGTCTTAAAAAGGAATCCTAGAACCTGGGTTTAATGGTACCCATCTGAGAGGTGGAGGCCTTACATGATCACAAATGTGAAGCCAATCTGAGCTATCTTCAGGAGAGAGGGTGAAGAAGAGAACTCCTAGGTGGGAGTGGTGAAGCCTACCTGTAACTCTAGTGCTCAAGAGAAAACTGCAAGGTCAAGGGCAGCTTGGACTACAGTGGGAAATCCCATCTCCATTTTTTTTTTTTTTTTTTTTTTTTGGTTTTTCGAGACAGGGTTTCTCTGTGTAGCTTTGCGCCTTTCCTGGAACTCGCTTTGGAGACCAGGCTGGCCTCGAACTCACAGAGATCCGCCTGGCTCTGCCTCCCGAGTGCTGGGATTAAAGGCGTGCACCACCACCGCCCGGCCCCATCTCCATTTTTAAAATTTATTTTTATGTGCATTGGTGTTTTACCTGCATGCATCTCTGTGTGAGGCTGTTGGATCTCCTGGAACTGGAGTTACAAACAGTTGTGAGTGGCCATGGGTGCAGCAAGCTTTCTTGTTGGACTATCTTTGGATCGCCATCCCCTAGATATAGACATGGAGACTTCTTACTAATTATGAAAGCTTGGCCACTAGCTTAGGCTTGCCCCACTAGCTCTTATAACTTAACCTGTGTTTATTAATCTATGTTCTGCCACGTGGCCAGTTACCTCTACTCTGTACCAGATATCTGACCTCTTCAGTGTCTCCATGTGCCTAGATTTCTCTTCTTCTTCCTCTGTCTCTCCCCAGAAATCCCGCCTATCCTCTCCTGTCTAGCTACTGGCCATTCAGCTCTTTATTACACCAACCACAGCAATATATCCTCACACAGTGTACAAATCCCACAACACATGTGGGTGCTGGGAATTGAATGTGGGTCCTCTGGAAGAGCAGCCAGTGCTCTTAACTGCTGAGCCATCTCTCCAGCCCCTCAAAAAAAAAAATTTTTTTTTAAGTGGTGGTGAGGTGTAGCTGAGTGTCAGAGTGTTGCCTACTGTTAGAAATAAGTTTGGAGTCACAAAGAAAAAGACCACCACTCCTATTAAACTTGTGCCCTTGACTGGGCACAACTTTACTTCTGCTCAGCAGAGTACACTTCTCATAGAAGGGGAAGAGTCAGTACAGGGGGGGGCCGGAAGTGCACGTGGTTTTTATTTTAACTGTGTCTTCTCCCTATTGGCTGTGGTCCATCCTCACAGTCTTTTGTGATTAGATAGGTTTGAAAAAAAATATGCACAGAGGAAATGAAAGAAAGCTGAGATACCGGGGTTGGCCACTTGAGGCACTTAAGTTCAGGTGATGCAGCAGGGCCTTCGTGGAACCCGGAGTTTTACAGGGTCGGGGTGATTCAAGCCTTCACACAAAGGCTTTTTCCCAGCTGAGGGGTCGGGAATATAAGATTTGAATTCCTTGTCATAAACCAAAGTTTTACAGTGTTTGGCAGAGAAGACCAATATTTAATGTTTCTTACCCTGCCATGCACAGAACCAATTACAGCAATGTAAAAAGTAAGTAAGTTAAAAGATCAGAGGCAGCAAGGTCGCTCAGCAGATCGGGGTGCTTGACAGTGGCAACCTGAATTCACTCTCTAGAACTCATGTAAAGGTGGAAGGAGAGAACCAACTTTACACGGTTGTCCTCTGACCTCCACATGGATGCCACGACACGGGTGCTCACATGGATACACACACACACACACACACACACACACACACACACACACACACCCCTTTTTAAAAATAAATTCAAGGGCCTGGCATTGTAGTTCGATGGTAGAGCTCTTGTTTGCTCGCTCAGGGCATACAAGGACATGTTTCAGTTTTCAGTCCCTAAACAATAATTTGATTTATAATCAAATCTTGCCAAGGTCAAGATGTGCCCTAATCTATCAGGATGAATTGAGACTGTAGGGGCATATGTATTAAAATCGTATCGGACACACCAGACCAAAGAAGGTATATATATAACTCCCTTACCTGGCCCCCACAAAGTGTTAGACACGTAACACTTCAATGGCACGATTCCACCAACCTGTCATCTGATACCGAGTGTGTATGTGTATGCACGTGCATGGGCCTGCGTGTGTGTGTGTGTGTGTGTGTGTGTGTGTGTGTGTGTGTGTGTATGACCCATAGGCAGAGAACTCTTGATTGTCTTTGAGGCTTCAGCTCAGTTTAGTTCCCTGCTTTTTTTTTTTATTTTAAAGATTTATTTATTTATTTATTGTGTATACAGTGTTCTGCCTGCCAGAAGAGGGTGCCAGATCTTATTACAAATGGTTGTGAGTCACTGTGTGGTTGCTGGGAATTGAACTCAGGACCTTAACCGCTGAGCCATCTCTCCAGCCCTAGTTCCCTGCTTCTGATGCAGCCTACCAGATTGCCATCTACCCACATTGGACCTGGATCTGCCATTCCTTTTCCAAGCTTCTCACCTTGCAGCTGGAACTCAACTCCGAAGCTTAGTTCTCAGCCCTGACTCTCCTGCGACCCCAGCAGCTGGTTCCCTGTGGCTGGCCCTGGGTTCCTGACTCCACTCACACCTTTATCAGCCTACTTTGGAACCTCTCGAACGCTGATGTAACTTGTATTCATTCTGTAAACAACAAATAAACACATAAAGTGATACATGTGCTCTGATATGAGTTAATATATGAGACTAAAATTTGAATAACAGAACTCACATCTGCCTCAGCCAGATTACCAAGGTAGGTGAGATGATCTGGCAAATTGGTCGTCAAAACTAATGACAGTCAATGTTGGAGAGGATGTGGAGCAAAGGGAACACTCCTCCACTGTTGGTGGGAGTACAAACTTGTACAATCACTGTGGAGATCAGTATGGCAGTTTCTCAGAAAATTGGGAATCGATCTATCTCAAGACCCAGCCATACCACTCTTGGGCATATACCTAAGGAATGCTCAATCATAGCACAAAGATACACACTCAACTATGTTCATAGCAGCACTATTCATAATAGCCAGAACCTGGAAGCAACCTAGAGGCCCGTCAACTGAAGAATGGATTAAGAAAATGTGGTACATGTACACAATGGAGTACTACTCAGCAGAGAAAAACAATGACAGCATGAAATTTGCAGGCAAATGGATGGAACTAGAAAATATCATGTTGAGTGAGGTAACCAAACCCAGAAAGACAAACACGGTATGTACTCACTCATAAATGGATTCTAGATATAAAGCAAAGAACAAATCAGACTGCAACCCACAGAACCAGGGAGGCTACATAGCAGGGGGGACCCTAGGATGACTATGGCTTATAATGTTTTGGTTTTACTCAATTACTGGGCAAGCCTCAATGAAACATTTCACAATTAGGATAAGAATTTATACTGTATCAAGCTGATAATAGAAAAATAAATAAATAAATAAATAAATAAATAAATAAAATGGGGAAAAAAAAAAAACAACCTGCCACACCTGCTGAGTGGTGGTGGCGCACGCCTTTAATCCCAGCACTCGGGAGGCAGAGCCAGGTGGATCTCTGTGAATTCCAGGCTAGCCTGGTCTACAGAGAGTTCCAGGACAGCCAGGATTGTTATATAGAGAAACCTTGTCTCAGAAAACCAAACAACAACAAAAAACAAACAAACAAAAAACCAGCTATACCTTATAGATTTATTGTTATTCAATAAATTCTGACAGTGTGGAAAGACATGACCTTGTTCATCTATGTTTCTGGCATAGCACACTCAAAACAATTACTCAACTGCCAGGGACGAGGGGCAGTAATAATTGGAATAGAGCACATGTTTGGCATATCCAAGGCCTGGGTTCACCTGCCAGCAAATCCTATCCCCCACTGCTAGCCTGAAGCGCCCCCCCCTCCCCCGCCATCAGTAAATTCAAGAACCAGAACATGTAGCTGACGTTTCTTCAGCATGGTGCTTTGGAAGGATAAAGGTCTCAGGTGAGAAGGTGTGGTTGGACTTTCAACCCAAATCTCGGTCTAAGGCACCTTGGCCTCCATGGTCATGTGTGTAAGCTATCTGCTACCTTTCCCCTCTGCTTCCTTGAATCTTGCCATGATTGCCCAGCCTGCAGCCTGGCCTTGAACTCCCAGGCACAATTCTCCCAAATAGCTGGAACCCCTGTGAGCTGTCTGTCCTTCCAGTCCCAATAGCTTAGCAATAGGTCATGCAATCTGTTGGAAATGATGTGCCAACTTTAAATCCGCCATGTACTACACACTGGAGGGAAACTCCTTGTTATAACCCAGACCAGATGGCTGGGCCATTCACACCCCTCTGCAGCAGCTGTGTCTTTCCACATCTTCATACCTGATTCTGCACACAAGCTCCAAGCTATCGGGGCTATGAGCCGCATACGGCTCATGATGAATACACATTAACTAAGTGGGTTCCCCCAACTTCTCCTATGACCTCAAGGTCATACATTTCTTCCCTACTTCCCCCCAACATACTTTGGACTACTCACCAACCACATGACATGGAACCTCCTCCTTCCTCTGAAACCTGTAAGAATGAATGCTCTACCCTACCATGTGGGCCAGGATTCTCCTCTGAGCCCCTACCATGCTAGTTTTTTTTATTAATAATTATTCTGGGACTGGAGAAGCGGTTTGCTGCTCTTGCAGAGAACCAGAGTTAGGTTCCTAGTACCCGTGTTGAATGTGATAGAGCACCTCAGTCGTAAAACAGGATTCCTGTGAGATTCCTGATGACCTTGCTCGGTCAGGATTTATTATCCAGTTATTGGTCAGCCCAGAAAGGAATGTCTATTGGGACAGCCCGTCTCCCAAGATCGTCTGTGTCACCTTGGGTAAACCATCTCATGAAGGAGACACTGCAGAAGAGATCCACAGGTCCCTTTGGCCACAACAATTTTTTTCTTTCCCAAGCCGCTCACCTCACCCTATAAAAGATCGCAGCCAGCTTTCTCCCTTGGTGGACCCCTCAATCTCCCAAGGGAGAGAGGAGGCCCTTCAGTGGGTGTGCTAACAAACACAATCCTGTCCGTCGAAAGTCAGCTTTGGTCTCTTTTTGCTGGCTCAGAAATCTAACGGAATGGCTCACTATCACCAATGATTCCATTTACCGAGGATCTGATTCCTTCTCACCTCGGAGAGTCTCTCTCTCTCTCTGCCAGTCAGTGGCGGTACACGCCTTTAATCCCAGCATTCAGGAGGCAGAGGCAGATGGAACTCAGAGTTCAAGGCCAGCTTGGTCTGAAGAGAGAGTTCCAGGACAGTCAGGACTATACAGTGAAACTCTGTCTCGAAACCTGCCCCACCTCTAAAAAAAATGAAATTTTTGTTTTGTTTTGTTTTTGTTTTTCAAGACAGGGTTTCTCTGTGTAGCTTTGCGCCTTTCCTGGAACTCGCTTTGGAGACCAGGCTGGCCTCGAACTCACAGAGATCCACCTGCCTCTGCCTCCTGAGTGCTGGGATTAAAGGCGTGCGCCACCACCGCCCGGCATGAAAATATTTTTAAAAGAGGCAATTCTAATAAATCTCTTACCCTACAAGACCTTCCACCTCAGTGTCCTTGAACCTCAAATTTGAGATCTTTCACTACCCATTTAATTTAACAACGTAGGCATTTACATGGAAGAAACAGGGCTCTTCATCAATACACCTTCACTCTGGCATGTGCATGCACACACACACACACACACACACACACACACACACACACACGTGCTCGACTTTTTACTAACTGTAACTCTCTGGTTCTGTCCAGGAACCTCCGCCTTCACCTTTCATCCTGGCATGGCTCCAGCTCTGACTCAGTCTTTCTCTCCCAAGCCCTCCATCTCCTTGGTTCTTGACGCACACCTAAGGGATCTCAACATCCCGCCATCCTTTAAGGCCACTCATCTAGTTGACATTGTTTTGCTTTGTCTCCATAGCTGAGGGCTGAGCCAAGGGCCTTGTACTTGTGAGGTAACAGCTCTACCACCGAGCTAAATCTCTCTGATTTGCTCTGCTGCCTCTATAGTTCCTCTAGGTGGAAGGGCTGCTTGCCCCCAGCCTCCTTCACCTCCCTCATCATGCCATGCTCAGCTAAACTTCACTACAGTGTCAAACACACTGAAAGCTGCACTAGAGCTTCCTCAGTTTCCCCAAACGGTACCCGCCACTCTTCTCCCTATACCCCACCTGGCAATTTCTAGTTTGAGATTAGAGGCACTGCTACCTAAGAGTTCAAGCCAAAGGTACCCCTCCTCTGGGCTCCACAGCACTTCTACAGACCTTCATTAAGGCATCTTCCATGGAACACAAATTCTGGCATCTAAGTAGGAGCATACTTAAGAAGTTGACATTAATAGGGTGTAAGGAAAAGGTGAGGTGCACACCACAGGAGACAAAGCCAGACAAGCAAACACTGAAAATCTGAAGAGCCTTAATTGCTGCAAGGCTTTCGGTTTTACTCTGTAGGTGACAAGGTGAATTTTAAACAGGGCCAGTACTGAACTTCTTTTTGTTCATTTTGCCTGAGATGGGGGTAGGGAACTGGGTTGGGTCTTATTATGCAGCCCACACTGGCCTCAAACTCTCATCTTCTTGCCTCAGCATCTCAAGTTCTGGGATGACAGATATATGTAGCCGGAGGTTTCTCCGGTCCTGCCCAGCCCGAGGTCAGGACAAATCTCTCCCACCCGGATCCCGCAGCTGCTTGGTCCCAAGTAAACACACAGAGGCTTATATTATTTACAAACTGTATGGCCTATGGATCAGCTTATATTAGCTGGCTCTTTCCACTCAATTCAATCCATTCCTATTAATCTATATGTTTACCGGTCTGCTGGCATCTTGTTGTTCCTTCGGTGGAGGGCTGCTGGTGTCTCCCCTGACTCCACCCTTCATCAGCTCATCTTCAGTTTGAATGAACCGCCTAACCTTATCCTGCCCTGCCATAGGCCAATGCAGCTTTATTTATCAACCAATCAGAGCAACACATATTTACAGTGTACAGAAAGACATCCCACAGCAGGTGTGTGCCACCCTGTCTGGTTTAACCTCCCAGCTTCTGTTGTTTTGGTTTTGTTTTGAGATAGTATTTCTGACTCTGGAGCCCAGGCTGGTCTCAAACTGTTGGCAAACCTCTTGCCTCATCCTCCCAAATGCTGGGATTATATTTATAAGGCACCATATCTTGTCTTCTGCTTTTACTTTTTTAAGAAATTAAGTTTAGGGACTGGAGAGATGTGTCAGTGGTTAAGAGCACTGGCTGCTCTCGCAGAGGTCATGAGTTCAATTCCCAGCAACCACATGGTGGCTCACAACCATCTCTTGTGGGATCTGTTGCCCTCTTCTGGCATAAAGGCGCACATGCCGACAGAACACTCATATACATAAAGTAAATAAGTAAGTCTTAAAATGAAAAAAAGAAATTGTTTACTTATTCAAGTGTGTGTGTGTGTGTGTGTGTGTGTGTGTGTGGCAGGAGGGAGGGTGGGGGTGGGGAGAGAGAGCACTATGGTGCACATGTAGAAGTTAGAGAAAAACTTTCAGGAGTTGGTTCTCTTCTTTTACCAATGTGGGTTCTGGGAATTGAACTCAGGTCATCAGCCTTGGTGACAAGCCCCTTTTCCCCAGTGAGCCATCTCATTAGTTCCATATTTTTAATTTTTTTAGAAAATACTTTATTTGTGTGTTTCTGTGCAAGTATATTCAAATGTGTGCAAGGGCCCATGTCCCTGTGAGGAGGCGCTGACTCCTTGGAGCCAGGAGTCACAGGTGTTTGCTGGATGTCTGGCTTGTCACATGGGAGCTGGAATCTTTTTTTTTTTTTTTTTTTTTTTGGTTTTTCGAGATAGGGTTTCTCTGTGTAGCTTTGCGCCTTTCCTGGAACTCACTTGGTAGCCCAGGCTGGCCTCGAACTCACAGAGATCCGCCTGGCTCTGCCTCCCGAGTGCTGGGGTTAAAGGCATGCGCCACCACCGCCCGGCGGGAGCTGGAATCTTAACTCTGGCCCTCGTGATTCCTCAGCAAGTGTCATCCACAGCTACACAGTAAGTTTAAGGCCATACTGGGCTAGAGACCCTATCTCAAAAAAAAAAAAAAAAAAAATACTAATAACAGGCAATATTTTTTCTAAGTATGTCTTGATCACACCTCTAAGGCATCCATTTGGGCTGTAATGCACATTATTTTATCCATCCCAATGAGGCCTCTTCTCCCCTTCTCAGTCCCTGGTATTTTGACTAAGCATGTGATGACTGATCAGAGCCATTTCCTGGTATTTTAAGCTTTCCAGTGGAGGTGGGTGAAAGGCTCAGCAATGGTCTGATCTGGCAGAGGAGCTTGCAGCAGAGCAAGAAAGAACAGACACTCAGCCAGAAGGAGACAGATCTCTGTGTGTTCAATGCCAGCCTGGTCTACAGAGTGAGTTCTAGAACAGCCAGAGCTACATAATAGAGAAAGTCTGTCTCCAAAGAAAGAGAGAAAGAAAGAAAATAAGAAAGTAAGTCTAATCAAGAGGCTGAGGCAGGAGAATAGTCAGGTATGTTGGAGAACTCCTGAAATCCCAGTACTGGGAGGTAGGTACAGAGGGTCAGGAGTAAAAGATTATCCTTGGCCATATAGTGAGGCCAGCCTGGGCTATATGAGGCCAACCTGGGCTATATGAGGCCCCATTTCAATTTCATCTCCCCTATCCCCTCCAACTTTATCCCTCCTCCCACTGCTCCCCAAAAGACTGGGGAGGTGAGTAGAGCCGCTGCCTAAAATGTGAGGCCTTGGGTTTAACTCCCAGCATTGAAAAAAAAAGAAGAAAAGAAAGAAAGTACGATGAAATGGTGAGCGAGGTGCATTGTTTTGAGGAAAGAACTTGGCCCAGCAATTCATTCATAAACAGCTATGCCCACGACGTCAGCCCCTGAGGTGTGTTCTGGAAAACGTCAGGATGCTTCCTCCTGGCATTCAGAGTCTGGTTTATGAAGGGCTTGATTTATTTTTAATGTCTGGTGCTAGGAATCTAATCCAGGACCTCTCTACGACGGATCTCAGGCCCATCTCTTTCTCCCTTTCTTTCTGAGACAGGTTGTCACTCTAACGTCTAGGCTGTCCTAGAACTCACTCGGTAGTGCAGGCTCACCTCAAAACCATCGTGATCCTCCTGCATCAGCCTCTCAAGTGGCATTGCTGGTGTGAATAGCCACACTCGGCTAGCCCCAGCTCCCTATCAGGGACTTTCAAAATGTTGCTTTTCCTCTGTAGGTTGCTGTATTGCTGTCGAGACATGCCCCAACCCCCCTCCCCCCCGGAGACACACACACACACACACAAACAAGATGTCTTCTAGTTCAGAACACATCTCACTTACTCTCACACAAACCTTCCAGATGTTCAGACCACCAAGGAAATACTTCCCCACTTCCTGTGACTTTAATTACCTTGTTCCACACAGAGCATTACCAGGTTGCCAAAGTGCGTGCCCGGGCCCTTCCCTGAGTCGCTCAGAACCTTTCTATACTAGGATCTCTACCCAACTAAGTGATGACGATGATCTGAGACCCTGGAGTATACCTCAACAGGGCTGTGGGATGCATCTTCCCAAGGGAGGGGATCTGAATGCTTCTCCAGATGGATCTCAAATCTAGGATGATCCTCAAATTAGTGGCAAAGAATATTCCAGCTGTCTCACCAAGAGATATAAGAACAAAGTGAAAGTACCTCAGCAAAGCAATTTACTTCAGCAAAAGGGCACTCAACACCCCACACCGACCAGCAAGCCCACTGAGGTGAGAGTTCATTTAGTTTTTGTTTTAACATACCAAAATGTCTGCATGTCTGCCCACATCTGCTTCTGTCCCTATGGGTGTGCATGTGAGTGTGTGGAGGCCAAAGCTCAATAAAAGGCATCTTACTCTACCACTCTTTATCATTTATTTATTTATTTATTTTTGAGTGTTTTGAGACAGGGTTTCTCTGTATAGCCCTGGCTATCCCAGAACTCACTCTGTAGACGAGGCTGGCCTCAAACTCAGAGATCCACCTGCCTCTGCCTCCTGAGTTCTGGGATTAAAGGTGTGCACCACCACCATTGTGGCTTTATATTTTTAAATTTATACTTTGAAAACATTCGTTTTATTTATTTTGTGTATGTGGAGGTCTGTCTTAGTCACTGTTTCTATTGCTGTGAAAAGACACCATGGCAAATGCAACTTTTTTTTTTTTTTTTTAAAGACAGGATCTTATTATGTAGCTCACTATGTAGGTTCAGTTCTGAGCTTGCTTTGTAGACCAGGCTGGCCTCAGACTCACAGAGATCCACCTGTCTCTGCCTCCCAAGTGCTGGAAATAAAGGTGTAAGCCACTATGTCCAGCATCAAGGAAACTGTTATAAAGAAAAGCTTTTAATTTACTTACAGTTTCAGAGGGTTAGTCCATGATCATCATGGTGAGAAGCAGACAGGCATGGTGCTGGAGCAGTAGCTTTATATCCTGGTCTTTTTTTGTTTTGTTTTGTTTTTTTGAGACAGGGTTTCTCTGTGTAGCTTTGCATCTTTCCTGGAACTCACTCTGTAGACCAGGCTGGCCTTGAACTCCCAGAGATCTGCCTGCCTTTGCCTTAAAAATTTCAAGTTATATTTTAATTAATTTATTTGTGTGTATTAGGGGTGCATGCGTCATGGCATGGACACAGAGATTAGAGGACACTTTTCAGGAGTTAGTTCTCTTATTCCACCATTGGGGTCCAGGGATTGAACTTGGGTCCTTAGATTTGACAGCAAGAATATCAGAGACATCTTAATGACCCTGGAATTATCATTATTTTGATTATGTGTCTGTGTGTACATATGCTGTGTGTGCATGCTACCTCTGTGAAGGTGCCCATGAAGGCCAGAAAAATGGCATCAGATCCCCTGAAGCCGGAGTTACACACAGCTGTGAGCTGCCAGACATGGAAAATGTATACCACCTCAGCAATAAGTTTTATATTGATTATGTTTCATCTTATATAATTATAACTTCATATAGTGATTAGATCAAATTGAAATGATAGTATTTAATATATGCTGGGGAAAAAAGTCCAGGTCAGGGAGCTGAGGGAGTAACTCAGTGATAGGACACATGCAGAGTCTGCAAAGGCTCTTGGGGGTCAAAGCTGTACTACCCAAATCCCGAACGAAGCACAGCTCACCTCACCAGTTCCTTTTTACTGTTTGCACAGTGGCTCCTGGAAATGTTATCATTTCATTGTTTCCGGAAAATTCATCTAACTGATTTAAAATTTGTCTTTCTCTTCGGTGCCATGACTCTGCTAGGGTGGGAAGTTTCAAATTGCATATGTGATACTGGGCATGGTGGCCTAGGCTGTCGGTCGGTCCTCTTGTCTCCTGCAGCAGAAAAACAAGGGGAGACCTGGTGTATGGATCCTGTCACCTTGCCGCCAAAGGGAGCTGGCTTCAATGCACTCCCCTCAGCTTTCAGTCTCTCAGAAATGGCTTAGCCGTCTGCACATGGAGCCCGTCCATGTGCTAGGAAACTCCTGAAGGTCATGGCAGACCACCATGGGTCCTTCAGTAGCGTCCTTCAGCACAGAGCAATTCTTTCTGTGTGGCCAAGGAGCATTTGCCACCAGAGTGCTGAAATAACGTGGTGGTGGTGGGGGCAGCACTGTGGCATGGCCGGTGCTATGGCCTGTGCTGTCAACCTTCAGTCCCTTCGATGCCACTGGTCACCTTCCCTGCTTGCTGAGATCCCTGGGAAGAGTCTCTGGCCCTTTTGGAGTGTCTGTCTTCGGATAGAGAAGGGAGCTTCAGAGGGGAAACGAGGCCAAGCCACGGAGGTTAGAGAAACCTCAAGTCAAAGCAGTGTCACATTTTGGGGTATCATTTCCCAAGACACAAGGCTTAGGAAGTAAAGGAGAATGGGCTGGGGAGACACCTAGTTCTCCAACCTCACTATGACGCTAAAGTCAACCCACAGTCAGAACTTGGAGCCAAGTTCAAGGAATACAGACTGAACTGCAAGCCCCTTTAGGATACAAGTTTATTTAAAATTCATCCTTGGGCTGGAGAGATGGCTCAGAGGTTAAGAGCACTGGCTGCTGTTCCAGAGGTCCTGAGTTCAATTCCCAGCAACCACATGGTGGCTCACAACCATCTACAATAAGATCTGGTGCCCTCTTCTGGCATACATGCACACAGAACACTATATGTAAATAAATAAATAAATTTTTAAAAAAATTTCATCCTTGACTCTGTAGCACACACCTGTTGCCTCACCACTTAAAAGATAGAAGCAGGAGGGTCAGGGGTTCAAGGCCAGCCTCTGCTACATAAAAAGTTTGAGGTCAGCCTGGGCTATTTGAGATTCTGCCTCAAAGCAAACAAATAAGCAAACGAACACATAAATAAATTAAAGGACACTCTGATCGATTTATTAGTGAGCTCTGTTTCAAATTAAAGCAAAAAGGGATGGGGATATTAGCCTAGTCATTCTTACCCAGCATCCACAACATTCCTGAGTCCCTATTTCTACCATCCCACAACCAAAATAACTCCAACACCAAAATCCTACACCCTATAAATCATCGGTGCATTCTCAAATCCCCAAAACCTAGCACAATATACATAGAAAAGGTGGCCAATAAATATACCATGAAGTTTATGTTAATTTTCTTTTGGCTGCAAAAAAAAAAAAATATTGTGAGTTTAAGAGAAAGAGGACCCAGGTTCAATTCCCAGTACCCACACAGGGGCTCACAGCTCCCTGGTAACTCCTGCACCAGGGGATCTGATACCCTCTTCTGATCTCCACAGAGACCAGGCATGCATGTGGCAAGCAAACATACATGCAAGACAAAATATTCATACAATAAAAGTAAATAATAGAAAAATAAAAACTATATTTACAAAATAAAAGAATTGAACAAAGTCATCAATCTAGGAAAAAACAGGAGCTGTACAGTTTCAGGCCCTCAGCTGTGGGAGTTCCTGGACACAGTCTCCGGGGCAACGCTCCGGCTTCTGCTACCCAAGTTCTCCTGCTCTTTATTGATTCATTGAATGCTCCTGATTTATAGGCAGGAGAGATACCTACACTGGGCCAGCCGCCAGCCCCCAGCAGTCAGCCCGAGCCAGGATTGAGGACCCCAGGTGCTACCCTCGAGTATGGAGCCTGTTTCCAAAGCAGGGAAGGGGGGTCCTGTAAATTATCACCAAACCTCAGATCACACCCTGGGGCTGGGAACCTTACAAGCTTGAGTTTGTTGGCTGAAGGCCAAGATAGGAACAGGGTACTAGGAATAATTGTTTTACCTGGTGGAACAGCACACACACATAATCCCAGCACCAGGAGTTCGAGGCCAGCCTGGGCTACACAGTGAGATTGTTTTAAATCATCCTACACACACCTTTCTACACTGGATTCTTTGGGAGGAAGTCACTGTGAGCGGCCTCAACTCGAGAGGACTAGGGAGTTATTATCCACCTCACTGAGGTCAGAGTATCTATATACATAAACTGTTATTATCTTTTGAGATAAGGCCTCTCTATGTAGACCAGACTGGCTTCAAACTTGCCACGTAGCCCAATCTGGCTTTGAACTTGCCACAGCTTCTAGAATGCTGAGATTGTAGATATAAATTACCATGCCCAGCTACATAAATTATTATAATTATCTTACAGCAGAGATGTATCTTTTCTCTAGATGTATTTAATCATTTCTTTATATAAGTATAGATTTATGGATTATTTTTCTTATACTTTAGTCCAATGCAATATTGCTTTGTTATTCAAACTGTCTAGCTTTGGCCATTAGAAGAGACTTTTCAGTTGACTCATCTATGGCACAGTTATATTTCAATCAAATTACTTACTTTTTAAGCACTTTTTTTTTTGAGACAGGGTCTCATACAGCCTAGGCTGGCCTTGAATTTGCCACATAACCAAGGATGACCTTGAATCTCTGATCTTCCTGCCTCTACCTACCCAGTGCTGGAATTACAGACATTTACCGCTGTTATCCAGGGCTGTGGATTGAGCCCAGGACTTGGTGGGTTCCAGGCAAGAGCTACAGCCTCAGCCCTCAAGCATTTCTTTACCTCCTGCCATTGTAAACCACTCCGGGTTCAGCCTGTATATTTGCTACTCCAGTCCCAGGATTAGTTATTTTCTTAAAGAGCCCTGGCTCTTTTTATTGGAGAATAGTATTAAAATCAAGATCTAAAACAATTGCAGAAAAGGGATCAGAAAGACTGTAAAAGCTAGAGGACCCAAAAGTCAGCTGTGAGATTGTGTCTCCTAAAAATGATAGGGACTTGCTGGGCCGTGGTGCGCGCCTTTAATCCCAGCACTCGGGAGGCAGAGCCAGGCGGATCTCTGTGAGTTTGAGGCCAGCCTGGGCTACAGAGTGAGTTCCAGGACAGCCAGGGCTACACAGAGAAACCCTGTCCTGAAAAAGAAAGAGAGAGAGAGAGAGAGAGAGAGAGAGAGAGAGAGAGAGAGAGAGAGAGAGAGAAAGAAAGAAAAAGAAAGAAAGGAAGGAAGGAAGGAAGGAAGGAAGGAAGGAAGGAAGGAAGGAAGGAAGGAAGGAAGGAAAGAAATGATAGGGACACTTCACCCGTGATACCACAACAATATGGCTGCCTAAACAAGACTTGAACAAGCATAACACCAGTAGTTTAGACATGCTAAGTGGAAGTGGGGGGAATCATCTGGGGCCCCACTCCTAGACAAAAGTAAACCAGGGCATGGCCCCTGCCTTTAATCCCAGCAACTGAGAGACAGAGGCAGACAGATCTCTAGAAGTCTATCCTAGCTTACATAGCAAGTTCCAGGCTAGCCAGAGCTACGTAGTGAGACCCTGTCTCAAAGCAAAGCAAAACAAAACAAACACCCCACATCCCCCCAAGATCTAGACACTAGGTATCATCTACTCAACTGTGTTTCCATGTCATTTCCTGGCCTAGGGTAAGCTAGTTCAATCTTGCATGGGTGTATTTTCCTTTCTATCTAGTCTTCCTGGTGTCTTCCCCTACGTTAATAATCATTCTCCTCTTTGCTTTTGCTCTGTATTTAAAACTACTTGCTGGGTGTGGTAGCTCACATCTGTAATCCTAAAGTTTGGAAGGCTGGGGCAGGAGGATTGCTACAAGTTCAGTGTCAGCCTGGGCAGCACAGCGAGTCTCTGGCCCTCTTGGCTTCATGAGCTTGCTCTATGTCAGAAACACGGTGGGGGGGGGGGGGGGCTGTTCGTGTCTTTCCATGTCAGAATTGATCGTGTGATAACTATTTCACAAGCTATGACAATTTCATTGGCTGTAACTTATCACATAGTGCCAAGCCAATTTGTTTTACAGCTGACTGCTGGCAATTCCAGCTTCTTTTTTTCCAACCTGGTGTGTGTGTGTGTGTGTGTGTGTGTGTGTGTGTGTGTGTGTGTGTGTGTGTGTGTGGTAAATGTATGCATATGTATGAGTGATACATGCACATGAGTGTACAGTACTTAGGTAGAAGCCAGAGTGGGGTGTCATGTCACGTGTCTTATGTTGCCTTGGCCTGATTGCCTTGAAACAGGGTCTCTCAGTGGTCTTTTGGCTTCCTGGCTGGCCAGTGAGCTCCCAGGATCCATCCCCAAGGCTGAGGCTACACCCATCTTCCAGGCTGTAGTGGTTCCTTGTAAATGCAGTATGCAAAGGAAAGTCACTCACAGGAGATGCTGGATATGGCCACACCCCTGCAATCTCAGCACTTGGGAAGTGGAGGCAATATGAGTTCCAGGCTTACCTGGGCCACATGAGACCCTGTGTCAAAGAAGAAAGCAGGGACAGCAAGATGGCTTTAGTAAGTCACAGTGCTTCTTGCCAAACCTGATGACCCGAGTTCAATCCCCAGACCGATTCATATGATAATAGGAGAGAACCAACTCCTGAACATTGTTCTCTTAGGTCTGTCCATGCATCATGCCACTTGTGTGGCTATGCACACACACACACACACACACACACACACACACACACACACACGTGCAAGCACACACAAAACAATGGGCTGTAGTTTAGTTTGTAGAGCGTTTGTCTAGGCATGCATCTCTCCCTAGGTTCAACTGTCCAGTACCACATAAAGCCAGCCTGGTTAAACATGCCTGTAATGCTAGCACTGAAGAGGTAGAGGCAGGAAGATGAGTAGGTCTAGGTCATCTTCAACTACTTATCAGAACCAAGGCCAGCTTGGGCTACAGGAGACCCTTGTCTCAAACGAACTACAACAGCAAAAAAATCACACACTATGGAGTAACTTGCGCCACGGCACAGCCTAGTCTTTACACTTGGGCTGTGGAGTGAGACTCTCTCAAACATAGAACAAATGAAATAAAGCTGCTCAAGCAGGCTGTGGGGGAACTGGCTGAGACCAGGAAATGGTGCAACTGTCCTTACTGTCTCCAGACTCAGCCTCTGCAGCCAGTTCCCGTCCCCTCATACAAGAAGGGCAAGGGCATTTCCAAAAATGAAGCCTGACATTTACTTTGAGTTTACATGCCTGTAAACATCTTAATTCTACAAAAACCATTGTCGAGGAAGGAGAGAGTGTCGCTTGGGGACACCTCGGTGACAGAGTTGGGCTGGAATCCCAAACCAGAAAAAACTCTGAGTTCCAAAAAAAGCATGTCCATCTTCTACACTTTTGAAAACATTGGGATCCTAAGAAGGAGTCGGATTTCTGGTGTGTTTATGACTCCCTCCTCCGGCTCCCATCCCGAAGCCCAGGTGTGGCCCCCCAGTCCCTCCCCCGATAGTGTAACAAGTGCACACTGAGTTTTCGCAGGAGTTTTAAAAGGGAACACGGGGGTTCTGGGATGCCGCGCCATGGGAGAGCACTGGCCTAGCCTGTGCAAGCCTAGGTTGGCCTCATAGCATTGGCAAAAAGAAGCGAAACCACCACACACAGGCAGGCAGGCATATACAAAGCAAAATGTGAAAGTGGAGCTGTTTAAAAGAACACAGGGACTTGAATCTGCGTAACTGTCTCGGCTGCTCAGCCTACCCTTGTAGTGTGCGCCACAGATGAGAAGCAGGAGGCCAGGCACAACTTCCATGTGCAAAGAGAACCGTGGTTGGCCTGTTTCAGGTTGCAAACCTGGGTCTTAGCGCTCTCAGTTCTGATGTGGAAGCGTGGCGGCATTGGTGGGTGTCACCGGGATCTGGGGCCCTTCAAGGCCCTTCCCAGGGCCCCTGGCCGACCTGGAATGGAGGTGCTGGCAGGCCCTGTTAGGACTTTCTTGATCTTTCTCAGAGACTCCAGCCCTCGCCTCTGGGCTTCCTGTCACCTGGGCCTCATTTCCCGAAGGCGCTCCCTGATGTCCCTGGTGTTCTGCCCTGCGGTTCGACCTTGGTTTTTGTCCTGTTCAGAGATGATTTCTGAGCGCCCTGATGAGCCTGGTTGCACTCTTCCTCAGGGCGATGTATCTTGCTAGGACCGTTTCTACCAGGGGCCAGGAGAGCGCTGGGGGCCATCTCTTAACTTCCTGTTATGACTACTGTTCTTCTCATGCCTCCTAGTGGCCCTTCCGGGAAGGTTTTCTTTTTTCATGACGTGCAGTGTGGGTGCGTGCGTGCGTGCGTGCGTGCGTGCGGTGTTCCCTCATTTTCTTCTGGAGATGGGATTGATAGAGAGCTGTTTGTACAAAGGGCAGAGAGTAGGTGCTTTAGGCCTTGAAGACTGTATAGTCAACTATTCAGGTCCTACCCTTGGAGTATGCATCATTATAAACACTTCTAAAAGAATGAGTGACAGGTGTAGTCACGTGTCAAATAAACTTTATTTAGAGAGACAGGTCATTTAGGAGCTGACAGGATGGTTCAGTGTATAAAAGGCACTTGCTCTCCGAGTCTAGTAACCTGAGTTTGATCCTCAGAACCCACAAAGGTAAGAAAAAAACTGACTCAAAAACTCTGCTCCCTAATCCCACACATGTGCCACACACATCATCTCTTTCACCTCCCTTTACACACACATATATACACACAAACACACTACTACTAATAATAATAATAAAACGAGCCCTAAAAATTATGCCTTTGGAAACAGGCCTGTAATCCCAGGTTGAAGCAAGAGTATTGCTTTGAGTTCAAGGCTAATAATGGATGCATAGTGAAGAAAAAAAACCACCAACCAAGCTAACTAAAGAACTAAGTATAGCTGCAATTAACAAGGCAATTCCACGCAGTTTATTGGGTAATTAAAAGAGGTTTATTTCAGGGGTAACTTACAGCCAATAGGGGGTTTGGTTACAGGATCTGAGAGAGATGAGGTACAGTCCAGCGTGATTCTCTGGAGAACTCTAACTTGGTCTGCAATCCAGCATCCAGGATCACGAGGAACCAAGAGAGTGAACACATCTCGGGTCTTAAGGGGTCTCGTCTTAGCCACGCCCCAGGGGCAGGTCATAGGCAGGTGTGGCAGTTACCTGCTGCCACACTAGGGGCAGTGCTTCAAGGTCAAAGCTGGAGCAGCTACCCACTACAACTAAGCAACTAAACAAAATAACAGAGGGAACGTGGCTGAACTTAGTATATGTGAGGCCCCGGGTTTTACCTCTACCATTGCCAAAGAAACAAACAAAAAAAAGCAGGCCCTAGTTTACCAATCTCCGTTCTAGGGTATCTGCTGTTCTCTGTCACCCCTGCTGAGCGTTCAGAGCATTCATCTGTTTAGAACGGTGTATTCACAGGAAAGGCTTGTGTCTGACTGAAGAGAGAGCCAGTATCAAGTGATGTCCAGCTCTCAGGACATTTGTTTAGCCCAGCTTGGTGGTGCAAATATGTCATCCCAGTTTCTCAGGAGGTTGAGGCAGGAGGATCAAGAATTTCAGGTCAGCCTGGGCTACAGGCTAATAAGACACCATCTCAACCTCAGTCCTGTACTGAAAGAGAGGTGGGGGGGGAGAGAAAGAAAGAAAGAGGGAGGGAGGGAGGGAGGGAAGGAGGAAGAAAGGAAGAGAGAAAGAAAGAAAGAAAGAAAGAAAGAAAGAAAGAAAGAAAGAAAGAAAGAAAGAAAGAAAGAAAGAAAAGAAAAGAAAAGAAGGACAGATGGATATTTGTTCAACTGAGATTGACTGACTGACCCACACTCAGTGCCTGCCTACCTCTTTATGAAATTCTGAACAAAGGTCAGGTATTCTAAATCACTTTCAATATGTAACAAGGGCCTCTCCAGGGCCAAGATGAGCTGAGACGTTCCCTGGAGGAGCAGCTGGAAATGGCAGCCTCTCCGATGCTTTAGCAAGTCAGTAAAGTTGAGGGCAGCCTGGAACATTCCTCTATGGGCGCCCAAAAGGCCCGATTCGAATGCCATGGCAATATTCCTGTACACTTCGCATTTTCACAGCCTGAGAAAATTCAGTTTTCCTGGCACCATGAAAACTGGAGTTTCCTTCGGGGTATTGTAAGTCAGGATGTCTCGGTAATGTCTAATCTATACAGAAAATAAATCTCACTCCTGAGCTGGAGACTGGGGTGAAAGTACAGTGAACTGTAAATTCCAAGTCTTGAGTAAGCACTGACTCAACAGACGTCACACACAATTTGTCTTTCTACAAGGATCCACTGCTATTGGAACAGACCCCTGGAACAGCTATCGAGCGCTCACTAATCCCTCTACAACTGTCCAAGTTAAACACACTCTGTACCTGGAGGCGGGGATGCCTGGGCATCCTCGGAGGACTTGGCAAGCCGATTCCCTTCTCTTTCCTGAGATTTACGCTGACATCTGCTCTGATTGTTCCTGCAGTTTCATCCATCACAAGAGAAGCCTGTGAAAGGGTACAAAAAGCTCCTCGGCTACAGAGATTCCTGTTTGTGATTACTTCTCTCTGGAAAGGAAAAATCCTACTGGGAAGACAAGAAGTCCTAGCAAACATTAAGCAGCGGGCATGGCTCCTTCGGCCAGCAAAGACGCCTTTTCCAGACTGCCTCTTAAGTCACCCAGGAGGCTGCCTGGGAGAATCCTGCAAAGCAGACTGAGCTACAGCAGGTCCTTGTCTCGCCTTTTGCTGGGGCACAGACTCTGCTCCCTGACTCAGGCCCGATTCAGGCTTATCCTAACCAAAATACATCTTCTCAAAACCACCTTTAAAATCTAACCTGCAAGTTAGATGGGCACAGTGGCTCACATCATTTTTTGTTTTGTTTTATCTTTTTCTCGACACAGGGTTTCTCTGTGTAGCTTTGGTTGTCCTGGAACTCACTCAGTAGACCAGGCTGGCCTCGAACTCAGAGATCTGCCTGCCTCTGCCTTTGAGTGCTGGGATTAAAGGTGTGCGCTACCACCATCCAGCCTCATTATTGTTTGGTTGGTTCTTTTGTGGCTCACATCTTTAATCCCAGCATTCAGAAGGCAGAGGCAGTAGGATTTCTGTGAGTTTGAAGCTAGTCTGTTCTACATAGGGAGCTCCAGGCTAGCCAGGGCTGCATAGTGAGAATTCATCTCAATAAAGGAGTGAAAAAATAAAATAAAGACTGCAAGTTAGGGATGGGGAGATGGCTTAGGTGGTAAAGGTACCCACTGGAAGCCTGGTGACCTGATTTCCATCCCCAGAACCCACATACTGGGAGAAAATGGCTCCTACCAATTATCCTCTGGCCTATACACAAATGCCCTGTCCTCACACAAGCGTAACAGTAACAACACATGTGCAAACCTGTCTAGAGCAGTATCTGCTCCTGGTTAGTCCCAGATGCTGACACACCCATTATTCAGCAGGTTGGGAATCCACTGAATCTATACCTTTGAGGCTAGTCTGAGAAACAGTGTGAGACCCCACCCCACCCCCATCCCTGCCTTCTCAAAACCAAACAGAAACCATCTTGCAAACCTTCTAGATTTGCAGGCACTTTTCCACTGAGCTATTTTTTTTTTTCTCCTAATCTGTCAGAATGTCGCCTTGAACTGAGGCAAATCCTTGTGGTTTCTTTTCACAGAAAGGCAATGGGATCACACACATCAGAACTGAACGATCTTTATCTCCCACAAAACTCTGAAATCTCAACACTCAGGAAGTGAAAGCTGGAAGATTAGGAGTTCAAGGTCATTCTCAACTAAATAGGGAACTCAAGGCCAGCCTGAGACCCTACTGGTAAGCACTTTTTAAAAATATATCCCCCCCAAGAAGTGGGTAACTCGGCCGACGAAATAGCCCAATCAAAATGAATTAACAGTCCAGGTTTAATGAGCAAAGCATCCCTGGATGGTCTCTGGGGAAAAGGAGAAACCACATGGAAGGTCTATGACTGAACCTTAAAAACCCTGTAGGCGTGGTCTTGAGGAGCTCAGGGCAGGAGCAGTTGCTTGGCTGTGGTTTCTTTAGGCGGGGTTTGGAATGGGAGGAGTCCGGCCACATTCCCAGCTGAACGTCTGGGCGGGGTTTGGAATGGGGCTGGAGCTGGAGATTCCCAACACCTACCTCAACAAACAGAGAAGTCTGAAACCAGGAACCATAGAATTTGAGGCCAGCTAGAACTACAGAGTGAGATCTTGTCTCAAAAAACAAAGAACAAGCAAACAAACAACTCCCCTCCCCCCAAGCAAACCAAACAAAAACAAAACAAAAAATCCTCTTTCTGGAGCCAGACAAACCGGAACTGAAATTCTGAAATCGAACACAATCAAAACTTCATTTTAAATCCGGTACTTGGAAGGGGAAATGTAGTTGCTGTTGAAAAGTGTATCCATTGTTACTCGAGGGGCTGATGCTAATTTGGTTGCGTCTACAATGGGAAGATCTTTTCTGGAAACGCCACAAGCTTGGCTACAGCCAAGCCCTGGCTCAGTCATTCCTGAGGCAGAACTGATAGCTCTGGGCTCGGGGGAGGAGGACTGGGATTGTGGGCTGGAAGTAGCCGGCTAGGAGGACAGAAGGTAAGAACAGCAGGGGTTTTGAAAGCTACCTCCTAAACGAGTTAATCTTGGTTCATCAGTGTTGAGAAAGGCGCTTGTACTTTTCACAGAATGAATAGAACACAGTGGGAAACTCCATTCATTGTGAAAACGTCTCTGATTTTCTTCTGCATGGAATCCTCCCTTGGGCTGTCTGAATGTGGCATCGTGTGGAAAAGGGCAGGATGAGGGATTCCCATTTCCTGCCAGGGTTTCCCACTTCCTTCCTGTCTGGGCTCAAGGTTGCCTTTGCTGGAAGCTGTCTCCCCTTGAAGACCCAGTCAAGTGGTTGAGTTGGGTCTCTTGAGATGTCAGTCTACCACGCAGGAACACTTGCTTAGTTCCTAAGCCAAGACACAGAACCTCCAGAATCCAGCCCAATTCTCTTCAGTTTATTTTTTAAAAAATATTCATTTTTGGCTTATGTTCATTTCTGTTTTAGCTGTATGCACGCGTGTGCACTGCATGCCTAAGGAGCCAGAAGAGGGCATCAGCTCATCTGCATCAGGTGACTGTGAGCTGCCAGATGAGTGCTGGAACCAAGCCAGATCCTCTGCAAGAGCATCAAGTGCTCCTAGCTTCGGGAGCCATCTCCCTTTTTTACTTTTTTGAGACTGAATATTGGCATGTAGCTCGTGTTGGCTTTGAACTCTAGATCCTCCTGCCTCAGTCTCTCAAGTGTTGAGATTGTAGGAATAATACCATCACACCCAGCTCATTCATATATATCACACACACACACACACACACACACACACACACACACACACACACACACACACACACCCCTATATTAGTGTAATGGCTTTGAGCTGTACTCTATAACGTGCCTATTTGAATCGGTGAACTCCACAGTGGATGGCTCTTCTTTCCTTGCACTGGTCGACTCCCACATCAGTTCCTCTCCAGGAGCAGCACTGGAGGTGAGGGGACCCAGAACTGACTGGAACTGAGTCCAGGAACTTTTCTGATTGGAACATTTGCTGGGTAGGGAGTGAAACCAGGACTAGGTGACACAGGGTGGGAGCCTGTCAAACCTGTGTGTGCTTAAAGCTGCAGCCACCACAGGCTCAGGGGAAAAGCAGCGCCACCATCTCCACCCATACGCCAAAACTGAATTGGCTTTCAGAAAAAGCCCAGGTTTTCCCAGATGTCTAATTCCAGCCTCGTTTCCTGTACTAGGGCAGCACTCAGAGAGCAGTATTTAAGCAAACAGCCATCGTCATGTATGCCTTCACTCGGCAGTTACTGCACTTTGGAAAGAAGAAAGGCACTAGCCTAGAAGCCGCTATGGACGAGAACTGGTCCCCGAGTCCCTGCTTTCAAAGGAAGAGAGAGAAGTCTGTTGGGAAGGCAGATGCTCAGCAAGGAACAGGTGAATGAGCAAGATGATTTTTCAAAGTTTACATTTTGAATAGTTTTAGATTTGCTACAAAATTGAGGATGTACAGACATGTCACCCCCCCCCATCCCCACAAAACAGCCTCCCCCCCCATAACCAACATCTCACACCGGGGTTTTTCACAGTTGAGGGCTCTGCATGGACACACCGTAATCGTTAGCTTATACTAAAGTTTATTCTTGATGTCGGACCTTCTACAGGTTTAGACAAATTAAATTGTTTTGGTATGTGGTGTGTGTAGGCTTGTATGCATATTCTCATGTGTGAGTGTACATGTGTGCATGCACAGAGGCCAGAAGTTGATGCCCAGTGTCTCCCTCGATTACTTTCCATCTTATTTACTGAGGCAGGGTCTCTCCCTGAACCTGGAGCCTGCCAATTCCCCTGGTCTAGCCAATCAGAGCTTGCCTCAAGGATCCCTTGTCTCCACCCACCTCTTGGGGGATAGGATCGTGAGCCACTGTTCCTGCCCGGTTTTCATGTGGATCCTGGGGATCTTAATTCTAACCCTCTTGCTTTTATAACAAGCAATGTATCCACTAAGCTAGCTCCCTAGCCCTAGGGGTGTGTGTGTGTGTGTGTGTGTGTGTGTGTGTGTGTGTGTTTTAAATAAGGTTAAGGAAATGAAAAAACAGATGACTATCTAATGGCCAGGGAATGGCTAAGGAAGTGACATCTGCATCCAAACTTCAATGAGGAGCCAATAACAGATGCTCTGGGACAGTATGCTAAGCAAAGGGAGCCGCAGGTGTCAAGGATTACTGACATGGAGGACACAACAAGAATGGGCTTGTCTTGGGGTTTCCATAGCTGTGAAGAGACACCATGACCACGGCAACTCTTATAAAATATTGAATTGAGGTGGCTCACTTACAGTTCAGAGGTTTAGTCCAGTATTGTTACGGCACCACACAGGCAGACATGGTGCTGGAGAGGTAGCTGAGAGTCCTTGTATCTTGACTCACAAGCAACAGGAAGTGGTCTGACTCACTGGAAGTGGCTTGAGCATGTATCAGACCTCAAAGCCCGCCTCCACAGCGACACACTTCCTCCAATAAGACCACACCTACTCCAACAAGGCCACTACCTTTGGGGGCCATGTTCTTTTAAACTACCACAGGGCTGGAGGAGTCTGGGGGTGCAGATTGGTGGCCCAGCACTTGCCTAGCATATGCGAGACCCCTGGTTCAATGCCCAGGACTGAAATGCAACAAGGAAGCCCTAAACAGAAGGTAACCTTGTAGGAAGATGTGTCCTGACATTTTTCAACTAGCTTTTTACTTTGTTGTATTTACTATTACTCTGTGTGTGTGTGTGTACATATGCACACGTGCATACACAAGCACCACGGGCACACTTTCAGGAGCTGGTATTTTCCTTCTACCATGGGTACCAGAGATCAAACTCAGGCTGTCGGGCTTGTGTGACAAGTGATTTTCATCTGCTGAGTCATGTCACCAGCTCCAGTTTTTAATCTCTTAAAATTAAAAACGTAACCACTGCACAGTTAGAAAAGGCAAGTGCTCACAATGATCAATTAAGTACACTTGATGTTTTCTCCTTCTCCCGTTTCTTGGCTGAGAAACAACTGCCTGTACATCCACCTTACAAATCTTTTAAGAAATACCATCCATCAATGTCTTCTTCACTTGTGAGAGAGGGTCCTTGGATACTGCTCATGCTGGCCTCAAACTTCCGATCCTCCTGCCTCAGCCTCCAGAGTAGTTGAGATTGTTAATGTTCTGCATCTTGTCCAGCTGTTTTTCTTTTTTAAATGAAACAATCAAATGATTACCCAGTGTGTGATACTGATATATATGTATACATACAAATACATATATATACACATATATGTATATATATTTGATTTGTTTTTATGTGTATGGGTGTTTTGCCTGAATATTACATCTGTACCACATTTGCAGTGCCCTGGGAGGACAGAAGGCGGCACTGGATCTTCTGGAACTGGAGTAACACTGTCAGCTGCCATGTGGGTGCTGGGAATCAAACTTTTTTTTTTTTAAAGATTTATTTATTATGTATACAGTGTTCTGCCTGCATGCATGCCTACACGCTAGAAGAGGGCACCAGATCTCATTACAGATGGTTGTGAGCCACATGTGGTTGCTGGGAATTGAACTCGGGACCTCTGGAAGAGCAGCCAGTACTCTTCACCACTGAACCATCTCTTTAGTCCCCAAGCCTAGAATTCTTTAGAGGAGGGTACTGTGTGGAGTCTAGCATAAACCACTGTTGCCAAAAGTTACAGCATTTATTTATACAGGGGCAACTGTGTATATTGGGTAAGCCATTAGTCTTTCATTACATAAAAACAGGGAAGTTAGAAGGCTCTGTCTTCATTTAAAGAAGTGCTTTTTAACTTTTGTTTTTTATTTTATAGTACAGTACCCAGGAATAGGAATTAACAGCAGAGCAGGGGCCTTTAAAAGCGAACAGAATTGCTATCCACGCCACATAGAATAGTAGCGTCCAGGGCTTTTTCCCTTTTCTAAGCTCTGGGCGAGCAGGGCGTTCAGAGTGCTTGAGTACAGTCGGTCACACCGGGCCCGGTCGTCATGAGCACACTATGTCAGAAATACAAAGGAGCACACTCCTATCTTTCCACAGTATCAAAGCTCACTGAAAAACAATAAAATCACAAGGTGCATCTGTTTTACTGGTAGCAATTTTGCCAGGGACTCCCAAGTCCCTCCACTGCCGGCTGAAACGAACACGGGTTCTTTTGTTCAAATTTTTTTTTTTTTTTTTTTTTTTTTTTTTTTTTGGTTTTTCGAGACAGGGTTTCTCTGTGTAGCTTTGCGCCTTTCCTGGAACTCACTTGGTAGTCCAGGCTGGCCTCGAACTCACAGAGATCCGCCTGCCTCTGCCTCCCGAGTGCTGGGATTAAAGGCGTGCGCCACCACCACCCGGCCTTTTGTTCAAATTTTAATTACAGATATTAAGTCTCAGACCACATATTCCATAGCCTGTTGTGCCCAGTAAGTCCTTGGACCCGTTTTCATCTTTTGGTGTGTATGTATGTAAGAGGTGTGTGTGTGTATGTAAATATGCTCATTCATGTGTGTGAGTACAGGTGTGTGCCTGCCACAGTAAATTCATTGAGGTCAGAGAACTTCCGGTATGGGTCCTCACCTCCACCTTGTTTGAGACAACTTTCTCATTTGCTGCTGTATATCCCAGGCTAGCTGGCCTGTGAGCTTCCAACGATTCCGGTCTTGCCTCCCATCTTACCATAGGAACATTGGGAGACCACGCAAACGCTCCTGTGTCTGGCTTTATGTGGGCTCTAGGGATCCTGACTCTGCCTCCCACGTTCCCACACGAAGCACGTTAACCAGCGAGCTACCTTCCCCGTCCCCGGTATGATCTGACTACGGTCATAGGTCCCTGCAGCTCCAGGTTCGTAGATAAATTTGGAGGGTGGCACCTGTTCTGTGTTTAGGAACAAGTTGTTCCTCAGGAGATGCCTCATAGTGATGCAGGACTGGACAGATGGTGCTGATGTGTCTACCAAGATACAGAATCTGCCTGCTTTTGTATCTACACCCAAGATGGACTCAACAGCTACTTGTAAAATGGAGTCTCTCAGGGCAAGGCACAGCATGAAAAACCTCTGTTTTGCATAACACGGAGTAATTTAGGGCAGGGCACAGCCCCTCTCCACACCAGTGGTGTAAGAATTCACATTGAACCCAGAGCTAGCAGTATAAAGAACAGAACTTTTCAATGAATGTTTGATGTTTCATGTTACTTTACTTGTGGAGGGGTCTGTCTTTATATGAATCATTCACTTTACAATGACATGGCTTATTTGGATTAGTGGAAACATACATGAAATGTAATTTCTCCAGTACCATGCACTGAGCTATCTAATGTCCTGACATTATCTATCTCATATAACACTCATATCGCCCTTTTAATATAAGTATCCTTATCTTCATTTTATGCATGAAAAACTGAGGTTCAAAGGTTAAGGGACTTGTTACATATCACTTGGCAAATAAACTGTGCCGCCAGCTTCGCATGGAGGATGATGATCCCAACAGCCATTTTGGACAATCTGAACTTCTTTTTTTTTTTCGAGACAGGGTTTCTCCCTGTAGCTTTGGTGCCTGTCCTGGAACTTGCGCTGTAGACCAGGCTGGCCTCAAACTCATAGAGATCCACCTGGCTCTGCCTCCCGAGTGCTGGGATTAAAGGCATGCGCCACCCCCCCCCCCCAACCAATCTGAACTTCTGAATGCTGGGATTACAGGAATGTACCACTAAGCCCACTTTATGTGATTTGGGCTTCGTGCATGCAAACATGTTAGCAACTAAGCTGTATTTCCAGGGAGATGGTGTGTGTGTGTGCACATGCTCTCAAAGAATGGCTTCCTGTAGCCCAGGCTGGCCCCAAACCCTAACTCAGCATGTAGCTGAGGCTATCCTCGAACTTCCAATCCTTCTGCCTATACCTCTGAGTGCTGGGATCAGAGGCACATGCCACCACTCCCTGGTTTCCTTTTACAGGGATGCCCTGGGGGAAATGGACAGAATGTCTGGTGGCATCGGACGGGATAACCATGACAGGGAAGAATGGTAGAGATGGGTAGAAGGCTGTGATGACAGTCTCGATGCTGGAGATGGCAGTGGCTTAAGCCTTCTTCCTGTCCTGCTTCTGTGGCTAGAGGATCGCCAGCAAGTTCCAGCCACATCTGCCTGGGTTGGTAAACTGAGAGTGAAAAACCTCTAGATTCTTTCAAACTCAAACCCTGCCTGATGCTTTTAAATTTGAATGCATGCCAGGGATTTACATATGAGGGCCCTAGATCCCATCCTGAACCCCGACAAGAGCTCAGGTGTAATAATTCTCAGCATAATCCTCTTCTCAGAGTATAATGAAAGAGGAATGTTCTCAAGAATGTTTTTTAAACCAGATTATACTGAGACAAACCCATCATTTCTGCATCTTTCTGTGCATGTTGTTTAAGAAAAGGATTTGGGTATAGCTGTTGCCATAGTGGCTAATGATATTACAATCAACTAAGAATATTGCATTCAAAACAAATGAAATGATTTAAACCTATCCTCGCCAAGAGGTGTTGTGAAAAACGTACTAATGAAACATAAACTGCATTGTCACCAAATTAATTTGTTTCCTAGGCTCAAATTTAATTTAAAAAGAGGTATTTCTCTGACTGCTTCCAACAGCAGACTGCAAAGGGACTCGGAATAGAGAGCACAGGAAATAAATTTAGTAATGTTCAAGCAAGTAACCAACACAATAGCTATTCTGTTGCTTAGGATGCTTTTAGAAAGTATTTTTTAACAACTTCCTGATGAATTTGCTCTTTCTGGTGTGAAGCCAGGCTCTTGGCTGGCTCTCACCTGCTAATTTTTGGTTTCTCTCTCTCATCGCTGTCCTGTGATATATCTATCCATTACTAAGACCTGCTAGATACTGGCCTGGGTTTCTCCTATCTGGCCTTCATTTTTACCGACAGGAGGTTGGGGTTTCTATTCCTGGCTCGCTGAAAGGGTCTTTTCCTTAGTAGAACTCACAGAGCGGGGCATCTTCCTGAACTAAGGCTTTCATGTGGCCACATTTTCGGTCATTAAAGCTTCAGGGATCCCACTGCTGATAGCCCAGGCGTGGGCACAGGTCTCGGAACTCCCATTGTTTCGGCCAGACAAATGCACCAGCTTCCTTTACAGTCGCTCCTGGGAATCCTTCGCCCTTTCTGCCAACTCACCGCCAACACCTCCTTTCCATTCTGTATTGAATTCACTTCCTTCAGGATGTTTTCCTCGCTTAGTAGCTACTTAGCAGATAAACAACTCTGGCTTCTGAGCTTTTAATCACATTAAGTGCTTTAAAAAAAAAAAAAAAAAAAAACTCGTCCGAGTCTAGGGATAAACAGCTTACAGAGATTTTCATTCTCTTAAGAACCACCGAGGCTGACTTTGTCAAGAGGCAGAACTCAAATTTGCAAAAGCGGCTGTGTTTTCCTAAGTATCTACCCGAGAACCAGAGCAAATGGCTCTTTATGGTGACCTCTAGCGGGCGCGGGGCAGTCCTACAAAATTACGAAAAGTGGAGAGGAAAGTAAAACCCTTCCTTCCTCAGGTACTCCGTGGTCGCAGGACTGCATCCCACCCCTCCACCCTCCTTATTTATTTTCTTCTTCCAAGTGTTTGTTTTGCATCCGAATATCGTCTCCCTTACATACAACTCACCTGTCTCTTGCCTTTGACGGGCTGGGCTGCGGGTGTCGGATGTGTGAACTGCTGTTTAAAATAATGCCTGCCAAGTCGAACCCCCGCTCCCCGTGGCTTTGCACAGTGCAGTTGGCTTCACCAAGCTTTAAGACGGTCTCCGCCTTTGGGGGGGCCGGTGCCGCAGCCGCATGGGGGTGCAACGGGGGAGGGGAGGAGTGGACATCGGAGAGAGCATGAAAAGGAGAACGCAAGACCGAGGAGGCAATGAGACATTCTGGTTTTGCCAGTGAAAAGATTCTCTCCAGACTGCCACCCCACTCCACGGGAGGCATCGTGAGAGCGGTGTCGGCGCCCTCTCTGGACCCGAGGCTGGGAAAGAGGGGGAGCGGGTGGGGCGGGTCGGCAGGCCCAGGGAATCGCGCGCGGAGCGGGTGGGGGGGGGGTTGCGGGGTGCGCGGCCGCCTTCGGAGCGCACCGCACGTGGGGCGCCCCACGCGCGGAGAGGGAAGCGCAAAGTCGGCAGGCCAAGCCGCGACTCGGTTGCTTGCTTTAAGAAATCCTTTGGGGCGGCCTTAGGAGCCGACCCCGCTTCCGAACAGTCTCTGGCAATGGCTCATCCAGACGCCGTCTGCTCCCTACTTCAAACCCCGCACCTTGGTCCTCACCTCTGCCCCCCTCCCTCCCGCCCCTCCCTTCGGGGACGGTTTAAAGGAGCCGGGGTGGAGGGAGGAAGTGTGCGGGTCATCCCGATGGCCCCGGGGGCTTCCCGCAGCTAGCATCAACGCCCCGCGCAGCCCTCCCGGCCACTGCGGGCGGGGGCGCACGGCGTCACGAGGCGGGGAGCCCGAGGTCCGGGGCGGGGCGCCGGGGAATCCCAGCCCGAGCGAGCCGGGAGGTGCGGGCGGGCGCGGGCGGGCAGGAGGTGCGCGCGGAGGGAGCGGAGCGCGCCGAGCCGGCGGGCGAGGAGGAGGACGGCGAGGGAGGACGGCGAGGGAGGCCCCGCCCCCGCCTCCCGGAGCCCGCTCCCCGCCGCTGCCGCCGAGCCCGCTCACTTTGCCTCTGGCTTCTGGACGGCGGCCGGGCTGCGTGCACCGGGGACCGGTGGAGCCCTGCCCACGGCGCCTCGGCTAACGCGCGCCCTCCGGGAGGCCGGCACCACCTGGAGCCGCGGACACCCACCCGGACTCCGAAGGGCGAACCCGGGAGCGCGGGGCGGCAGCGGCACTGACACCGCGGAGGGGAACCCAGGCGGCGCGGGGCGCGAGCCCCCGGGGGAGCGCGGGCCCCGACGGCGCGGCCACCCCGTGCGCGCGGTGGCCAGGCCCCCCCGGGGCGGCCAGCCATGACCTTCGTGCGCGGCGGGGCGGCCTCGGTGGTGCTGAACGTGGGCGGCGCCCGGTACTCGCTGTCCCGGGAGCTGCTCAAGGACTTCCCGCTGCGCCGCGTGAGCCGGCTGCACGGCTGCCGCTCGGAGCGCGACGTGCTCGAGGTGTGCGACGACTACGACCGGGAGCGCAACGAGTACTTCTTCGACCGGCACTCGGAGGCCTTCGGCTTCATCCTGCTGTACGTGCGCGGCCACGGCAAGCTGCGCTTCGCGCCGCGGATGTGCGAGCTCTCCTTTTACAACGAGATGATCTACTGGGGCCTGGAGGGCGCGCACCTGGAGTACTGCTGCCAGCGCCGCCTAGACGACCGCATGTCCGACACCCACACCTTCCACGCGGCAGACGAGCTGGGCCGCGAGCAGGCTCGCCCTGCCGGGCCCGAGGCGGCTCCCTCCCGGCGCTGGCTGGAGCGCATGAGGCGGACCTTCGAGGAGCCCACGTCGTCGCTGGCCGCGCAGATCCTGGCCAGCGTGTCCGTGGTGTTCGTGATCGTGTCCATGGTGGTGCTGTGCGCCAGCACGCTGCCCGACTGGCGCGCGGCGGCCGCCGACAATCGCAGCCTGGATGACCGGAGCAGGTACTCCGCCGTCCCTGGGAGGGAGCCCTCCGGGTAGGACGCACTGCTTCTCTGCCCGTCCAGTCCGTCCGTCCCGTCCCGTTCCGTCCGTCCGTCCATCCGTCCATCCGTGGCGTCCGTCCGTCCAGTCTCCGTCCTGTCTGCCTGGTGGCCCTGCCAGGCTTGTTCCTGTCCCACGAGGCCCCTGGCGCGCCAACCCAGGGATGTGTGGGTCCCCAACCCCGCCCCTCTTTCCCAGGCACAGCCAGCCAGTGTGCGTGGGCCTCACCTTTTAGGATAAAACCCCCAGGCTTTGTAGTTTAATTCTAAGCAAATAGCAATCTTCTAACTAGATTTCTCTAAACTTTTATTGCTAATATACAATAATTTACACGACAATTCAATTTGAGCTAAGAGCACTTTGAAATGTGTGCCAATACGGGTGGTGTTTGAAAAGATGATGATGTCTCGTTCCGTAGAAATGTGGTCTGCTGCACACTGCCCACACATTCTGCACACCCTGCCCCTGGCATAATGTGTGCTGGGATGGAATTGCCGTATTATAAAGGAGGCTAATTTAGCGTTAGACTCTGAATAATGGATGTCGGTGCCCTTTTCTTCTCTCTTTTCCGACCAAGTACGGGCCTAGCACATTCCTGTCCACTGTGTGGTATTAAAGATTTACGGTTTCGTGCAGAGGGTCTTCAGTGTGGGGAAGAAAACACCAACAACTATTACCATGGGAGAGAAGAAAAATTGAAACTTCTCCAAACCCAGGAACAAGATTCGGTAGTTAAAGTGTTCCCCCCCCACCCCCTCCCCCACCCCCACCCTCCTTTACTAGGATGAAAGGAAAACACTTGAATCTTTCCTGGGTTCCTACTTACCTCTTAATGGCGATAACACTTTTCTGTTTTTAGAACAAGTGAGTTTATTTTGCATATTTGGTGGGAGGAATAAGCAGAACTAAAGTTGGACTTTGAGAGGAGACAGCCATTTTGGGCATAAAACCCAAACTGTGTAATCTCTTTTACCCTTTGTTGGGTAGCTCTTTGGAGAGTTCCCTCTCTCCAGTCACTTTCTGTTTTAATTCTTCTTCTCGCCATTCACTTTCAAGTCAAGATTGCACCCTGTAATCTTTTCCTGATGGGCTTGGGTACGCTTCGGGATGGCGGTGTTTGTTGGTACGACAGTGGATTGCTCCCACAGAATATTTATTCTTCCTCTAGGGAGTAAAGATTTCTGTATCAATCTTAGGAGTAAATACAGTGGACTAGTAGCAGCCCCCATGACCAGTATGCCACCTTGGTGTGAAATCCAAGATCTGTGCTTGGAAAAGAAATACATCAGGGAACTCATTGTAATGTTTTGGTGTGTTCGGTTATGGTGCTCTCGTGAGGCAACACGGTTTTACGTTTTCACTTCACAGATGGGAACTACTTCCCTGGTGCCCCAATCATGCAATGAAATTAACTTCTATATATAAATAAAGGGACCTTGATTTTTCTTGGGGCGGGGGAGAGAGGATCACAGAAAAATGAGCCACGAGTGGACCGGCTTTGAAATGGTTCATCAGTAGATGTCGAATTCGAAGGCTAGTGATGGACCGAGCTCATTAGCAAAGGAAACGGGAGGGTTTGTCTGAGAAGTACAGATTCTGAGGAAGATGACCACAGGGAGAGGAGTCAGCAAGAACAGGGAACTGAGTGAGTGATACTTTTGTTTTGAAGGACGGAAGGCGTTTGGGGAGAAAGATCATTCATGTAAAGCATTAGGATGAATACTGATTTTAGATAAAAAGAGAAACCAGAAAGAGAAGAGGCAGAGATGAGAGAGAGAGAGAGAGAGAGAGAGAGAGAGAGAGAGAGAGAGAGAGGAGCTGCCAAGGAGGGGAAGAAAATGGAGTAAGGCTTCGTTTGTGTATACGTATCTTAAAAGTATGTATGTAATTATTCAAGTCAAACTGTTTCCTAGATACACAGATATTTCAGGCAAATGCATGTTTTTCTTGGCTTAATGGCCCAGTTTGAAGCTTCTCTCTCTGAGTGTAGGTATAAGAAAGCCAGTGTCTGTAATCCCAGACATGCTGGAGGACAGCCAAATGAGGATGTTGTCCATTGCCCAGGAAGCCCCTCACTGACGTCTCCTCAGCTGGCATGTTAGAGTCCCTCGGTCCCTGCCAGCCTGTGGCAGCTAAAATGAGTCCTTTGACCAGGAATCCGCTGAATAAAGCCAAAGTCCCCTCCGTCTATCCTCTCGGACACTTGACACTAACTGTCACCTGCTAAGCAAGTGTCCAGCCACTTAGTTATGTCCCAGCCTCACAACTCACCAGTCTTGTTTCATCTCAACACACATTTGTGTCCTTCCTGAGTGTGCCCTTCTTCTACTCACTGAAGCTGTTCCAAATGCTGTTAACTTTTCTTGTAAAGAGAAGTTGATGTAGGACTCAGAGGCACAGTGGGTTTCTAAGAGTCGAGGTCTTCCGAGAAAGCCTTCAAGGTCACGGAGGGTGGAAACAGACTATCCTCGAAAGGTTGTGCACTGTCCAACACTGGCAGGGGGGGGGGGGGCGTCACTTACATAAACTGGTTTATGCAACCTGCACCATCCTGGGTCTTGCTTAAGAACAAAATAGAGTTTTCCAGCAAAAGGAACAGCGTGGGCATAGGCATGAAACTTGTATGTTATGTTTAGGGAGTGCGAATCCGGTGATAGAGTGTGAGGTGGCTGGAGAGCATATACGAATAATGGGAAGAACCCTTTAGTTTGCAGCCATGGCTACCTATTGGCTGGTTTGTATCATTTGTGCTGAGGAACTTGTTCATAGAAAGCAGAGAATGTGTTAGGTGCGGACCATGCTCGGAGAGGGAGGAGATTGGACACAGGAAAGATGACTGGGCACGGAGGCACACAGCTCTTACTGTCCCACTCATGTTCAGTGCAGGAGGGTCAAGAGTTGGAGCCTGTGCCCCAACGAAGCGAGACCCTGTCCCCCAAAAGAAGCAAGGGCTGGGGATGTTAGCTCAGTACTAAACTACCTGCGCAAAAGCCCCTGGGTTTGAGTCCCAGCCCTGCAAAAAACAGAGAAGAGTTGGGAGGTCTTTGCGTGGGGTCTGAGAGCTCATATTGCTTTGGGCTTGTGAGAATAGAGTCTACATGACAACTCTGGTCTGTGCTAGGAAGAGCTGAAATTCCTCCAGAGCCTTGCGAAGATGAGAGCTGTAGGGTCTGACCAGGCCGACTTCCAGGAGCTGGGAACACTCAGTACCACTCACAGGCTCCGTCGGTCTGGCCAGCCCTGCCTATTTGTCCCCAGGCCACCTCTGTGCCCCCTCACCGTGCAGCTCCTAACCTAGTGAAACGATCATTCAAGCCCAGCTCAGGTTCTCCTCGAAGCCTTCATGGGCCGCCCTCGTAAATGCGGTATTTCCTCCCCACCTTGAGGGGTTGCTGGTTTGTGCTCTTCCTGTGTCATTTGTCATGGCCTTCCTAGATGGCGTTTCCTCATAAACACACCGTAGCTCCTGTACTGGGTTTGAAGAAAAGCCCTTAAAGGCAGATCAACTCATTCACACCCCGCCTCACATACATGCCGCCATTTTATTTTTTGAGTCCATCTTATGGGACTCGACCTGACGGTTTTCCTGCCTCGGCCTTCTTAGTACTGAGATCACAGGTGTGTACTACTACATGTCAGCTTGAAACATACTTCCCCTCCCTTTGGGCGCTTGGGGGTAGGTGGGTGTTGAGACAGCATCTCATACGGCCCAGGGTGGCTTGAGATTCAGTTGTGTCCAAGGATAACCTTGAGTGGTGCATTCTCCTGCTTAACGTTACCTCCCACATGCTAGGATTACAGGAGCGGGGTGTGTGGAATGTGCACACACACAGAGGTGTGTGTGTGTGTGTGTGTGTGTGTGTGTGTACAGGTACATGCACATACAGAGACCATAAGTTGGTATCAGATGCCTTCTTAGGTCACTTTCTACCTTATTATTTGAGACGGGGTCTCTCTCACTGAACCTAGAGCTGATGGATTCCACTAGGCTGCCTGACTGGCCAGCAAGCTTCAGGGACCTCCCTGTCCAGTGTTGGGATTACAGACGTGGCCTGCCATGTCCTGCTTTTATGTGGATGCTGGGGATCTGAAGTCAGGTACCTTAACTGAGCCATCTCTCCAGATTGGCATACATCTTTTGTTACAGTCTGTCTGAGTTAGGGTTTCTGTTGCTGCGAAAAGACACCGTGACCACGGCAACTCTTATAACATTTAGTTGGGGTGACTTACATTTTCAGAGGTTCAGTCCATTATCATCATGGTGCAACGTGGTGGTGTGCAGACAGACCTGGTGCTGGAGCTGAGAGTCCCACATCTTGATATGCAGGCAACAGGAAGTGGTCTGAGACACTGGGCGTGGCTTGAGCATATACAAGACCTTAAAACCCACCTTCATAGTGAAACACTTCTTCCAACAAGGCCATACCTACCCCAACAAAGCCACACCTCCTAAGAGTGCCACTCCCCTTGGGGGCCATTTTCTTTCAAACCACCACACAGTTTAAAGAGCCGTTAGGGGTAAAGTTCTGGATTTTGCTCTTTAGGAATTGAAATACTTTATTCTCTAAGACCCTCGTTAAAAGACAACCACCATTGCCTAATGTTCTAACAGAACACTGCCTGGTGTTCTAGCAGATTTTTGCTGCTTATTGAGGAAAAAATAGATCATAGTTGAAAAATTATCATGAGGCCGGGTGTGGACCAGCCTGAGCTACATAGTGCAACCTCTTCTGAGGGTGTGTGTGTGGGGGGATTCTGAACATTCATCACCTGGTAAGTTTCTGTGACTGTGGTAGTCTGTGTGGGTGCACAAGCTTATCAGGTGGGGTTCCTGCTCTTTTGGAGTGTTCTAACTTGATGATAGTGGGGTGGGGAGACAGAAAACACAGTCAACAAATACATAAGAATTTCAGATTGCGCTGGGTCGTGGTGGCACACGCCTTTAATCCCAGCACTCGGGAAGCAGAGGCAGGCAGATCTCTGTGAGTTCGAGGCCAGCCTGGTCTACAGAGCAAGATCCAGGACAGGCTCCAAAGCTATACAGAGAAACCCTGTCTCAAAAAGCCCAAAAAAAAAAAAAAAAGAATTTCAGATTGCAAAGGGGACATTGGATATGAGAGAGCTAGCTGTGGGAAACTCAAGGGAAGGGTGTTCAGGGGAGGAAGAACAGTAAATGCAGAAGTTTTGAGAAGGCAGTGGGTCCAGCTTAAGAAGCCCATCTGGTGGGCTAGAATTTATTCCCAAGACAATTATGTGGAAGACGTTGACAAGAGAGCTGAGGAACCCACCCCCCCATGGGAGGAGTTTGCATTTTCTTTCAAGCATGACACAAGCTTTGGAAGGTTTTTTTTTTTAATGATTTATTTATTTTTATTTTATGTACATTGATGTTTTACCTGCACGTATGTCTGTGTGAGGGTGTCAGATCCCCTGGAACTGGAATTACAGACAGATGTGAGCCGCCATGTGGGTGCTGGGAATTGAACCCAGATCCTCTGGAAGAGCAGCCAGTGCTCTTAATTGCTAAGCCATATCTCCAGACACAATTCTGTGTTTTGCTGTTGTTTAGATTTATTTTTATTTTTATTTATTTTTTTATATATGTTTTGCCTTCATATATATCTGTGTACCACATGCATGCCTGGTGTCTGTGGAAGTCAGAAGAGGACCTGAGATCCCCTAGAACTGGAACTATGGATGGTTGTGAACTACCAGGTGGGTTCTGGGAATCGAAGCCAGGTCCTCTTTTAAGACCAAGTGTTCTTAACCACTAAGTCATCTCTCCAGCCCCCTGGAGGTTTTTAAAGAAATTATATATATTCTGATGTCACACACACACACACACACACACACACACACACACACACACACACACACTGTGATTAAGCCAAGGCCTCGTGCATGTTGGCAGGCACCTGCTAAGCCATGTTCCCAGCCCCTTGGGGATCAGTGACAGTCAGGTAGGAAGGTGAGCCTCGGCCTAGGGGCACAGCTGTGGAGAAGGGGAAAAGAGATTGGACTTAGGCCAGTGATGGGTTCCATTTTACAGCATCTCCTAGAACAGGTGTGTTGGCTTCCCATCACTGAGAAAATCCCCGAGAGCAGTAACTTGAAAGGAAGCATGGTTTAGCTTGACTTATGGCTTCCAGGATTCAAGCCGTGGACTTTTGGTCCTGTGGCTTTGGGACTGTTGTGCAGCCCTCATGGCTGAAGCCCAAGGCATGGGACAGTGCTCATCTCACGTCCGGGAAGCAAAGGGAATCGGAAGCTGTAGGTTTTTGTTTTTTGGTTTTTTTAAATTTTCGTTTTGTTTTGTTTTTAACTCCTTACTCTTTGGGGGCCCGCCACCCAGCTCCCAGATAAATACACGGAGACTTATTCTTTCTTTGAATGCCTGGCCTTAGCTTGGCTTGTTTCTTGCCAGCTTTTCTAACTTAAATTATTCAGTTTCTCTTTAACTGTGTTTTACCTCTGGGCTTCTTACCTTTCTTTATTCTATATATCTTTCTTTCCTTCTTACTCCATGACTGGTTGTGTGGCTGGTCCCTGGCGTCCTCTCTTTCTCCTTTTCTAGCTCCTCTCTTCTCGAGATTTCCCCTCCTACTGATTCTCTCTGCCTGCCAGCCCCTCCTGTTTCTTCTGCCTGGCTGTCGGCCATTCCATCTCTTTATTTGAACCATCAGGTGTTTTAGACAGGCACAGTAACACAGCTTCACAGAGTTAAACAAATGCAGCATAAAAAGAATGCAACACATCTTTGCATCACTAAACAAATATCCCAAGAGCATAAACAAATGTAGCACATCTTCAACTAATATTCCACAACAGGGAGGGGTCAGGGTCCCAATATCCCATCTAGGATACCATCCCAGTGGCCTGATTCCTTTCTACTGTTAGGCCCCCACCTCCTAACAGTTACCAAGAGTCCTTCAGGACCTGGCCTGGGGGACCTTCATTATGTAAGGGTTCACTGGACTAGGAGGGTGTGAGACATAACCGAGTGAGTTGTCCTCAGACCTGCAGGCATCACGATGCCCCTGGCTCGACCACTTCAGCCCACACATACTGAGCACTGAATACAGTTCTTTTCTATGGGGCCTGCTTCCTCTTTGGGGGTGTTGTGAGGAGGACCCCAGAGGGTTGATGAGAAAGGAGTCAGAGAACATTCCCCATGCCGTATGACTGAAGCCATCTCGGTGAGAGGACTGTGACGTCATCTTAGTTAAAATCTGTAGTGAATGTACTTACAGACCCCCAGATAAACAAATGTGACTAATTAATCTTTGGGCGAGCGTGTTCTTGCTTTATCTGAGTGATGAGATAAAGTAGATTCTCCAGGCAGTTTTGCCTTTTAGCTATGGTTGAGTCTCATCCTGCCAGAAGAGATTCCTGGTTCTTTTTGGCACTGTAGCATATAGACAAGTTACCTCGTAAGATTACTAAGCATCAGCCTGGTGTGGCGGCACATGTCCACAATCCCAACACTTAAGTGAGCTGAAGTCTGGAGACTGCAAATTTGAGACCACCCTGAGCTACGTAGTGAGACCCTGTGCTGGAGAGATGGCTCGGTGGTTAAGAGCACTTGGTACTCTTGAAGAGGACCTGGTTCTGTTCCCAGCACCCACATGGCAGCTTGCAGACATCTGCAACTCCAGTTCCGGGGGGGTGGGGGTGGGGCCTCTGATGCCCTCTTTTGGCCCCTGAGGGTACTGCATGTATGTAGAACACAGGCATACATGTAGGCAAAAACACTCATAGACATAAAAGTAAATAAATCGCTGGGCGGTGGTGGCACAGGCCTTTAATCCCAGCACTCGGGAGGCAGAGGCAGGCGGATCTCTGTGAGTTCGAGGCCAGCCTGGTCTACAGAGTCAGTTCCAGGACAGGCACCAAAACTACACAGAGAAACCCTGTCTCGAAAGAAAAAAAAAAAAAGTAAATAAATCCCTTTTAAGAAATAAAAAAAAAAAAACTAAACATGGGAGCCTGTTTTATAAAAATGTACCCTCTGATAGCTGCCTGTGTGAAGGTCTGACTTCTGGCAGGCAGGTCCGGTATAATAGCTCTGTCTGATCGTTTTATCTGTGGACTTGGGTCCTCTCTCTCCATCAGTCTCCCTCCGTAGACGAGTTCTGAGTTTTTAATCAGTCCGGCATGCAAAGCCTTTTGGTAATTTTGATCTGTTCTTCCTTTGCTTCTTTGTTACGGTTGGTTCATGTGGGGATTTTGATCTTTAATTTGTATCACTTTGTCGTGGGGCTAAGAATTTGAGGAGATTGTAAAATGTTTTAACTTTTCTTGTGTTACTTTAAGCCCCTGTTAAGAGAATTTCGGAAGTCAGAACGCAGCACCAAGGTGATGGAAATTTAAAAATCAATTGTGTTATTTCCACTGCCTTTGTGTTCGATATTACATAAACCCAATGGGCTTTGGAGTGTGTTAAAAATAAGAGCACTGTTTGAAATTGCAGAGGAAAGGTCCACGGGCTTTCACTCGGTAGATAAGGTGGTGATTTGCACAAGTTGGTAATTAATAGATCGCTGATAAGATTGGACGTAACCCAGGACCTCAGTTAAACCCTGTTCTTTCACCCTGAACTTTTAAGTGTGGGGAGGGTTTTTATGTCTGCTACCAGTTTTCTGGTTCTGTGAAAGGTTTATTTTGTCAATGCCTTTTTTTTTTTCTAATATAGGGCTTTTTTTTCTCATTTTGATGAGCAAGTCATTTTAAATGCTCTTCTTATTTATCTATTCTTAATGAAAACCTCACCGAGTGTCTTTGCGGGGGTGGGGGGGGGTTGCTGGGGGGGGGGTAGAGTGTCAAGCACTAGCATGCCCCGCTCTCCTCACGCCCTGTGCAGTTCCTGGGTCCCTTTCTTGGCCTTTCATGTAGGCCAGGCTGGCTTTCAGCTTGCTCTGTAGCTGAGGATGACCTTGAACTCCTGATCCTCCTGCTCCATTTCCAGTAGCTGCGTATTCTTTCAGGAATGTTCCGTGCACTATCCACGTAGACATGCACACATACATGCAAACACATGTGTAGATAAGAGTGTACATTATACAATATGTTAAAAATATGTATAACTGGGGTTACTCTATAAGCTTGTTCAGTAGTTTACCTTAAAGTTTTTTTTTAAGTGTGTGTGTGTGTGTGTGTGTGTGTGTGTGTGTGTGTCTGTGTGTGTGTGTGTCTGTGTATAGGTATGGGTATGCACATGCATCTGCAGAGGCCAGAAACACCAGATCCCCGGAACTAGAGTTACAGGTGGTTGTGAGCTGACTAACATGGGTTTAGGGAATAAGCACGGGGCCTTTGCAGGAGCAGTACACACCCGTAATTGCTGAGCCATCTCTTTGCCTCCCAGGAATTTGCTCTTGTCACTTAACAGTGCATCTTGGGACTCTTTCCATGTCAGTTCATTTTTGCCTCTTCTTCCCTTTCTTTCTTAAGAGAATCTGGCAGTCAAGCCTAGATTTCAGTTGGCCCTGAAATCCTGATCACCTGCCTGTCTAGTACTGGGGTTATAGGTGTACAACACCGTGCCTGGTACTCTTGTTCTTTTTGATACCTGTCTAGTATTCCAGTGTATGAGTAAGCCATGATTCATTTAGCGAGCATATGTCTGGGACTGTTTTCGACACGATGATTTCAGTCACATGGTGTGGAAAATGGCCTCTGACTCTCCACTCACCAACCGCTGCCTGGGGTTCACCCTGCTAGACACTTCTCATGACACCTTAACATGGGAGGCAGTGGTCGTAGGAGAGAATTGTATTCACTGTTCGATGAGTGCACAAGTCAGAAGGACCCCTGATACTCATGGGCCTGAAGACAACTTCACCAGGTAATGGGAAGTAATAGCTATAATAGCGTGTGTGTGTGTGTGTGTGTGTGTGTGTGTGTGTGTGTGTGTGTACCAAAGCCTTAAGTAGATTTTAAACTTTCTTGACTTTATTATTCCAATTCTTTTGGTTTTTTGTTTGTTTGTTTGTTTGTGTTTTGTTTTCCAAGACAGGGTTTCTCTGTGTAGTCCTGGAAGTGCTGGAGCTAGCTCGGTAGATCAGGCTGGCCTCAAACTCACTATTTTTCCAATTCTTAGGCCATGTCTTATTGTCTTACCTCTCTCTGTCTCTCTCTGACACACAGGAATGGATGACTGAATGATCATTGTTTTCTACTGTATGGATTGAACCCATGCATAGGCAAGTGGCAGTCCATACTATTTTAATCCTATGGTTTGGTTGTGAGCTTATAGAAGTAAAAAATATGCTGGAATTTTCTGTGCATCCCACCACTCACTGGTTGGATTTTTAAATAGCAAAAGATAAAGAAAAACTAGGTCTCTTGATATATAGACTTGTAAGGCTCAGGCAGGAGTACTGCCTCAAATAAAAGCCTCAAACATTTTTTTTTTTTTTGGTTTTTCGAGACAGGGTTTCTCTGTGTAGCTTTGCGCCTTTCCTGGAACTCACTTGGTAGCCCAGGCTGGCCTCGAACTCACAGAGATCCGCTTGGCTCTGCCTCCCGAGTGCTGGGATTAAAGGCGTGCGCCACCACCGCCCGGCAACCTCAAACATTTTTAAAAACCAAAACCCTGAAGGATTTTGTGACTCGACATTCTGTCTTAGTTCAGGTTTCTATTGCTGTGAAGAGACATGATGACCACGACAACTCTTTTTTTTTTTTTTTTTTTTTTTTGGACAGGGTTTTTTTTTGTGTGTGTAGCTTTGGAGCCTGTCTTGGAACTTGCTCTGTAGACCAGGCTGACCTCGAACTCACAGAGATCCACCTGCCTCTGCCTCCCAAGTGCTGGGATTAAAGGTGTGCACCACCATCACCCGGCAACTCTTACAAGGAAAACATTTAGTTGGGGTGGGTCGCTTATGGTTTCAGAGGTTCAGTCCATTATCATCATTATGGGGAGCATGGCAGATGTGATGCTGGAGTAGTAGCAGAGAGTCCTACATCTTGCAGGCAACAGGAAGTTGACTGAGACAATGAGCAGTATTTTGAGCATAGGAAACCTCAAAACCCACCCACCCCCACAGTGCCACACTTCCTCCAACAAGGCCATGCCCACTCCAACAAAGCCACACCTCCTAATAGCACTTCCTATGAGATTATAGGGACCAATTACATTCAAACTACCACATATTGTATGGTATTCAGATTTCAGTGTCTGTGTCTAAGGTTTTATTGAAAAGCAGCTGTGATGATTCTTTTACTCATTGTCTGGCAGAATCGAGCAGTTGTGGTCATATGGCCTTCAGCAAGGACATGATGGTGCATGCCTATAATAAGCCCAGCACTTGGAGACAAAGGCAAGAGGATCAAGAGTTCAAGTTCGAGGCTAACCTGGGCTCCATGCAACTCTGTCTCAGAAAGCAAGCCCCCAAAGAGGCATTATGTACCTCAAAGCCTGGCTGCCTACAGAGGAAGTTTGCCAGCCCCGGGCCTTCTGAAATGATGGCCTCACTCAGATCTGATGAGTTCACACATTTTGGTAGTTCAGCAGTCTTGACCCCAGGGGCTCACACATGTTAGGCACGGGTTCTACCTTTGAGTTGTATGCCTAAATCTTTTATTTAATTTTTTTTTTTTTTTTAAATTTTGACACAAAATCTTAGTAGGTTACGTCAGCTGGTCTTGGGCTCTGTAAGCCCGCTCAGGACTTGTGAGCATCCAGCCAGCCTCAGCTGGGATGACAGACTTTTGTGACCAGGCCTGACTCAAGCTTGTGTTTTGTCCTCTGTGTCCATCTGAGACTCCTCTGGCTCACTGCTTCCCTGGGCCTGAGTTTCCTAGTTCATAGAAATCCGCATAGCAATGGTACTACCTTTTCGGGTGTCTGAGAGGATGAATGACTTACGGTTGTTTCTAGAGATTCTGGTGTCAGATGTTGCCCTCGGATCCTGCTGAGGCATCCTGACCCACAGATGGTTCTGCTTTCTCCTTACCGGAACTTTTTATACAGTCACAGTTGGGGTGGACTGAGGACTGAGTCTGCGACACACACGTAAATAAGTAGATAAAATTTAAGTTTATGATTTTTTTTTTTGTTTTTTTTGTTTGTTTGTTTGTTTTTGAGACAGGGTTTCTCTGTGTAGCTTTGCGCCTTTCCTGGGACTCACTCTGTAGCCCAGGCTGGCCTCGAACTCACAGAGATCCGCCTGGCTCTGCCTCCCGAGTGCTGGGATTAAAGGCGTGCGCCACCACCGCCCGTAAGTTTATGATTTTTATATGAATGTTAAGTACATATAAGAACAGGAAATTGGGGGCTGGATGGATGGCTCAGAGGTTAAGAGCACCAACTGCTCTTCCAGAGGTCCTGAGTTCAATTCCCAGCACCCACATGGTGGCTCACAACTATCTGTAATGAGATCTGGCACCCGCTTCTGTATACATAATAAATAAATAAATCTTAAAAAAAAAAAAAAGAACAGGAAATTGAACCTGCTGTGGTGATCCACTCCTATACTCTCAAAACTCGGGAGGCTGAGGCAGGAGGATCATGAGTTTGTGGCCAGCCTGGGTAAATAGCAAGACCCTGTTTCAGAAAACAATAAAAGGGGCAGTGGTTTGTATGTATGGTACTCCAGCACTTCCAGAACTACAGTGTTTACTATCTCTGCTTGGTAAGGGAAATCAAGTTCTCATATGCTAACAACCATCCTGTTTATTTTAGGTTTGCCTAATTCATGTGTATGTATTTATTAGTTTGTTTTTTTGTTTTTTGTTTGAGACAGGGTCCCTCTCAGTATGTAGCTCTGGTTGTCCTAGAACTCGCTGTATAAACCAGGCTGATACTGAACTCACAGAGATCCACCTGCCTCCACCTCCCAAGTACTGGGATTAAAGGGTGCACCACTGTGCTTAGCTTCATGCGAGTTGTTTTGTTTTGTTTTTATTTTGAGACAAGGTCTTGCTAAGTTGCCTAGGCTGGCGTGGGAGTTTCTGTGTAGCCCAGGCAGACCATAAAACTTCTCTCTCTCTCCTCTCTGTCTCAAAAATTTTTATTCAGATGTTGAGAATTTCATACACATATACAAGGCATTTTGATCACATTCATCCACCCCTCCCCTCTCCTCATTTATCACATTCCTCTGTCAGGATATTCATGTCTGGGTTCCGTCTCAGAAACCTCAGAGGTTCACCGCGTGGGAGTTGATTGTGAGACGGCAGGGTACAGTACGTGCAGTGAGAGGCTTCACCCTGACTTCAGCTGTCACGTGCCCTGTGCTGGCAAATGGAGAGGGGATGGGGGACCAGAACCTGGATTCATGAACTAGGTCCTGTTAAAACAGGGACAGGCACTTCAGCAACATCTTAGAAGTTGATTTTAGGGCCGTTAAGATGGCTTAGAGCAGTGGTTCTCAACCTTCATAAATGCGATCCTTTAATACAGTTCCTCAGGTGGTGGTGACCCCCGACCATAAAATTATTTTCGTTGCTACCTCATGACTGTAATTTTGCTACTGCTACGAATCATAATGCAAATCTCTGTGTTTTCTGATGGTCTTAGGTGACCCCTGTCAAAGGGCCCTTCATCCCCAAAGGGGATGTCCCGGGCTCTGCCGCTGTGCAATGACACCAGCCCTGGTGTATGTCTTTAAATAATCTGTGCGATGATCCGGGAGGTTGCAGAAGGCACCTCTGTGTGGGGTGACACATTGTGACTGTCTCAAAAGGAGAGTACTTTGCAGGGGGCTGAAGTGGGAGCTGAACTAGCAGCCCCCCCCCCCCCCCACGCTGCTGATATTCTGATATTTTCCATCGATTCAGAGTTGAAGGCATCTCTGAAATGAATCCGGTAAGTCTTGGAGGAGATCAGTGGGCAGTATTTGTTGCTGTTGATAAAATTCAGTCTTGAAGGTCCAGATTAGTAGCTGTAAACTTCCTGGGTGTGGTGATGTGAACCTGTGGTCGGAGGGTTGAGGATTCCAGGCCAGCCTTGGCTACATGGTGTGAGCACATACAGCTCTGTCAGCTTTTTGTAGTCTGCATCACTCAAGCACGTCGGTCCATCCTAAATGACCGATCCCAGATGTCACAAAATTGTGCTGCAAGAGAACCCATCGGGGGTGTCAGAGACACTGGTGCGCTCTCACAACCTCGTCTCAGACAGTTCAGAGGTCGGTGCTGTCTAACCTATGAGAAGACGTCCCCTTTGGAGTTTTGGTATAGTGGCGCCGAAGCCAATGTCTGCAGTTATGTATATGAGAGGGCTAGTAAAATTTCTTCTCCTAAAAAAAAAAAAATTATTAAAGATTTTTTTAAAAATTGGGACCTGGAAAGATGGCTCATTGGTTAAGAGCCCACACTGCTCTTTTAAAGGACCAGAGTTGACTCACGACCACCTGTAACTACAGTTCTGGGGGGCGGGGCGGGGAATGTTCCTAACCTCCATGGGCACCTGCACGCACAGACGTACAAATATACATACAGTTAAAAATAAAATTCAAAAGATGATGTGCGTGTGGATGTGTGTGTATGGGTATGTGCATGTGAGTGCAGGTGCCCATGGGGGCCAGGAGAGGGCGCCAGATGCCCTGGAAACTGGAATTACAGGTAATTGTGAGCTGACGCGTGTGGGTTCTAGGAACTGAACTTGGGTCCCCTGGGAAAGCAGTAAACATGTTAACTGGTGAGCCATCTCTCTATCCCTGTTTTTGTTTACTTCTTGAGGCAAGATCTTCTGGGGTAGCCATGGCTGGTCTGGAACTCAGAGATATTCCTGCCTCTGCCACCTCAGCTCTGGCAAGCACCCCCCTGTCCAGTTGATGTCATGCAGTGTTAGGCAAGTGCTCTACCAACTAAACTACGCTCTCAGACCCTACTTATTACCATTTTAAATGAGCCAACAAATAACTCAAAAATCCCTAACTTATGTCTAACGCAAGTATTGATAGATCAAACCTGTGTGAAACAAAAATGTCCCAAACCCAGCTAAGTCAGTCTCAGTTTTAGTGTGGACATCCAATCCCCTCTTCTGGAAGCTTCGGGAAGTTCCTGCTGTTGCGCTTTTCCTAACAAGCTCTCTGTTCACCCTTCCCAAGATAAAACTATTCGTTCATGGGACCGGAGAGATGGCTCAGAAGCTAAGAGCACTGGCTGCTCTTGCAGAGGACCCAGGTTCGATGCCCAGCACTCACGTGGAGGCTCACAATCATCTGTAACTGTCTTCTGACCTCTGCAGGAAGCAGGCGTGCACAGGGTACACATACATTCATGTAGGCGAAACAACGCATACACGTAAAATAAAATAAACATATTAGAAAAATTAAAAATTAATTTGTGCTAGATGTCGTGATGAGCGCCTTTAGTCCTGTCACTCCAGGCAGGGGCAGTCAGATCTCTGTGAGTTCAAGACCAGCCTACTCTGCATAGGTGAATTCCAGGCCAACCAGGGCCATTCATACAGTGAGACTGTTCGTCAAAAGTCTGTGTGTGTATGTGTTGTGTGTGTGTGTGTGTGTGTGTGTAGGTTAGAGATCAATGTCTCTCTCCACATTATTATTATTACTACTACTATTTATTATTATTATTATTATTATTATTATTATTATTATTATTATTATTAGAGACAGAGCTTCTCACTAATCCTGGAGCTTACCAACTGCCTGGCCTGGCTTCTTCTGTGGGTGTTGGAGACCCAAACTCAGTCCCTCCTTCTTGGGTAGTAAGTTCTTTACCTAATGAACCTTCTCAGTATCTGCTGCCTGGGACTTGGAATGTAGACCAGGCTGGCCTTGAAGTCATAGTGATCCCCCTGCCTCTGCCTCCCAAGGACTGAGATTACAGACGTGTGCCACCATGTCCCCTCCAAACTGGTGCCTTTAAGTAGAAAAGCAAAGTGTGTATATAGCTGAGTAATTTCCTACGTAGTAATTCCTACAGAATGAGAAAATGCATGGTTCTAAAGATGGGCAATAAATCCTCCTGCGAATTAGTTGATTCTCAATCCTTTCTTTGATTTCAACACAAAGAATGGAATAGATTTGACAGAAGATATCATTAGAGTCCATTGTTTTCTTTTCTTTCTTTTTTTTTTTTTTTTCAAATGTAACACCAGGGCAGATGCTCAGTGAGAACATTTGCCTGGCCCCCGGCTTGATTCTCAGCCCTGCAAAACGTGTGCTAAAGTACAAATAATAATTGTGTTTAGAAGGTACCATTGACCTTGTATGTGTTCACCTTATGGAATCATTCTGTTTTTGAGGCAGGGTCTCCCTGTGTACCCCTGGCTGGCCTAGAACTCTTGTGTAGACCAGGCTGCCTTCCAGCTTGCAGAGATCCGCCAGCCCCTTCCTCTAGAGTGCCGGAGACCCCGGCTACCTTGTGGAATCATTCTATCAGGCTAACTAACGTGTCTGTCACCCCATACGCTGGATGTACTTGTCCTTGGTGGTGGGTGAGAACTTTGATGCTCCATTCAATCTCTGTCCGCTAATAAGCAAGCATTTTATTATCTTACTTTTTGAAGTTCGGTTTTAATTTGTCTCACACTGGCCTTGAACTTGCTATGTAACCTGTGATGTCCTTGAACTCCTGATCCTCCTTCCTTAGTCTCTTGGGTGCCTGGGGATGGCAGGCCCTGCTTCGAGCACGCAAGGCGGGCACCCGGCCAATTGAGCTACACCCCCTGCTTTCATTTATCAGTTTAGATAGAAAGGTTTTGTGTTTACAATATGCTATAATTTACATACTTTGTAATTATTTTAACTAAAAAAAAAGTGTCAGGCTAGGGAGATGGCTGAATCTGTAATGCATTTGCTATGTAAGTATGAGGATCTGAGTTTGGATCCCCTGCACCCAGGTAAAACCAGGGTGGGTGGCTGTGAACACCAGTAACTCTAGTGTGCTGGGGTGGGGGGGGCAGAGACAGGAGACTCTGCTGGCTGGTTAGCCCAGTGAAAGACCCTGTCTTAAGGGTGTAAAGCAGGGAGAAATAGAACATGACCTCAGCATCCTCCTGGCCGACACACATGTGTGTACACACACACACACACACACACACACACACACACACACACACACACACTTGTATCAAAATAAAAATTCTAAGTTCTTTCAAGGATGCCCCCATCTTGAGAGCACCATGCCTTAGCTCACTTAGCCAGGCAAGAACTGCGGGATGGTTTAGGGACCATGTTGTTACAGGTCAGGAAGTTGCCATAATATCACGAGGGTCAGGGGATGCGGTTGGCCAGCGAGGGCATCAGGTCAGACAGAATTCAGCAAGGGCATTAAGTAACTGTAGCGTTACAGGTAGGGATACTGTGTCAAGGAAGAAGGGACCCCTAGATAGTACTGAGAAGTCCAGGGACTTCAGGCATTTGCCTTTCATCGACATCCCGTCCTTTGTCCACGTGGTTACAGTGTGTGGCCATAGGTGATTGCTAGGGACCCGGTTGTGACTTTGTATGGGATTCACTGGAGTCAAACGTTTCTGTTTTTGACTCGTCACCATGTGAACACCTCTGCTCCGTGCACACTGTGTGTGTGTGTGACCTAGAACAGGTGAAGGAGATATGGTACACCTTACTCTACATACCCAGCGATGGCATGACATGAACTGTCTTAGGGCTTTTTGTTTGTTTGTTTCAAAATATGCTGAGGTAGCCAGCATCTTCAGTTCAGGGGAGATGATGGGGAATCAGTGGTGTTGGTGACGTGATGGGGGAGGGTTGGGGATAGCAGCCCCTGGTCCCAGAGGGTGCTCAGCTGAGCTCCAGTTCTTCCTGCTCAGCACATTCTCTCTTTGGGTGTATAAATGATGCATGGGGAATTTCGACTCACATTACAAAAGCCAAATTAAAGACCAAATTAAACCTAATTGATAGTTATTGTTATATATGTCACTTAAGAACTAAGTTCAATGAAAAAGATTTTTTTTTCAGTCCCTAGAAAGATACAAATTAAATCTCACCAGTTAACAGCATAGTATACAATGAGTTTTTAAAACAAATTGTTCCAATGTCTCAATTAACCTGTATAATTTATTTAAATGTTCGTAGTAAGGTATTCCGGTAAATCTTCTGAAGGATTTTTCTTAAATATGACAGGCTTGAAAGCAAAACAAAATTCAGGCATTTTTTAAAAAATAACTTTCTTGTGCCAATCAAAATGTGTTTTCTTTGAATAACGTTTACCAAAACTTAAGCAGAATAAATCGGGCGTGTGAAATAAAAAGAAACGTGCTTTATGAAGGGTAGGTCAGTGCTGGTCTGTAATGCTAGTACTCTGAAGGTGGAGACCAGAGGATTGGGAGTTCAAGGTCATCCTTGACCATCTGTCCACATGGAGTCTGAGGCTAGCTTGTGCCGCCTGGTTACTTTCTCAAATGGAGTGGAGTTGGGGGAGGAAGGGATACGATTTTTTAAAAAGTTGGAGGAGGAAATTATGCATAAGAGAGTCTCTGGGGCATATAAAAACATACAGATTACAGAGCTGGTGTGGCTGCGCAAGCATGTTGTCCTAGCATGTCCGAGGCTGAGGCAGGAGAATTGCCTCAAGTTCAAAGCTAGCCTGACCTACTTACTGAGTTCCAGGACAGCCTGGAATGCGTAGAAAGATTCCCTGGCTCACACAAAAGTGTCCCACCGGCATCTCCCTCTCCCCGGAAGTCCCGTCTGCCCTCTCCTGCCTAGCTATTGGCCATTCAGCTCTTTAGTAAACCAATCACAACAACACGTCTTCACACAGTGTAAACAAATATCCTGAAACAACGCTGTCTTCTCGCTTGTATACATTAAAAATACAGTTAAGGACTGGGGAGGTGGCTCGGTTGGGCAAAGGCACTTGTGCTGAGTCCCATCCCTGGAACCCACATGGTGGAAAGAGAGAACTGACTCCCACAAGTGGGCTTCTGACCTCCACACCGGGTTCAGGACATGTGCGTGTCCCTTCATACATACAGATAAGTAAATTATATGTATATATGTGCTTATAAGCTGAGTGTGATGATACATGCCTGTCATTCCAGCACTTGGTAGGCTGAGGCAGGAGGATTGCCATAAATTCAAGCATTGTCTGGGTTACACAGCATGACTGAGGCAAGCCTGGTCTACCATAGGGAGACCAGAATAATTGTATGTATGCACAGACGTGTATGTTCCTGCCTGTTAGCTTTTCATGACTATGATAAATACCTGAGACAATCAGCTTACAGAGAGAAAAGACTCATAGTTTGGGAGGTTTTGGGGGGCCATGCCTGGTTGGCCCTGTCGTTCCTTCTGTGTCTGTGATGAGACAGTAAACCACAGTAGACGCTTACGATGGAGCGGAATCGCTCACCTCAAAGCTAGGAAACACAAAGGAAGAGGAAGAGACTAGTCCTGCTTTTCACTTCTATGTCATGCCCTCAATGACCTAAAGACCTCCCACTGGACTCCACCTTGTAAAATTCCCACTACCTCCCAGTAACAGTACCAGGTGGGAAGCCAAGCCTTGAACATGGGTGTCTGGGAGACATCCTGCACTCGGACCGTAGTGGCGTTTCTAGAGCTGTTAGGAATGGCATCACAGCCCAGCCTGCCGCGTGCCCTTTCTGTTTGTGATGCAGATTTCCATAGCCACAGTCCTTGCACATTAACTTCAGTAGGCAGAGATATAGCTGTACTTCTGCCTGTAGAAACCTTCCATTACTGCGGTGCAGCCGTGAGGAGCTCTGTTCACGTCTCAGCGCGCAGATAGGAAAATGTCTTTAATTTATCTACCTAGGACTGATTTGTAGGTGGGAAGGTATGTGCATCTCTCCCAGCAGCTGCTGGAGTTGGCGCATGGATTTATGCTCTTTCCATCCAGGAATAATAGCCTCGGTGCTCAGTGTCCTAGCTGGCTCCTGTTATCAGATTCACGCTGCTGATTTGGTATACAGGAAATACCTTTTAAAGTCAAATTTATTGAGATATCATTCATGTAATATACAACATTCTCAAGTATTCAGTTTGTTGACATCAGACAAATGGATGTATCTGCTTGGAGATTCCCCCGGAGGCAGAGGGGATACCTAGATAGAACTCAGCTCACACAGTGCCTCTGTCATCAGAGGGCATGTCTCCCACCCTTACGCTGGAGATCCCAGCACTCAGAGGCGGAGGCAGGAGGATCAGTAGTTTAAGGTTATTCACTATTCGGTGAGTTGCACTCCAGCCTGGCAGACGTGAAATCCTGTCTCAGAAAACCAAATGAGATACTTTTTGTTTTCTGCTGTGCCCGCCAGTAAATGCGGCAAGCTCTGCCCGCACACACCTTCCCTGCTTCTCTCCCTCAGGGTGTGCAGTTTCCTGCCTCCACCCTCCGTATGCATGCTGGGATTACAGATGTGCCCAACTGTGTTGATCACTCACTATATGTGGTGATATTGTGTTCCCCAAAATATTGTGCACCCTAATAAACTTATCTGGAGTCAGAGACAGAACAGCCACTAGATACAAAGGCTAGAAAATGGTGACACTCACACCTTTAATGCTAGCATTCCAGAGGCCGAAATCCATCTGTTCAAGGATACAGCCAAGCATGGTGACTCACGCCTTTAATCCCAGAAAGCGAGCCTTTAATCCCAGGGAGGGGTGGTAGAAAGCAGAAAGGTATATAAGGCGTGAAGACCAGAAACTAAAAGCATTTGACTGGTTAAGCTTTTAGGTTTTGAGCAGTACAGTTCAAAGCTGAGAGCCATTTGAATATGAGGACACAGAGGCTTCCAGTCTGAGGAAACAAGATCAGCTGAGAAGTTGGCCAGGTGAGGTTAGCTGTGGCTTGTTCTGTCTCTCTGATCTTCCAGCATTTCACCCCAATAACTGGCCTCAGGTTTGATTTTATTAATAGGACTCTTTAAGATTCCTGCTACAACTGTATATTTATTACTTTATTTCTTCCTCTGTCCTGTCTTCCCTTCAGTGTTTTTGGCTTCTAAGTTGTGCACAGTGCCCTTGAACAGAGACACACTTCCAGGACTGAGATTTTGGAATGTGTTTTTCCTTTCCTACGCTCTGGCACAGCAGAAGCCCCTAGAGGCATCAGTTGGCAGAACATTAGTTTGAGTTTGATCTTTGGTCCTGTAAAAAACAATGCCATATTGGACATTGAGGCCACGGCCTATATGTTGCTGGCAGAGTGAGAGCCTGGTGAACACCACAGAGTGGTTGTACACTTAGAGTCTGGGGAGTTTCAGTGGCTTCCCATCCTTGTCAGTACTGGCTTGGATAGTTTTAGGTTTTCTGTTGGGTAGGTGGTAGTATCTCACAGTGCTTTTCATTTCTCTTTTCCTTTTCCTTCCTTTTTAGATTTTTATTTATTTGATTTAGTTTTTTTTTGTTGTTGTTTTTGTTTTTGTTTTGAGATAGGGTTTCTCTGTATAGCCCTGGCTGTCCTGGAACTCCTTCTGTAGACCAGGCTGGCCTCGAACTCAGCAATCCATCTGCCTCTGCTTCCTGAGTGCTGGGATTAATGGTGTGCCCACCACATTTAGCTCGTTCCTTCCTTCCTCCTCCCCTCCCTCCTTCTCTCTCTCCTTTTTGCAGACAGGGTCTTACTCAATAGCCCAGGTTTGCCTGGAACACGTGATGTAACCTAGGCTGTTCTCAAATTGAAGACCATCCTCCTGCCTCAGCTTCCTGAGTGCTGACATTTCAGATGACCACCATACTGAAGTCATTTTAATTTTCTTGATAATAAAGAGTGCTGATCATTTTTTTTTTTTTTTTTTTTTTTTTTTTTTTGGTTTTTCGAGACAGGGTCTCTCTGTGTAGCTTTGCGCCTTTCCTGGAACTCACTTGGTAGTCCAGGCTGGCCTCGAACTCACAGAGATCCGCCTGTGCTGTGGGATGGTCTGTATGTCAAATGTGGTGCTGATTGGTCAATAAATAAATCACTGATTGGCCCGTGGCCAGGCAGGAAGTATAGGCGGGACAAGGAGGAGAATAGAGCTGGAAGTGGAAGGCTGAGTCAGAGAGACACTGCCAGCCGCCATGATGAGAAACAGCATGTAAAGATGCTGGTAAGCCACGAGCCATGTGGCAAGGTATAGATTAATAGAAATGGATTAATTTAAGCTGTAAGAACAGTTAGCAAGAAGCCTGCCACGGCCATACAGTTTGTAACCAATATAAGTCTCTGTGTTTACTTGGTCGGGTTTGAGTGGCTGTGGGACTGGCGGGTGTCAGAGATTTGTCCTGACTGTGGGCCAGTCAGGAAAACTAAAGCTACACGCCTGGCTCTGCCTGTTGATCATTTTTTAATGTGCATGTTGGCATTTTACATATCTCACTATGTGGAATGTTTATCCAAATATGTACCCTGCTTTTTAAAAAAAATATTTATTTAGCTGGGTATGGTGGCACACACCTTTAATCCCAGCACTCAGCAGGCAGAGACAAGCAGATCTCTGTAAATTCGAGGCCAGCCTGGTCTACATTTCTAGTTTCTGGCCATCCAGAGCTGTTTTACACAGAGAAACCCTATCTCGAAAACCAAACAAACAAAAAATGTATTTATTTCTGTTTTATGTGTATGGTTATTTGGCTATGTATGTCTCTATACTAATGTGTGCAGTTCCTGCAGGTGCCAGAAGAGGGCAGCAGCTCTCCTGGAACTGGAGGTACAGACAGTTGTGAGCTGCCATGTGGGTGCTGGGAATTGAACCCGGGTCCTCAAGATGAGCAGCCAGTGCTCTTAACCACTGAGCCATCTCTGCAGCCCCTGTAACCTATTTTAAAATTGGTATATTTGCATTTATTATTGAGTCTTAGGAGTTTTTCATACATTCTGGATGCTAATACTTGGCCAAATGTCTTGTAAATTTCTTTTCTCCAATCTCTGCAGGAGACTTAGCTAGTCATTCTCATGGGTGCACATGTGCACACAAATACGTACGAGCCTGTTTACACACGTGCAGGTGGATGTGTATGCAAGTGTGTGGAGGTAAAAGGCTAACCTTGGGTGTCTTCTGGAGCGGTCCACCTTGCTTTGTTTTGAGGGGAAGAGTTGAAACCGTCTTGCTCTTTGGAGACAGAGTCTGTCACTGGCTCACTGACAAGGCTAGGATGGCCATTGAGCGAGCTCCTGGGACCCTCTCGGTCCCCCAGTGCCTGGCTTTGTAGTGAGAACTGAGGGTCAAACTCAGGTCCTTGTGTGTGTACAGCAGGTACCGTCCTCACCAATTTCCTTAGCCATATGGTTTACTCATTTCCTAAAATGGTTCTTGTTTTGAGACAGTCTTGCTACGGAGCCCTGCATAGCCTGTGACTTGCTGTGTAGCTCAGGCTAGCCTCCAACTCAATATACTTCTGCTTCTTGTGTATGCATAGCTTTTCTTTCTTTTTAAAGATTTACTTATCTATTTTATATGTATGTTTTCCCTGCATGTATGGACGTGTACTACATGCATGCCTGGTGTTCATGGAGTTTAGAAAAGGGCACCAGATCCCAGGAATTGGAGCTGTGGGTGAGCCACCATTGTGAGCTCCCATGTGGGCTCTGGGAGTAGAGCCTGGGTCCTGTGCAGAGGAAGCACATGCGCTAACTGCTGAGCCATCTCTCCAGCCCCCCCATTGTCTTCTTAATTAACACCCAAACCCGTTTTATTTTGTCCGAAGTGTTTCACTAGACTGATAAAACAACTAGATTCGCAAGTGGTAAAATTTATTACAGCATTAATGCACTAAACATGTCACCTAATGCCATTATAAGAAAATGTAGTGCTGGATGTGATGGTACACTTTTTTTTTTTCTCGAGACAGGGTTTCTCTGTGTAGCCCTCCCTGGCTGCTCTGGAGACCAGGCTGGCCTCGAACTCAGAGATCTACCTGCCTCTGCCTTCTGAGTGCTGGGATTAAAGGCATGTGCCACCACTGCCCACCAATTTTTTTTCTTTTTTTTTGGTGGTGGTGATGGTACATACTTTTTAATCCCAGCACTTGGGAGACAGAGACAGGCAGATCTCTGTGAGTTCAACTCAAGACTAACCTGGTCTATGGAGCAAGTTTTAGGACAGCCAGGGCTACACGGAGAACCCTTGCCTTAAAAACAAACACCCCAAAAAGGAGAGTGAATTTCTTTCAAAAAGAGGCAGTTGGGGTATTAGTGGCTAAGGACACATGCTGCTCTTGCCGAGCTCCTGGGTTTGCTTCCCGACATCTGCACCATTGGGCACCCACGCCATCAGGCAGCTCACATCTGTCTACCTTTCAACCCCAGCTCCGTGGGATCTCAAACTCTTCTGGCCTCCTCCGGTACCTGCATTCCCAAACACATGCCCACAGACAGACAGACAGACACACACACACACTCTAAAGGAAGCAGTTGCTGTCTACAACTGGGACAAAACAATCACAGACCGCCATGACACACACGAAACACGCTTCGGGTCAACCGTAAGACTTTCAAGGGTGTGTGGGTCGGTCATGTTTAAGACCAGACCCGAAAACCTTATGGATACCAAGGAAGGTATGTGTGTGAAGACAGGGGCCTTGCGGTGACGAAGACTGCCCTGTTTCCTGTTTGCTGGGAGAATCAGAGAGTGACCCAGGTGTTTTGTGACATAATGGTCATGTTATACATAATGTCATCTGGTGATGGTTGGGCGTCTTCCTCAGTCCTCAGAGCAGATCTGGCTCCTCCTGAGTGCTGTGGTTTTGTCTGGTGGTTTTGAAAGACCCATCCTTGGTTGCTTTAGTCTCGCTGCTCAGGGCCTGTGGTGGGGCAGAACCTCGGGTAGGGAGCACATCCCTGTTCCTGTCTGAAATGACCCCTCCGAGGGAGGCTCGTGTGTTTGCATATTTGGTCCCCAGGTGATGGTGCTCATTTTGATGGAGCCTCTCTGGAGGAAGTGGATCACTGGGGGTGGGCCCTTGGGGGAGTGTTAGCCCTGCTCCTGTCTCTCATGAGCTCCGATTCCTGGTCCGCCAAATGACTGAGGACCCACCTGCTTCTGACCCTGCTGCCATGAGCTGCGTGTGGCTTCCGCACACGGAGTATGACTTTCCTCCGAAACTGAGCCAGCGTGAGCTCTCTCCCCTGTTTCTGTCTCCGTGTCCTGTTTCATCTCAGTGGTGAAAAAAAAAATAACCAGTGCAGAGCTTGATGGATAGAATGTTTTTTTAAGGGCCTCACTTCCTAGCCCAGGCTATACCGGAACTCACTACATAGACCAGGCTAGCCTGAAGCTTACAATCTTCTGTCTCTACCTCTGAAGTGCTGGAAGGGTCACCGCCTGTAATTATCCTGCCCTACTTAAACTCTGTTTTTATATGTATGTTGGAAACTGCGTTTGCAGAAGTATTTCCCCCACCCCTGATTATTGATGTCTTAATGTTTGCAGTGAGTACCTAGTATACAGAAATTAAATGGAAAAATCTCGATTTATAATAATTCAATTATATATAATTGAATAATTACAATTATTCAAAATAATCCTGAACCTGGATGTATTATTTATCTGTAGTTAGAAAATGGCAAGTAATACCAGCCCAGTGACTTCACTTAAAAAATTACTCACAAGAGTAATTTTTAAAAAATGAACTTTTGAAGTTTTCTCCATTTATACATACAGTATTTATATCTACATATACATTCTATAGTTGATCGGTAGATACAAAGCTATAGTTGAAGTCAAAATGCTAGAGCCTTATTAAGGAAAAGAATTGGTATCAGTTTTTGCAAGGTCTTGTTTGAAGAGGGGACTGGTTTGATGTCCCTTTGTCTTAGGATTCTTTTAGGAGCGAATTGCCATTTGAATGCGAAGGGCAGAGAACCACACGGCTCAGTACTGTGTGGAAGGGGGGGCAGGCTCACGTTGAAGGGGGTCCTTATAGCATCCTTTCGGTTAATGCCTGTACATGGAGCAGTGTGGAAGGAGCCTTGAAGTTGCTCTATGGAGCTGAGAGAGGAGCGGGATGGAATGGGGAATGGGGCCTGGTGGGTGGGTGGGGGCCGGTGCTGGTGTGGGGTTTTGTGGGCCTCTAGCAATTCTTTTAGAGCCATAGACTTTGGGTTGTGTTCTCTGAGTGCTTTCCTGGAACATGATAGTTTTCTGAAACTCGGGCTATGGCTTTGGTGAAAGATCGCCCCCTGATTCCTGGTCCGTCGAGAGACTCCTTGTTTCTGATTCTCAGGCGCCACTTCAGAGCTAAGGACAGGACAGCCCACCAAAGGACGGGGTTGATGACATTCCTAAGTTAGTTCAGCTCCTGAAAGATGATGACTGCTTTTCCAGCTCTTAAGAAAGCCAAGGGAGGGCTGGTAAGATGACTTAACAGCAGAAGGTGTGCTTTATGAGCCAGACAGCCTGGGTTTGATTCCCGGGACCCACATGAAGGTCGAAGGAGGGAAACAACTCCAAAGTCTAGAGAATGATCAAAGTGACCGTGTCGTGAGGTAAGATTCTAAGTGGTTTTTCTTTTCCTCACTTGCCTTTTGGTTTAGAGAAAGGCTCAGGGGCTCTGCCCGGCTCCTTTTCACCCTCACCACTCACAGGCCTTCCATGGAAGACAGCAAACAAATGTCCATTTTGTGCCTGTGGGTGCGATGCTAGCTGGCCCACATCCTTGCTGCCATGACAACTCTGTGCATGGCCAGCCAGGGGCAGGGTCTTCTTGTCAAAGGCTCCTGGATGCGTCCCTTTTGTTTTATTTAGTTCTGTGTCTGGCATCTGCCAGTTTGGCCTTGCGCTTCCCCGGTGAGCATTGGTGCCTCCTGACAGACCATACCTCCAGCCCTGAGTATTCCCACACCCACTGGCATCCCACCTCACAGGCCTGGCACCGGAGGAGCCGGCACATAGTAACACCGAAGAAACAAGAATGAATGAATGAGCCGGGCGGTGGGGGCGCACTCCTTTAATCCCAGCACTCGGGAGGCAGAGCCAGGTGGATTTCGCTGAGTTCGAGGCCAGCCTGATCTACAAAGTGAGTTCCAGGACAGGCTCTAAAGCTACACAGAGAAACCCTGTCTCAAAAAACCAAAAAAAAAAAAAAAAAAAAAGAATGAATGAATGAATGGCCCCACCTACTGTCATCTTCAATGAATTTCTTGTGCCTTTAAGGCTACAACTTACTTTTAGATCCCTTTGCCTGTCAGTGTCTCCCACCTAACTTGGCCACCAAGGACTCTAGGGTACCTTGAGATATGTTTTTCTCTTCCTAGCCCACCCCTTCTCATTTTCCCACACATGCTTTGGAGTCTTTTTCTTTTCTTTTTTAATTTTGTGCTGGTCCCCAACTAGCTTCTCCCCAAGCAGAAGTGTCCGTGACCCAGCACCCCAGCTATGCCTGGGGGCCGTGTCCTCATCTGGAAAATAGGTATGATACCATGGTAACATGAAACCAATGGACCCTGAAGGGTGCTAATAATTTATACCTAAAGGAGGCGTGGTTTGTTTGCTTTTTTTAAAAATTTAGTGTGTGGTGGTGTGGTGGGTGGTGTGTGTGTGTGTGTTCATGCATGCACATGCTCACAGGTGCACATATGTAGAGGTCAGAGAACTGTTTGTTGTTGGTTCTCTCCTTCCGTGATGTGGTTCTAGGGAATAAACTCAGGTTATCATTCTTGGCAGCAAATGCCTTTACCTAATGAGCCCTCTTGCCAGCCCTAAACATTCTTTTAAAAAATGAAATAGTCCTGGCTGGCCCAGTAGGTAAAAATACTTGCTGTGCATTCCTCATGGCTGACTCTGAACTCAACCATGGAAGGAGAGAACTGACTCCCAGAAATTGCCTTCTGACCTCCATACACACACACACACACACACACACACACACACACACACACACACACACGCAATAAAATTTAAAATTACAGTTAATACTGTATGTTCCAATTATGAAAACTCACAAATACAGTCCTTTACTTTACAATCCTTCTACCAGCCCCATATCTGGTAACCCCGCTGTCTTAGTCTTCTGTTGCTGTGAAAAGACACCCATGACCAAGATAGGTCTTATAAAGGAAAGCATTTAACAGGGGCTGGCTTACAGCTTCAGAGGGTCAGTCCATTGTCATCAAGACAGTAAGCATGGCAGCATGCAGGCAGACATGGTGCTGGAGAAGGAGCTGAGATTTCTACATCCGGATCTGCAGGCAGCAGCAAGAGAACCACTGGGCCTGGCTTGGGCTTCTGAAACCTCAAAGCCCACCCCCAGTGACACACTTCCTCCAGCAGGGCCACACCTCCTAATCCTTTCAAGTAGTGCCACTCCCTAGTGACCAAGTCTTCAAATCAGTGAGCCTCTGGGAGCCATTTTTATTCAAACTGCCACACCCTGTTAGCCACTTGATAATCTAGCTAGGTACTTACCTGTAGCTACGACATGATGTTCTTCAGGGACCAATTCAGCTGCCATTTCAGAGTGGTCCCCTTTATTGCCACTAGGTAAGCGTCAGCTTTCCCTTTCCATCTTTATTACCCGTTACCTCCCCGAGGGATTTTGTTATTGTTCTTTTATTTTCTTGCTTTAAAAGTGTTATCGCTTACCCAGCTCTTCCCTGATTTCCCTTGTGCTGGTCTCTCCATGCCAGATTAAATCACATCGTTTTCAAAGACGCGTCTGTGACTGCCCAAGTGAAGGAAAACTGAACTTTTTTTTCTGAACTTAAGTATAATGATGACTACGTTTATCACTTTCATATCTGTTATATACCTTTTTTTTATTTTATTGGCATTTTTATCTCTTAGCGTGATACATAGTTAAAGAATTCTAAGAGGGGACTGGAGAGATGGCTCAGTAGTTAGAGCACTGGCTGCTCTTCCAGAGAACCCAGGTTCATTTTCCCAGCACCCACATGGCAGCTCACGACTGACTTCTGTTCCAGGGGATCTGACACCTTCACTCAGACATACATGCAGGCAAAATACCAATAAAATAGAACTAAGAAGAATTCTAAGGGAATGAAGTTAACCAGGTGAGAACGTGTTTGGTTTGGATCCTGAGTCTGCTGCCCCCACTGTGACAGCCAAATCCATCCCCAATGGCCTTACCTTGGCACCCCTGGACACGTGTCCAGAAGTCACCAGGCTCTCTTGGAGCAAGCACAGTTCGTATTTAGACCACGAGTAGAGGATCCAAGACAGAGGAGAGTCTCCAGATGGCCAACTACCAAACTACTACACCCCTGAACCCTTTTGATGTGTTCTTCAGGAAGAGCCTGGGTCGCTCAGTACAGACTTCGTGCTGTCTGTTTTTTCTTGAGTTCATGTACCTGGACTTGCTCACTGTTCTGCAGATTCTCTCTCTCTCTTTTTTTTTTTTTTTTTTGGTTTTTCGAGACAGGGTTTCTCTGTGTAGCTTTGCGCCTTTCCTGGAACTCACTTGGTAGTCCAGGCTGACCTTGAACTCACAGAGATCTGCCTGGCTCTGCCTCCCGAGTGCTGGGATTAAAGGCGTGCGCCACCACACTCGGTTTATTTAGCAGATTTCTTTCAGGCTGAGTTTTCTCTTTATTTTTAAGGATGTGTTTGTTTTTTATCTTATGTATATGCGTGTTTGCCTACATGTATCTGTATGCACCGAGTGCATGCCTGGTGCTGCCAACCCCACATTAAGGTGTTGGATTTCCTGAAACTGTGAGCTGCCACGTGAGTCCGGGAACTGAACCCCGGTCCTCTACAAGAGCAGCTAGTGCTCATGAATACTGAGCCATTTCTCCAGCCCCTCTTCTTTGTTTTTAAAAAAATCCTTTTAGGGCAAGTGAGCTAGGTAGAGGCACTCATCAAGCCTGACCTTCTGGGTTCATTCCCGGGCACCTACATGATAGAAAGAGAGAATTGACTCCTGCAAGATGTCCTCTGACTTCATTAATGTGTGCACACACCTACACTCCAATTAATAAATAAATGTAATAAACATTAAAATACCAGGCTAGAGAGATGGTTCAGTGGTGAAGAGCACTTGTTGTTCTTCCTGAGGACCTGAGTTCCATTCCCAACACCCATATCCAGTGACACACAGCTACCTGTGATTCCACTGCCAGAGGATCCAGCGCCCTCTTCTGGCATCATCGGGCACCTGCACACATGTGCAATACACATACACACATAAATAAAGCTAAAATAAATCTTTTTTAATGTTAAATAAAACTTTTATTTAGGGATAATTTTATACTCACAAGAAGTTGCAAAAATAGTGCGGAGTTCTGGGGTGTCCTTCCCCCAACTCCCCGCTTCCGTGTTTGCATTTTATGTGACTATAATTCTATCTCTAGTGAATTCCCGCCACCTCTCTGCTGCTCTGTAGAGCTTAGCACACAGTAGATACTCATTAAACTTACTGCATGATGACAGAATTAATGTGTCCTGTGGGGTTGAAACCACATCCAGGTTAAGAGATTTCCATCCCAGCCTTACTCTTGGACATTACATCATCCCGAATGCACCTGGAGACTAAACCAATAAACATTTCCTTCATGAATGCTTGGTTAACCTGCCGGGGCAGGAGAGTGAGAAGAGATGCCTGGGTGATTGCCCACTGTTGGAGTTTGAGTCTTGACTGCCCATCCTCCAAAGACTTGCATGCTGAAGGTGTGGCTGTTTAGCCTCCGATGCTATTAGAAGTTAGTAGAAGCGAGTCATTGGCCTGGTGGGAGGAGGGAGATCCTTGGACCATGATCTTGAAGCAAATGCTAAACTCTGGCCTCTTCCTTTTGTGTGTGTGTGTGTGTGTGTGTGTGTGTGTGTGTGTGTGCGCGCGCGCGCGCTTTCCACCTGTGGTGAGGTAGAAAGGCTTCCACATCTTCACGTCACACTCCATGGAATAATATTCTCACAGGCTTAGGTGATCTCAAAATAATAATATGAAAAGAAAAATGGATGGAGATGTATGGGGCACAATTGGATATCAGCTGGGACTTGGTATTTGGAGGGTCACGATACCATTCTTCCTATTTGTTGTATGTTGAGCGATTCATTTCTCCACTTCAGAAGCCTGAGAAAGACCTGTTACATGGGAGAACCAAAAAACACTTCTTTCTGAAGCGTTGGGAGTCCATCGCTTTAGCAGGATAGCGTTCCTAGCAGGAGACTACCTCGGGTACCCTCGCTGTGCACCCCAGTCATATCCTTGGGTTGACCATGGAGTCAGAGGAGGTGAGGGTTGTTTGTAGCAATCTCCTGAAGTTTTTCCACAGAAACACTCTTCTTGGATGGAACGTGGTGTTGGGTGTGTGGCCCCACTCTGGCGGGGCTAGAATTGGAGTCTTTGGATATGCAGGCGGGAGCTCGGTTGTTCATTTGCAGAGGGCCGTCAGTCCCTGTTTGCCCGCAGAGAGTGTGAGTTCAGTGTCCATATTGTCAAAGCAGGAGACAGAGGAACCATAGGGGAGGTGGAGCCAGTGGCACATTTCCAAGGAAATAAGGCAGGGGTTGGTGGTGGATATGGACAGAAGAGTGCACCTGATTAGTATCAGCTCCTTCCTTCACTCTGCACAAGGAGCCCCGTCTCCACAGGCAGTCCCCCTGGCTTTGGAAATGTAGCTTTAAATTCACTGCTACCCTAACCCTGCCAAGTATTTCCAGCAGCAGCAGGTGCTATAGTGTAGTGTTAGAGTTTTGGTCCCCAGCTGGGGAGGTGGGTGGAACTTTAAGAGATTGGCCCTAGCTGGGGAGGTCTTCAGGGCCTTTGAAGGCATAGCCTTGAATGGGATGGCAGGGTCTCTTTTTAAATCCCCAGCCATGAAGTGAGCAGCTTTGCTCTCCCGTAAGCTCCTTTGCCATGAGGATGTACTGTCACATCTCAGGTTCAGAAACAGTACAGCTGTACAACCAGGAACCAAAGCCTCCAAATGCTGAGACAAAGATGAGCCTTTTCTCTTTGTAGATTGATTGGAATTTGTTATAGTAGCCAGTGGCTGACTAACAGAAGTCATAGTAAGCAAATAATCTCAAGCAGTGACCATAAAGTGACAAGTATCCATGAACTATAACTATAAGAAAATGCACAGGGGTTGGAGAGATGGCTCCGTAGTTCACTGGCTGCTTAACAGAGGACCTGGGTTGGCTTTTCAGCACTCACACGGCAGCTTAGAAGCAGTTACTAGGGATCCAGCATCCTCTTCTGAACTCAGAGGGTACGAGTGGCACAGACAAACAGGCAAAGGAAACACTCATCCACATATAATAAATAGATATATCTAAAAATTAACAACAATAACAACACCCCACAAATCCCCGATAGGGTGTAGTGTATGACAGACTTGACGTCATGGTGATCTCTTCTGTGGCAGGAATCAATGGTTTCCCTGTGCTTTAGTTTTCTCATTTCCGGGGGGGATAAGAACAAAACCTGCCATGTACATTTGCTGTCAGAATTAAATGAACCAATATAGATGCATTTAGAGAAAAGTAGTTTGCCTTTGGGAAAGTGCTCAACATCTATTTATCCATATTCCCATCAGTGTGGATCCAAAGATAAATGACACAGTATTTGATGTGATTTTCTTTTCCTTTAAGGTAAAGTTGAGTGTGAAAAAAGAGCCCACCTTTCCCCCATTTAACTGATTGTAACAGAGAAAACATGTACAAGGACATAAGAAAGACCCTAGGTAATATGGTGGGTACCGGTGAGATGCTGTGCTGGTGGCCATATCGGAGGAGCAGCAGGTGGCAGTTGACTTCAGGGTGTCCGCCCACCAGGAGGAAACTCCCTGATGGGTGACTCTTGGACAGGCAAGACCCCGAGACCACAGACTCCAGAATGTCTTTTGCTTCTGCTGTACCTTCACATGTTTGCCGCTGCCATCTCCCTCTGGTATCTGGCATAGTGTGAATGAGTGTGGGGAGATCCCCACTGCCTGTAATGTAGTGTGTTTATCTCATGGAAACATCCCTTGTCCTACTGTGCATTTTTACCTGTGGATTAATCTGAAGATAATTCCTTCCTAGGTTCTACTCTCTAAATGATAATAATGTTAGTTTAAATAAGTGTTGATTAAAAATATAAACAAGGAGCCAGGCGGTGGTAGTGCACACCTTTAATCCCAGCACTCGGGAGGCAGAGGCAGGCGGATCTCTGTGAGTTCAAGGCCAGCCTGGTCTCCAAAGCGAGTTCCAGGAAAGGCACAAAGCTACACAGAGACACCCTGTCTTGAAAAAACCATATATATATATATATATATATATATATATATATATATATATATATATATATATACACAAACAAGGAACTATCACACTGCTACAACACATGAGTTTCTATTGAGGAGCCATACAGACTGTGGCTTAGGTTAATGATTAAGAAAAACAACTGAGTCCCAATTAGCCCAGGTAGCTTAAATTCTTTTAACCTTAATGTTGGGAGATGTCTTCACAGGTTTCGGGGTGCATTACCGCTGAAACTAAGCTTTGAAAATAAATTAAAGTTAGACTAAGATGTTTTTGTCAAATAGCTTTGAGGTGAAAAAAAAAAACCCCAACAAGATCTAAAGTGTTAGAAAGGCACATAGTTGAATGAGGAACTCGATAAGGTCAAGGAACAAGAACAAAGCAGCCCAATTATCATTAGCTGATGTACTTTCCTTGCTAGGGTTGGTTGGTGATCAAAGGTGATGATTAATTCCTTGTGCCCATTTTTGCCCTCGATCTCCTGACATAAGAAACTATTGATGGGTGGGTATGCACCCTAAAGATTTATATATGGTTTTTCCATATATAAAAGGTTAGGTTAGTGATTCCTTTAAGATTCCTTATAAGATTACCTTTCAAGATAAGTAATAAAATAATTGGCCCTTTCTTTGTAACTGCGAAACTGCAGCTTGCCAGTAAAAGATCTGCCTGAGAAGAATACCTTGCTTGCCCACATGGTTAATCTATAACAAGTTGCTTGGGGTATGAATGTACATGGGTTCTTGGGATAATTTGTTTTTCACCTGTAATTCGTAAAATATTTAATCACATAAGGGATATGGAAAACATTCTGTTTTTTACTTGTATTCATTCACTAGAAAAACAGAATGCAGCCACAATGTGATTTTTATATTGCCTGAAAGATTTTGCTGGGGTATATCAGCAGTAAGAGAAAGAACAGAGGGAGTTAAAATGGTCTAAAAGGAAAACTTCAAAAATGAGAGTTAGAAGGAACACATCAAGAGTAAGAGAGTTAAAATGAGTTAGAAGGAAAACATCAGGAATGAGAGAAGGAAATCACCAGAAAAATAAAGACTAGAGAATGCAAAAGAAAGATAAAGAAAAGGTCTGAAGGAAGCCATCAGAGTGTGTGAGTGTCTTTTTCCCCTAACCCCCTCAGATAGGAAAGTCTAGTACATGCCGACTCTATGGATTCCCTTTGAGCAGCCCTGTGGTCCTTGGAGGCTGGTCCCCAAGGCAGCGATCCTGTTGGTTGGAAATTTTTATTACACAACATCTGCCTGTTAAAAATGGGAGACAGGGGCAGATGAACCTCCGAGTTCAAGGCCAGTCTGGTCTACAGAGCAAGTTTCAGGACAGCCAGGGCTACACAGAGAAACACTGTCTCGAAAAACCAAAACAAACCAAGTGGTTGGAAATTGGAACTGCCTCGCGCATTATTCAAGTCTGAAAGCTTGGGATGGTGGGTCTAACTTCTCCTTTTGTGGCTTCTCCTAGGGTTGTCTGGGTTGATTCAACCCGCTGACAACCCGATCATGATGATTGCCTTTCTGTTTGGCCATGCCTTTTACTTTTAAAAGTGTTTTTAAATTGGAAAAATAATGTGTGCACCTGGTAAGGCATTTAGTAATACAAAGGGGAATAGAGTGAAAAGTGAGTTTCCATCCTGCATCAGGTCTGAGGGGTGCCCTGCGGGGGAGGGAGGGGGGACACTTCTCCCGCCCTCTCCCCTTCCCCTGTCCCCTCCCTCTCTCCCTTTGTTGTGGAAGCTGGGTTTCACTATATAGTCTAGGCTGCTCTCAAACTCACTACCATTGCCTTGCTTCAGCCTTCCAGAGTGCTTGGATTACACAGGGATGTGCCACCACTCCTGGCTGGAGTCTCAAGTATATTTCCAGTGCACACATATGCACACTATCCCCACACAACTGTAGTGTGTTATTTGTGCACTTCCGTCCCTCGCGTAACTCTGTGTCTTGAGGAATATCCTACATCAGCTTACAGTGATACATCTTTCTCTTTCTTGTGACCACATGGCACAAGGCACAGTGCCTTCTTACGGCTGCATGATATAAAACTGGGTATTTGTTTGATAATTTCACACAGTTTGAACCAATAATAACTTTTAGAAACATACTTACATAATCCATCTCCTGCGGGTAGACATTTATATATTCTTTATCCTTGGGTATTGTAAGTAATGGCTCTCATCATACATGTTCTTGGAAGTGTGTGGGTGCCTGTGTGGGATAAATCCCTGCGTGGGTGGCTGGTACTCCTGTGCAGTGCTCAGCTTGATAGATCTTGCCAATTGCTCTGGTGAGGCATTTGAACACTTTATATGCTGCAACTGTCAGTGTGTCAGAATATATGCAAAAGCCTTCAAAGAATTCTGTCTTCATCCGCCTTGCGCTGCTGTTGCAGGAGACCACGGACTCGGTAATTAATAATCAGCCAAAAAAAAAAAAAAAAGCATTAGCTTTCACCTCTGGAGCCGGGGAAGTCGAGACTGAGGGGTCCGAGTGTGGTCAGAGCATTTGCTCACGCGGCCTCCTCCCACCAGACATTGCGAGCAAAAGAGAAAAAGAGAGGGTGTGCTTCCAACGAGCTGAACCCACTCTCGTGATGGGCGCTGTTGAGCTTTGGGTGTGCATGTGAGTGCGCGCGTTTGTGTGGGTGTGGGTGTGTGTAGGGGGGGTGGGGGGGGGTGTACACCCTCTGCATGCATGTGGAGACCGGAAGCTAACATCCGGTTTTCCTCCATCATTCTCCACCTTCTCCTGCTACTGTTGACATTAGTCCATTTACAAAGGACCCATCTCCTGAGACTGTTGGAGTGGCAGCTCAATTTCAGATGAGTTTCGGGCAGTGAAGCCATGGCTCCTTCTCTTTGCACTCGGTAAAACATTAAAACAATCTTGTGTGTGTGAAGAGAAGACTGTGGCCAAGGGACGGCAATAGTAGGAGTCATAAGTCTGTGATAGTCACAGTTTATTGAGCATTTGTTGTGTACCAAAGCATGTTCTAGCTCTTATTTTATTTCATTTATTTATTTTTGGTTTTTCAAGACAGGGTTGCTCTGTGTAGCTTTGCGCCTTTCCTGGAACTCACTTGGTAGCCCAGGCTGGCCTCGAACTCACAGAGATCCGTCTGGCTCTGCCTCCCGAGTGCTGGGATTAAAGGCGTGCGCCACCACCGCCCGGCTTATTATTTTATTTTGCAGGCTTATTGTCTTGGGTGTTTTAGGAGGTACCACTGAGCCACGTCATCAGAATATGAACTAACTACTGGCAAGCTGGACACCCTTTTTTTTTTTGTCATTGCCTGCGGGGTGATGTGGCTCTGCAGTAAGACATGCCAGGTTGAGGCTCCAGGTTAAGTGTTGAGGGTGTGGCGTTGAATACCATCACTGCCCATATATTTTTTTTTAATTGTGGCTTTTAAAAGCCCACATATCAAATGTTACTTTTTAAAAGACATTTTAAGTGTACAGTTCAGTGGTGCTAAGGAGTCTCGTGGTTGTAAAACAGACTTTCGACGCTTTATCAACCTATAAATCTGAAACTGTGTACCTCTCAAACAGTTCCCAGCCCCTGCTACCCACAATTCCACCTTCTGTTCCAGATTAACTATTGGGATTCCTCACATCGACAGAGTGCCGTAGCATTTGTCTCTGTGGGGTCGGCTTGTTTTCACTTAGCTTAACGTGCCAAAGGTTTGGGCGTGGTATAGCTTCCACGCAATGATTTTCTTTCCCTTTAAACGTTGGGCAAGGCTGGAGAGAGGGCTCAGCAGGGGAGACGCTTGCCCTGTGAGCCTGAGAATTTGAATTCAGATCTCCAGCACTGTGTTAGAGCTGAGCCTGGTGGAGTGATCTCTAACCCCGGCACAGGCTGTGGGCCTGGGACAGGCAGATCCCGGGCTTTCTGGTCAGTTGGAGTAGATGAAATGGCAAGCTCTAGGTTCAGTGAGAGACCCTGCCTCAAAAAACAAAAAAAGATGGAGAGTGATGTAGGGACACCCGATATTGGTCCCTGGCGTCTACATGCGTGTGTACAGGGCTGAGTACACCTGCGTACATAAAGCTGAACAATATTCCTGTGCATCTCTGCACGTCACCCTTTCTTTATCCTTTTAAAGATGTGAACCTGATGATACTTTTTTGTGTTTGTTTGTTTGTTTTGTTTTTCGAGACAGGGTTTCTCTGTGTAGCTTTGTGCCTTTCCTGGATCTCGCTCTGTAGACCAGGCTGGCCTCGAACTCACAGAGACCCGCCTGCCTCCTCTGCTTCCCCAATGCTGGGATTAAAGGCGCGCGCCACCACCGCCTGGCCTGATGATACTTCTCTCTCTCAGGGAGGAAGCGCTGTTTCACCTGGTAGACGCCCCTTTTAACAATCCCACCGACGGCTGTGGAGTAGCCATGGCAGGCCTTCCATGTCCGTAAAAGTCACTTACCTTGTGCTGGACAAGCACCTGCCTGTCATATGCTCACTCTGTGACTGAGGGGTGGGGGGGTGGGGGGGGGCTGAGGGCGGGAGACAGAAGGAAGAGTCAAGCAGAGAGCTCTGGGCGATGGGAGAGCTTTGACTTGGTAGTGGTTTAGGTTCAATGTGTTGTCCACACGCAGTGAATGGGACTGGGGAGATGGCTCAGCGGTTAAGAGCACTGGCTGCTCTTCCGAAGGATCCGGGTTCAATTCCCAGCACCCACATGGCAACTCACAACTGTCTGTAAACTCCTGTTCCAGGGGATCTGACACCTTCACACATGACATGCATGCAGGCAATACACCTCTGTACCTAAAATAGGAATAAATTATTTAAAAAACAAAACTACAATGAATGTAGCTTAAGGTTTGAACATTTCATCACATAAAGTTTGTATCAAAAGAAAAACATTAAATAAATACTAACTGCAGTACACTCCAGGTTTTTTAGGGGGAAGTGAGTTGATGTCTGTAATTGAGCTGCATTAGAAGCAAGATTAAAGGATAGTTAAAGAGAAGAATTGGCGATAAGCAACCACAACATACTTAAGGTAGTGACTGAACCTTGAACTTAGCATTAGAAGTCTTGCCTAGCATGTGCCAGGCCTAACACCGCCAAAAAAAAAAAAATACACAAACGTGTAAGGAAAACATTGATGCATCTGCTTGAATTTTGTATGCTTAAAAGTTTGGGTAATAAAATGTCATGGGGAACAAAGAGACCACCCATTGGCCTTGACCTTCCTGCTCACCAGCATAGTCTTTGTGCCCTGTCCCATGGGATGGAGGCAGATGCTAGTTAATGCTATGAAGCATTTTCTGCCCTTAAGAGAGCCTCAGAGTCATTCCCAGAAGTGCCCTTCTGTCGTGACGGATCGGCCAGCAACTAGTACTGGCTGATGTTTGCAGGCCGTGGTTAAGGTCCTCCAGGACCAGAGAGAGGAGGCCTTTGTGCGGTGTAACTTTTCCCGAGTTTCACGCAGACCTTCACTTGGCTCATGGTTTTTCTGCAGGGAAGTCCGAAACACATAGCACGGGTGCGTCAAAGGTCTTCAAGCTTCCTCGGTACGTGGCAGAAGCCAAGACAGAAAAATGAACCATTCTTATCCTCCGGGGCCCCACTCCTGAGGTAATAAACTACAAATGAGTTTAGAAGCTGTGGACATGAAGATACGGAGACGAACCATTTCGTATGAACAGTGGACACTCATGGGAATCATCAGTGTTACTAGATGTTCACACAGCTCTAAAGGCCTGTAGGTCTGGGCTTTGTTCCCTGTACCTCTGTGGTCCCTGTTAGTGTGACCTTGGAAAAGATGGTAAACCACCAGCGTCGGGCTTTGTCATCTATAACAGAGATGTCAGGGCACATACACACTTCCTAGAATTCTGGGAAGAGTACTCGAGATGTTGTCTGTATGGTACTTAGCACAGTACCCAACTGAAGGGCCTCAGTAACTTGGAAATGGTTAGTTTGTTTTTGTTTGTTTGTTTTAAGCAGGGCAATTAGAATAGGCTTCCGATTTGTGCTCTTCCACACCGTCATCTCAGTCTTCCCGTTTGCATTTGGTGGAAATAGCCTTCAGAAGCACACCATTAGTGCAGACTTTCCCCACGGTTGCTGGTGCTTTGGTGAGAGCCGTTTGGAAACCTTGGGAAGCTGGGGGATTTGGGCAGGCTTCAGGTGTTTGTTGAGGGAGGTTGCCTTGGCATGAGCCAAGGTAGAAAGCAGTGCCTGGGGTGCCCGGCTGATCCATCCCTTCAGTGGGAATCCGGAGAGAATTCATCCGACTTAGGGGGGCAGGCAGTGAAGCCCCCAGGACCTCATTACAGACAAGCTTTCAATTCCCTTACTGAAAGATTATTCCACATCGTTTGAATTTCCTCCTTTTTAATCTAAGCAACTTGGGCTGCTGGTGGAAATAATTAGTCAGAAAATGTTCTGGTATTTTGGGCACAATTAAGAATTTTGCTCTTCAGAAAGGAATAGATCTTAGGATTTTACAAAGAGCTGACGGGGCCCCGGGAACTTGCTGGCTGGGGCTCCCCCATCAAAGGAGGAGAATGCGTGCTTCTTGCTGTCAGGTACAGTGCCCTGCTGGCTAGAAAAGACACATCATCCAGTAGTTAGAAAGCAGACGCATCTTATCCAAAAGCAAGTGTCAGAGCTGAGATTGTTACAGGTTGTTGATCCTTTACCTGAAATGCTCGAGACCAGAAGTGGTTCGGTTTTCAGGCGTTCCCTCCACATTTCCATACATGTAATAGATTATCCAAGGGTGACCCTGAAATTCACTTATGTTTTCTATATATCTTATACAGGTGGCCTGGAGGTGATCTTTTACTATACTTTTAGTGATCTTCTGGATTTTGTTTTGTTTTTTTCGAGACATGGTTTCTCTGTGTAGTTTTGGTGCCTGTCCTGGATCTCACTCTGTAGACCAGGCTGGCCTTGAACTCACAGAGATTCGCCTGGCTCTGCCTTCCAAGTGCTGGGATTAAAGGTGTGTGCCACCACCGCCCGGCATATTCTTCTGTTTTAATTGTGACCCATCTCATGAGTTCAGGTGTGGAATTTTCCATGTGTCATAGCTTTAAAAAAAAACAAAAAACAAAAATCCAGATTCTTCTTGAGTATTTCTCGTTTCTAGTCTTCACATTTAGATGGTCATCTGGTACTACAGTGTCTTCCTGGAGTTCCTTTTGAGTGCACAGTTTACTGCTTGCTGGATTCACTGGTTTATTACCGACCCAGGAAGGCAAGCAAGGTAGATGTCGCAGGGCTCAACACAACAAAGATTTAATTATTGATCGTGTACCGTGTCCAGTCTGGGTCAGGGTAGAAAGTGCCTATGCTCTGTGCGCAGTGAGTCAGGGAATGGAGCTGGTAGAGGTCCTCCATCCTGTGGTGGCGGACCAGAGTATGTGGCTCCCAGGCTACCACAGCAGGGCAAAAGTGCACACCCACTCCTCTCTACCCCTGTCCTCATCGCCCATTGGTTAGAACAGGTCACACGACCCTTCCCACCCTCAAGGAGTCTAGAAATATGGGAAATGTAACCGGGTAGAAGTGATATTATTGTTATGCTTGTTCAAGCAGTGTATTTGAAAACTGTGTGGGGCTGGAGAGATGGCTCAGCAGTTAAGAAGAGCCCTGACTGCTCTTCCAGAGGTCCTGAGTTCAATTCCCAGCAACCCCATGGTGGCTAACAGCCATCGTAGTGAGATCCGGCACCCTCTTCTGGTCTGCAGGCATACACGCAGGCAGAACACTGTATGCATAATAAATAATAAATCTTAAAAACAAAAACAAAACTGTCCTTTGGTGTTCATCTCTTCCAAGATTTATGACCCACCAATAGTCTGGCGAGGACAGGAATGCTTCTGACAATCAAAAAGTCCACAGTAGAGAAATGGCTGGCCCAGCTGTGACGTCATCTGCTCATTTTCCTCACCAGGACATTAGGTGACTGTGTGGTGGGCTGGCCCAGCTGTGACGTCATCTGCTCATCTCCCTCACCAGGGCATTAGGTTACTTCTGGTGACTGGGCTGAAAACACCGCCATTCACTCCAGAAGAGACAGCCAAGGTCCTGATGCCCCGGATGGGGCCATGTTAGGTCCATCATGACCACTCACTCAACTTGTCCATTGTAGCATGAAAACAGCCAAAAGCAGACTAGTTTGGCTGCCTTCCCGTAAGACCGTATATGGCCGCAGAAATTCTAGTTTCATAGAGTTGCTACATGTCATGGAATCTAATTTTTTTCTTTCATTTTTTTTCTCCCTTCAACCATTAAAATGACATACCAAAAAAAAAAAAAAAAAAGAACTGCCGGATGAATTCAGACCGCAGGTCATAGCTTGTTCTCTCCTACGACGAACATGTTTATAGGCAAAGCTGGTGGATAGTTTTCCAAGACTGAGAAGTAGACAGACTTGATCTGATACTTTGCATGCCCTGCGGTATCTCCATCATGTGTGCGAGGAGATTAAAGGCCTGGAGCAAGTGGCATAGGTCATGGAACAGAAAATAGCATATGAAAATATTCTCAGCTTCCTTTCACACGGGACTGCGGCTCCCATCTGTCAAAGTGGCTGAGAGCTCTGTGTTCCATGCGGCTTTACTTTGGGGTGCTGTGGGCATTGCCTGGGTTGCTAGTGGGAATAGTTAGGCAAGATCTAGCAAAAAATTTCTTCCAAGTCTAGGATTTATCCTACAGTTATATTTGCAAAAATGTGAACTGATGTAGAACTACGCCTAGTAGCCTGTTCTTGTAATCCCAGCACTCAAGAAGCTGAGACAGGAGGATTGCTGTGAGCTTGAAGCCAGCCTGAGCTACCCAGTGAGTTCTAGACCAGCCTGGGCTATAGTGTGAGAGCCTGTCTCAAAAAAATAAAACACATGGGGCTGGAGAGATGACTCAGCAGTTAAGAGCACTGGCTGCTCCTCCAGAGGTCCTGAGTTCAATTCCCAGCACCCACATGGTGGCTCACAACTATCTACAGTGGGATCTGATGCCCTCTTCTGGCAGAAAGGCGTCCATTCAGCCAGAGCACTCACATACATTAAATAAATAAATGTCTTTAAAAAAATGAAGCACATAACACAGGTACAATATAATTTGCACCCTAGTTTGGGGAGCCGGGGATTAGAAACTGCCTAATGTCCAAGTGGACTGCCTGAGCCGGTCATATACACACATTCAGGCATTCTGTGGAACCATGTTTAAGAAGTGAGGAAAAGCTTTAACAATTTTTAAAATTTGAGTTGCTTTGAAGATCGGTTGACCTTGAACCCCCTTCCTGGTCCTTCTGCTTCTACCCCCCCCCAATTGCTGATATTAGTATGCCCAGCTTGCACATCCCCAAGTGTGTGTGCGTGTGCGTGTGCGTGCGCGCGTGCGCGCGCGCTCCCAACCTTCTCTATTTCTTTTTTTTTTTTTTTTTTTGAGACAAGGTCTCAACATGTAACCCATGCTGGCCTAGAACTCACAATTCTCCTGCCTCACTTTTCCTGCAGCTGCCATTGTAACGAGTCTTTCTCTGTCCTGCCAGCCAGCTCCCAAATAATGACAGAGACTTCTTATTAATTATGAAAACTTGACCTTAGCTTAGGCTTGTTTCTTTTTTTTTCCTTTTTGGTTTTTTTCGAGACAGAGTTCCTCTGTGTAGCTTTGGAGCCTGTCCTGGAACTTGCTCTGTAGACCAGGCTGGCCTCGAACTCACAGAGATCCGCCTGCCTCTTCCTCCCGAGTGCTGGGATTAAAGGTGTGCGCCACCATTACCCGGCAAGGCTTGTTTCTAACTAGCTCTTATAACTTAAATTAGCCCATTTTTATTTATCTACATGCTGCCACATGGCTCGTGGCTTTTACCTCTCCTCCTGTATGTCCTGCCTCCTCTGCATCTGGCTGGTGACTTGCCCATTTCTTCTCCCAGAGAGCTCTCTGTCTGAATATCTGATATGTGACCCCTGTGGGGTCGTGACTCATAGGTTAAGAACCACTGGTATAGTGGGTAAAAGCATTTGCTGCAAAGGCCTGGGAACCTGAGTTCAAATCCTCAACACCTATGTAAAAAGCTGGTCATAGCTATGCACACACATGTAATTCTAGTGCTGGTGGGTGGGGTGGGCAGAAACCGGAGGAGTGAGGAGCCTTGCTGGCCTCTGGCCTGGCTCTAGGTTCAGTGACAGACGGTGTCTCGAGAATAAGGTAGAGAGTAATATATAGGCACATGAATGCACGCACGTGCCCCCCCCCCAACCCTCCATGTACCCTTCCCATCTCCCCACCGAGAAAACTTTTTATTCACTGACTTGAAAGAAATGATTTCCCCAAGAGATGCTGAGGACACACACTACGAATATTCCTTGTTTATAGCATACATAAAATAAACTCTGTAGGGATTCGTAAGAAACTATTTCTTGCTTCTGGGGAGGATAACTGGGTGGCTTGGAAACAGGATTAGAGTGAGACCATCTGACTCTTCGAGTCTCCCTGTGGCTGGTCCTTAACTTAGGAGCTACAGTGATGCTCCTTCCTAAGCATCCAAGCTTCGGGGTGTACAGGCACACGTCACCGTGCCTGGCTGAGATTTTTCTGGGGTGTACAGACACACATCACTGTGCCTGGCTGAGAGAGATTTCCCTTTCTGTATTCTTGTTTAGTTTTGTTTTGTTGTTGTTGTTTTTTTTGGGGGGGGTAGAGGTGGTATGTTCTATGAAGCCCAGGATGGTCTCTCATTTGCTATGTGGCAGAGGCTAGCCATGAATTCTGATCCTCTTGCCTCCACAAGTTCTGAGACTACAGGCGTGTGCCCAAAGGCCTGGCCAGCTTTGTAGTTTTGAGCCATGTGAAGATGAGTATTTACTCAAAAAATAAGTACAAATTTATAAAGTTCATCTTCGTGGCCCTGGAAAGCTGCATAATAAGGAAACCCGGTTAATTGTATTTACTCATTTTCAAGTGGCGTTCAGGGCAGCTTGGGTTCTGTGGTGTGAACTTAGAGTAATTCTTTTTCATAATACTGTCTACCTGCTTCCATCCACCTCCTTGGTTAGGTGTGGAAAGTGAATAATGTAATACCAACAATAACTTTAATTTGGAATTAAAATGTTTAAGTCAGTTTGCAATTACCTCTGGATTAGCTGCTCTTCCAGGCCAGAGCTTCCCAACCAGTAGGCTAAAAATGGATTTCTTCAGCCTTAGAGTGCAGATGGGGATGAGGGTGGGGGGTGGGGTGGCCGGAGCCTTTCAGCGGCTGCTTCTTTCTAAGAAGCCTGCCCCTTATCTCTAAGATGCTCTGCAAATATCAGTTTCAACATGGGCAGCGGTATAGGAAGTTTGAGAAATAATGGCACTTGTTGCTCTTCCAGAGGACTTGGGTTGGATTCCTGTCACCCACATGATGGCTATAAGTCCAGGTGCCTATAACTCCAGGTATTTCTGACTCCACTTCAGGGGATCTGATGACCTCTTCTGGACAATGTGGGTACTGCACACATACGGTGCACATACATACATGCAGGCAAACACCCATATACAAAAAATAAAAATAAAGAAATCTATATACTGCATAAAAATCATTATGAAAGTAACAAACCAAGTAGTTGTGGTCTTTGGGGAGCTCTTAGTAATGGTTTGGCCCAGCCCAGGGGTCCTTAGTCTCTTTTCCAGACTGAGGGAAGTGGACCTGGAACTTCTCTACAGTGTTCTTTCATGAAATCCGTAAAAGCTACCCCAGCCTCAATGTCTCCCGCACAAGGCTATTGGGGGAGGGACGTAAAAGAAGAGTCACATTTTAGGACATTTTTCACTTTCTAGGAACAAAACCTTCCTGTCCCATCCTCCATCGCTGAACCCATAGTTGGGAACCATTGTCCTCAAAGAATATGTGAGATCTCACATGGTTATATCAGTTTAAGCTAAGTTCACACCACCAAATAGGAGAGAGATTTTTTTTTCAAGTGCTAATGATGGGCTAAAAAAAAAAAAGAAAGAAAAAAACCAACCAACCTACTTCTTCTAAATGGTGTTTCCTGTAGGCTAAGGCATCAGAACTTTTTGAAATTTCAGTTATCATTGTAGTACTATTGTCATGTTGCGTCCTGGTGGGTCTGGTGATGTGAACACTGTCTGTTCTTCATGTTTTCTGGAAAAGTGACTGAATTAATATATCAGTGTAGTACTATCTGAAGAATCAGAGAGCTATTAAAATGCTTAAAAATTAAATGATCAATTCTCCCTTTGTATCCTTTGACAGGATAATTGAAGCTATCTGCATAGGCTGGTTCACCGCAGAGTGCATCGTGAGGTTCATCGTCTCCAAGAACAAGTGTGAGTTTGTCAAGAGACCCCTGAACATCATTGACTTACTGGCAATCACGCCCTATTACATCTCTGTGCTCATGACCGTGTTTACAGGCGAGAACTCGCAACTCCAGAGGGCTGGAGTCACCTTGAGGGTACTCCGGATGATGAGGATCTTCTGGGTGATTAAGCTTGCCCGGCACTTCATTGGTCTACAGACACTGGGTTTGACTCTCAAGCGATGCTACCCGGGAGATGGTTATGTTACTTGTCTTCATCTGTGTTGCCATGGCAATCTTTAGTGCACTTTCTCAGCTTCTTGAACATGGGTTGGACCTGGAAACATCCAACAAGGACTTCGCCAGCATCCCTGCTGCCTGCTGGTGGGTGATTATCTCCATGACGACAGTTGGCTATGGAGATATGTATCCTATCACAGTGCCTGGAAGAATCCTTGGAGGAGTTTGTGTTGTCAGTGGGATTGTTCTGTTGGCATTACCGATCACTTTCATCTACCATAGCTTTGTGCAGTGTTATCACGAGCTCAAGTTTAGATCGGCTAGATATAGTAGGAGCCTCTCGGCTGAGTTTCTGAATTAATGCGTTGCAGATCAGTCCTTGCTCACACTTCATTTGGTTGAGACTTGACGCTGCTTCTTATCCATGTGTTTCTCCCGGGGTGAGCCCAGTAGGGGCATTGTCATCGTGCTGGTGGGGCGGGCGATATATCCTGCCCAGCTGAAGGGGTAAAGGGACCTACGTACAGAGTAGACAGGACAGGGACTTCACACACCAAGAGGAAGCTTTAGGACCTGGCGCTCTTTGGTCTTGGCTCTCGCAGTTCCGTGGTGGGATGTTGTTAGGCACATTATTTGAACACTTGAAAGCAGAAAGACACCATTCTCCAAATGCTTTCCCGTCTTAACGAATTCAGAAGAGGCTTGGAACTTACAGTGTTATTTTTGAGACTAACATTTTCGTTTCTAAATGTTTTATAATTTCTCATATCAATGTCAGAAGTATCCTGGAAACATATGTCACATGTGGGAACTGTTTAACAAATACTTTAAAAAGTTGGCCCAAATTTAAACTGTATCGTGGAGCTAGAGACAAGCAAAAATATTATTTGAAAAACTTTGCACACTTCTCGATCTGCAGTTTAGTTTTTGTGCCCGGCACTTCCCTTATCTTAACAACTTCATGGAACCTTACCTGTGTTTCCTCTTCCTAGTTAGGTTCCCCACTTTCCTGAAATAACTTCCAAAGACTATGTGATAACAGAGAGAGCTTGTGTTGTTTTGTGGTTTGTTGGGTGATATTAGAATCCATTGCCGTGACTAGGCCACAAGAGTCCTAACATTCAGATAGCCAAGAATTTCTAACATAAAATGATAATAGAAATAGTTTGATATTCTGATATTCTCAGCGTTAGAACCCATAGTTCTCTTCTGCAGCTCTTCACTCTCCCTCAGTACCATGAGTTTAAAAGATGAAAAGATAATTTATTTAGCCTTTGACACAACAATCATACTTATGTGTTGTTTAGGTTGCCATAAAAGGAGAAATGTTACTATCTTAGTTCAGTGTCACTGAGTCAACTCTAAGCCAGCTGTAAGCAGTGCAGACACAATTATTTGTCCTGATTCCCCATCACCATGAATCACAGTTAGACTAAAATTCTTGCAAGGGTACCAGGCAATCATGAACTCTGTCTGGATTGCTAGTGTTAGACTGCGCAGAAGTGATGGCCGTTGAGTGCTAAATTTTCACACTATGAATTAGACTGTTGAGTTTTCAATAAATCTTAATAAAGAAATCATGTGAACGCACACAAAAATCAAAGTCACTGACTCACCAATAATTTAGTTTGCATACTGTGATTATCAGGGGTGAAGGAAGTGGGTTGGGGCCTGGATGTGCGTTTCAAAGAAAGAATTGCCGGAAGTGTCCACTAAAGGAATATTAGCCATCAGTCAGCTTTTACCATTACGGGTAGAAAAGCCAAGGCGAGAGAGAGAGAGTGCACTAATTAAGGAGTGAGGGATGAAATCTTTGTCTCCTGTAAGCAGGCCCAGCGGTTTCTTCTGCCCACACCTCTAGGTTTGGCAGGAACTGTCATGGGCCACACTTCTTTCTTGTTGCCATGATCAGGTAATAATAGCAAAACCATTTCCTGTTCCCTAATTCCCTTTTCTGAATTCATGTGCTACTGGCCATTAAAAAAAAAAAAAATCTCGCCACTTCTTTCCCATTGCCTTCATTGGTGTGCTAAAACTTCACACACTCGATTGTTATTTATGTATTTTTGTTGCATTTTAACTGAACATATGGCATAGTTTTATTTATTTTTAAGCTTTGTGATTTATGCAAATCGTATGCAGATGATAGCTCATCTATATTATTAGTAAGAATATGGTAACCTTTCATTTTACTGGCACTGGGATACTTCATGTGAATATGTATTACCTCTCTAAGCAACTTAGTTAGTACTCTCGTGAGCTGGGGCTCTGGCGGGCACACACACACATTGCCATATCCTCACAGTGTGTATTACAGGCGGAACAATGTGTGCCAGAACCTGATAGGAAGAGACAAAGATGGACATGCCTGGACATGCACATGGTTAGCCACACATGAGATTCCACCCACGAACTCTGAGTTGCTTGTAGGTAGCAAGTGATGATGCTTGGCTTTTCACAGGGGCTGGCTTTCATCAGTTCAGCTACCTGTTTATAAACAAGGAGATGAGACATGATAAACTGATTCACTCATAAATGAGAAAATACAACAGAGTTGGTTTGTCCTGTAAGGATGTTGTAGCTTGTTGGGGACAGGCATTTTGCAGTTTTCTCTGAGTATTGCTGAATTTTTTGTTTGTTTTATTTATTTTTTATTTGTTTATTTTGGGTTTTTTTTTTTTTGGAGATAGGGCCTCTTGCTGTGTACATAAGGCTGACCGTAAACTTGTGATAATACTCCTGCCTCTGCCTCCCAAGTGCTAAAATTACAGGTGCATGCCACAGTATCCAGCTGCTTTAAAAAACAAACATGGAGAAGATGGTTCAGTATTTAAGAGCGCTTACTGCTCTTACAGGACACTGGATGGAGTTCAGTTCCTAGCACCCACATGGTCGCTCACAGCTGTCTGAAACTCCAGTTCCAGGGGGATCTGGCGCCCTCTTCTGGTCTCTGTAAGCTTCTGCACACATAATGAACATATACTCACACAGGTGCACACACACATGCACATAAATTTTAAAATAAATAAATCATTTTAAAAAATTGCAGGTGGGTATCTTCTCCTTAGATGTATTTCAGCATTCTTCACAGTTCGGTCTTCATGGCAGAAATGCTTTCATGAGGATCCACAACACTGAGGAGGGAAAGATGCCCAAGTCTTTATTGTGAGTTTGAACATATGTGATTGATCACTCTTACACGTCACTTAATTTGTATTCCCTGAAACAAGGGGGTAGGAAGACTGGAAAAATAAAATTAGGGAGTATATGTGAAAGTGAGCATATAACTCAATAAATTCCCTTTCTTGTTGTTTTTGTTTGTTTGATTCTTTTTTGAGACAGGGTTTCTCTGTGTAACAGTCCTGGCTGTCCTGGAACTCACTCTGTATACCAGGCTGGCCTCGAACTCAAGAGATCCACCTGCCACGTGAGTGCTCAGATTAAAAGCGGGTACCATCACACCCAGGTCTGTTTTTGTTTTTGTTTTGTTTTGTTTTAATTATTATTATTTTTGTTGAGTTACTTATTCAAACACTGCCATTTGTTTTTGAAGTTAGTAGTTACATGTGATTGCACATTTGTAAATTCTTATTTAAAAATGTTAAAATCTATTCATTCCTAGTGGCTGTTAGTATATCAAAGTAATGCTTTTTTTTTTTTTTTTTTTTTGGTTTTTCGAGACAGGGTTTCTCTGTGTAGCTTTGCGCCTTTCCTGGGACTCACTTGGTAGCCCAGGCTGGCCTCGAACTCACAGAGATCCGCCTGGCTCTGCCTCCCGAGTGCTGGGATTAAAGGCGTGCGCCACCACCGCCCGGCTAATACTTTTTTTTAAAAAAGTACATTTATTTATTCTACTGTGTGTGTAGTATGTGCGCGCGCACAGGTGTGTGTGTGTGTGTGTGTGTGTGTGTGTGTGTGTGTGTGTGTGTGTGTGTGAAAGAGAGAGGGAGAGGGAGAGGGAGGGAGAATTAGGTCAGAGAACAACTTACTTACAGGCTTCTCTTCTCTGTGTCCACCACGTGGTTTCTGGGGATTGAACTCAGTCTGTCTCGCTTGGCTGCAATCCCCTTTACGGCTGAGCCATCTCCTCAGCCCTTTTCAATCTTTGTGTGCAGATCTTGCCTGCATCTCTTGTGGTCCTGAAGAGTGGAGGTGGGCTGAAGTTGAATGTTGATATGTGGAGAATTTTCTTAGTCGGTTTGATATTTTCTAGAAGAAGCTTGTTTTCCATTTTTTGTAGAAACAGAAATAACTGAAAGCTTCTAGCTCTGCTATCAAGCTAAGCTTTGCAGCTTCAAACTGAACACCCAGGGGTAGATTATTCCCCCTGACATAGGTGTGTGTTCTTTGTGTAATAAAGCAGACCAACCATCCAGTCACATCTGCAGTTAGGACTAAACAGATGTGGAAGGCCTTCTGGTTTACCTTGCCCCAAGGTCTACACCCTTTACCCCACCCAGACTCTAGAGCTGAAGTCCACTGGGTTGTGAGTCGGGAAAGGTCATGCTCCGTCATTTCAGCCTAGGCAACAGGAAGTTGATTCTAGACTCCTTCCTTCCCACCCCACTTTGTTTTTAATTTTGCAGAGCTAAAGGTATGGAGGATTTCTTATAAAAATACTTTCTTCTTTAGGGGCTGGAGAGATGGCTCGGTGATTAAGAGCACTGGCTGCTCTTACCAGTGACCTGGATTCCGTTCCCTAGCATCTACTACTGGGTTGCCCACAACCCTTCCTAACTCTAGTTCCGGGGGATCCAGTGCCCTCTTGTGGCCTCCAAGGGCACCAGCCACACACATATGGTGTACAAGGGCGTGCGCGCACGCACGCACGCACGCACGCACGCACGCACACACACACACACACACGCACATGCATACACACATACACTACACATACATACATACACACATACATACATACATACATATTCTAAAATATATTTTTCTTTACTACTTTAGAGATTCTGTCCCACTATTATTCTAATTAAAAAGTCATTTTTTTTTTTTTTAGAGGCCTTACGCATCAGAAAGGAGGATTTGGGATTGTACAATGCCTTAGGAAACTTAGATTTTTATTTTAGTTTTGTATTTTTGATTTGTTTGGGTTTTATGAAATAGGATTCTGAGTATCTTAGACCTCTCTCTCTCTCTTCCTCTCTCCCTCAACAAGGTCTTTATATGATATAGCTCTGGCTATCCTGGAACTCACTGTGTAGACCAGGCTGGCCTCAAATTCACAGAGATCTGCCTCCCTCTGCCTTCCGGCCCCAGGCTGCTCTTGAACTAGTGACTCGATGGTGTCTGCCTCCCAGATGCTAAGATGACAGGCATGCACCACCATGTCCAGAAGGAACTCACACTTTGAAGAGATGTTTTGTCTTTGTTTTTCTTCTTTCTCGTGATCCCTCATCTCATTCCCACCCGCAGTGCTGGAAACTGACCTCGTACATGCTTGGCAAACACGCTTACTGCTGAGCTACCCTCCTAGCCCTTCAGTAGACTTTTAGAAAAACTTGAGTGTTTGTGTGTGTGTGTGTGTGTGTGTGTGTGTGTGTGTGTGTGTGTGTGTGTGCAGGCGGTTGGTTACTGTCATTGTTTTGTTGAGGACAGCCACAGCTGAGCAGGAAGCTTTCATGGAGAACTCTGGACAGGCTCCAGTTGGTCAGGGAAGGCTGCACACACTGCTCTGTTTGTTCAGTGAGCCTTCATATGGTGTTTGCTTCTCCTGCCTTTCTAGAGCCCATCTGCCCTGGGGAGAATGGGCATGGCAGTTCTGTTGTAGAAAGAAAAACGAATACTTTCCTGTTCCATTGGCAGTGGAACCTTCCATAGACTTGTGAAGTGTTGCCGAAGATGGTGAGGATGTGCCGCTAGGTGATAACTTACACATACACTTTTAGATTCCCCAATTCTCTCAGGCATTCCCAGGAAGCATGCTATCCTTTTTTCTCCTACCGGGCATTGAACCGAGGACCTCAAGCATGTTGGTCAAGCACACTACCACTGAGCTACACTTCCCAGGAGTGCACTTTAACTTTTGACCTTTCGTGTAGGCTTAATGGTCAGTTTAGGGAATGGAGTGTGATTCTCTGCTTCTACATTGCATTCTCATTTATTGGTTTTTGGTTTTTGAGACAGAGTCTTGCTGTGTGACCCAGGCTAGCCTCAACTCTGTAACTGAAGTTCTGCTTCAGTCTCCCAATGCTGGGACTTACAGACATGCTCGTCACCCAGTTCTTACACTCAAATTTAATTTAGTAGCTCTGGTGGGAATTAAAAAACATCGTCATGAATCCAATAATCCAAGTCAAAGCATAAGCGACATTTAGTGGGTAAAAGCCAGAGGGACTATTATTTGATGTTTACCTGCAAAAAATGATTGTCGTTACGTCTGAGGTGGGACTCTGGCGTCCTCACTTATGCCCAGTCCATTAAAACTAAAACTCCCCATCCTTTTGCCACAGAGAGAGATTCCTTCTCTTAGACTTCAATTATTGGTATTGCTGTCGATATCTACAATTCTGCCCAGGACAGAGTAGAGGCATTTGCACAGTGTGGATGTTAAAATGCTTTTGTTTTATAAGAAAGGCTGTGTCTTAGGGTTTCTGTTGCTGCAACACAACACCATGACCATGAAGTCAGCTGGGGAGGAAAGGGTGTATTCAGCTTACACTTCTACATTGCTGTTCAAGAAAGTCAGGACAGGAACGTAAGCAGGGCGGGGACCTGGAGGCAGGAGCTGACGCAGAGGCCCTAGAGGAGTGCTGCTTACTGGCGTGCTGCCCCTGGCTTGTTCAGCCTGCTTTCTTATAGAACCCTGGACCAGCAGTCCAGGGATGGCACCACCCACCACGGGCTGGGCCCTCCCCCCTTGATCACTAAATGAGAAATTGCCTTATGGCTGGATCTCATGGAGGCATTTCCTCAGCGGAGGCTCCTTCCTCTCTGCTGACTCTAGCTTGTGTCAAGTTGACACAAAACCAGCCAGGAACCATAGTGACATATTTGTTTTTGTTTTTTTCTTTTCGAGACAGGGTTTCTCTGTGTAGCTTTGGTGCCTGTCCTGGATCTCGTTCTGTAGACCAGGCTGGCCTCAAACTCACAGAGATCCGCCTGCCTCTGCCTCCCGAGTGCTGGGTTTAAAGGCGTGTGCCACCACCACCCAGCTGTTTTTTTGTTTTGTTTTGGTATACTAATATACAATGAGTTATTAAGTATACATTTTTGTGTCTCCTACATACTTGGAACTTGTCACTGTGATGAGAGTCTCTGCTCTCCTCTCTGAGCCAGTTGGCAAGAGAATTTTACTTCCGTAGGGAAAAGTCATCTTCCCAGTTTCAGATCCTGAGTTCTGACGCAAGCCAAGTGTTTATTTTGTGGTTGTTAAAGTACCTTCTTCCCAGTGTGATTCTTATGGCAGAACCATAGAGTAGGAACAGCTTTTAGCAAGTCTGGAAATTAGGAAACATGAATCTTTCTTTTCAAGACTTTTGGCTCTATATGAACTTTAGAGCTGTTCTGTCATTTTTTTTTCTTTTTAAGTTTAATTTATTAATATTTTGCATGGGGCAGGGGGAGGGGGGGATAACCCCCGGGAATCGGTTCTCTTCCTACTGTGGGATCTTGGTGTGGAACTCAGGTTGTCAAGCCCTGAAGACAAGCCCTTTTACACACGAAGCAGTCGCGTTGGCCCAATGTATCATTTTCTCTTCACGAAAGACAACTGAGATTTTTATTTGTTATTATTATTTTTTTTTACAGTGTCTAACTAGCCTAGGATGGACTTGAAGTCCAGGCTAGTGTTGAACTTAATCCTCACTCTTGACTCAGCCTCAGGCGTGTTGGGAACACAGGAATGCACTACCACATGCAGCAGCTGGTAGTTAAAAGTTTGGCGTGGTATGGATCTCATCAAATCTGTAAATCAATTAAAATAGTATCACTGTCTTAACAATACTAAGTGTTCCCATCCATGAACATGGGCTATCTTTCCGTTGGCTTAGGACAGAGATTCCTACCTTTCCATGCACACTTCCTTGATTTAATATATTCCCATGTTTTTGTTTCTTTCTTTGTTTTCTTGAGACAGGGTTTCTTTGTGTATCCCTGCTTTCCTAGAACTCACTCTGTAGACCAGGCTAGCCTCCAACTCAGAGATCCACCTGCCTCTGATGATGCTATTGTAAGTGGAATCCTCACCCCCCACTTTTTTTTTTTAAGATAAGGTCTCACTGTGTGTTCGTGGCTGGCCTGGAATTCACTGTTTTGACTAGGCTAGCCTTGAATTCATGGAGATCCACCTGCTTCTGCCTCTCAATTGCAGAGCTTAAAGGTGTGTACCATCACACCCAGCTGGTATTGTTCTCTTGATTTCGTCTTAAGAGTGTTCTTCATTGCTAGTGTATGGTAATCCTGATTGTTATATATTGATTTATATCTTCTGGCCTTGGTGAATTCACCTCCTCAGCTCTCACAGCTTTGAAAAGGTTCTTGGGGGTTTTCTGTTATTGTGGTCACAACATCTACAATGAGATGGTTTTACTTCTTTCTTTCCAATCTAGACACTTTCTAATTCTTTCTCTTGGCTAATTGCCCCTGTTGGGACTTGTCAAATGTACGTGGCTAGTATGACATCCTGTTCTTATTCCTGGTCCCAGAGGGAAGTTTCTACCTTCTACCATTAGTGTCGTTCTGGAAGTGGATCTCTCGGGCTGGGGGATTTTCCTCGTATTCCTAGATGGATGGTGTTTTTTATTGAGACAGGATATTAGTTCCTAACAATGTGTTTTCATGAACAGATGGGCAGGCTTTATGGTGAGTCGAGTTGTACTGCCTGTGTCAGGAAACATATTTTGCTGATGAGCGTCTCTAAGTCCCTTACAAGGTACTAATCAAGTCGCAGACATAGATGCGCTCACTAATGGCTTTTAAACAGCCCCTCAATTGATACACATTGAATGGTTTCTGAGTCTGTTAAACTGACTTCATTAACCCAAGTTAATTTGGGTTTGTGTTCACTTGCCTAAAGACACAGAGACAACTTGGACATAGAAGATACAAGTTGATTTGTTTTTAGTGGTTGGTTCCTTTGAACGCTTTTCTATTACCTAACCTTGGATTCTCAGAGTCAGACGAGCTGGGTGCAGCTGTCGTCACCCTGAAGGGTCAGTGGTAGTGAGTGCTCTCTCTCTCTCTCTCTCTCTCTCTCTCTCTCTCTCTCTCTCTCTCTCTCTCTCTCTCTCTTCTTTCTGTACATTTTAGGGATGCCTCCATAGGAAGGCTTAAGAATTGAGCTCCCTAGTAGAGCTGAAATCTGTATTTGTCTGTAGTAGATTTTTACAAAGGAAACATGTTGCTGAGTTCTAAGTGCTGGGGGAGGGACGTCTCAAAAATAAGACTTAATAGTTAACCTGCCTGGGGTGGGGAGGTCATTGCCTTAGGGGGAAAAAAATTAAGCTGAATGTGGGTACATTTACCCATACCTGGGTAATTTTTTCTTTAATTCTTTTCATTGTGTGCTAGTAGGAACATTTGCTTCGTGGGTGTTGTTTCCACGTGCAATTGTTATATGCTATAATCCCAACACTCAAAAGACCGAGACAGGAGGATTCCAAATTAGAGAACAACCTGGTCGACATAGACAGGCTTTGTCTCAAGCCATGAAAAGGGTAGCCACTGTTTCACCTGTGGGGTGCACAGAGGGGGCCTCTGCCTAGCAGATACGGTCTGAAGATCCTTTCTGGGGGTGGAGAGACGGCTCAGTGTTTAAGAGTGTCCTGCTCTTGCAGAGGACCCAAGTTGGGTTCCCAGCACCCACATCAGGTGGCTCGCAACCACCTGTAACTCCAGCTCCAGAGGATCCGACTCCCTCTTCTGGCTTCTGCAGGAACCTTTGCTCACCTACTCAACCCCACCACCGTAATTAATTTTTTTTTTTTAAAAATCTTTTTATTTTATTTTATTTTTTAGATTTATTTATTAAGATTTATTTATTATGCATACAGTGCTCTGCCTGCATGTATCCTTGCAGGCTGGAAGAGGGCACCAGATCTCATTACAGATGGTTGTGAGCCACCATGTGGTTGCTGGGAATTGAACTCAGGACCTCTGGAAGAACAGCCAGTGCTCTTAACCTCTGAGCCATCTCTCCAGCCCTAATTTTTTTTTTTTTTAAATTTAAACAGTTGATAAAGATCTTTGTTGGTTTGAGGCTCTTTTACATGAGCACCGAGTCCAGATTTTAAAAGGTCATTCGTCATCAAGAAGACAGTCATCCTGAAATCCCTTCAGGAAGGAAGTGTCGGAAGAGTTGGCCATTATCTGTAAATAACAGATTCAAATATTGAAGACCACTCGTAGGCATTCCAGTGTGACGGGCTTCTAATGGGTAGACCCCCCCCCCCCGCCCCCCGCCCCAGGCATTTTTCATGAGCAACACAGCTAATGCGGTATCTGACTGAACACTTAACATTTCTCTAATTTTATACATATGCCCCAAAGGCCTTTGGTTTTTTGGAGACAGGGTTTCTCTGTGTAGCCCTGGCTGTCCTGGAACTCGCTTTAATAGACCAGGCTTAATAAATTTTACGACTGTGCTGAACAAATGTTACCACTCTTCAGTGCAGGAGAGGAAACCCAATGGAATCTTGAACCTAGATTTGGGTCACATGGAAATACCTTTATAAAAAAAAATGTTTTGTGGAAAAAGCCCTCAAAGAGAGATAGACTTTGCCATCACTGTAGGATAAATGTATTCAGTGCAATGCATAACAATTGTTCGTGAAACCAGTAGGATCCCCAATTCTTAGTTACCAAATGCTTGAATAATGGTGAAAATTCCTAGCATTTAGAGAATAATGAAAATTATAGCAACTTTTTAGAATAAAAAATAAGGGACTGATGTTTTATTATTTTTGTTTGATATTTATAAGTAGTCTGAAAACAAATCTCTGGCCCTAGTTATTATTCTAATAAATCTGTTGAAAGAAAAGATGCTAGCCAAAAGTCTTGGGAATGTATCTTTCAGGGGCTGGAGAGATGGCTGCAGTTAAGAGCACCGGTTGCTTTTCCAGAGGATCAGGGTTTGAGTCTCAGCATCAGTGTGACCACTCACAGCTGTCTGTAACTCCAGTTCCAGGGGATTCCAGCACCCACATAGAACACAGACACACATACAGACAAAACACCCATATAAGAAACAAAAATAAATATTAGAAATGTGTCTTTTGGGTTATGGTTTAGCTCTGTGGTAGAGTAGAGCAGAATGCCTGCAGACTGTGCGCAAGCTCCTTGGTTAGATCTCTGCCTTCCTGGTTTGGTTGTGGGGACAGGGTCTCAAATCTGAGAATACACCCAGCCCAGTCTGCCCTGGTACTTGAAATCATCTTACTTCAGCCTTCTAAACGCTGAGATTTCAAGCAAGTGCTACTTACTCTGTGTGTGTGTGTGTGTGTGTGTGTGTGTGTGTGTGTGTGTGTGTGTAAAAATGACAATATCTATATCTCTATATTTATAAACTTGTTTGCTCCAGGGAAGCACAGAGGTTACCCAAGGTTAGAGATGTTACTCTAAATTTATAGATGTTACTTTAAGAACTTAGAGCAGCCCCTTGGCTGCGTGTGGTGATTCCAGGGTCTCCCCTCCCCTCCCTCAGGGTCTAGTATCAGGGCTGGTATGATCTTGGCCCACATGGCATCTTAGCTTCTCTCCCAGCATCTTTACCCTTTGGAATCTACTGGTTGAGTTTCTTTCCACTTTTCCAGTTCGTAGTCTGTATTGGCATCACCTTGGACTTAACCATTATCTAGGTTGGGGAAGAGGTTTTTTCCAAAGTGGCCCCTGGTTAGGGGAAGTAGGGGATGAGAAAGTCACTATGGATAGTTTCTTTATAAGGATGTGTTCGGAGCACCATAATATGGCCCCTGGAGACACTGAGCAGGACAGTACCCTGGCCACCGAACTGATGACATGATGGTTGGACACGATGAGCAGGAAGTAGCAAGTTACTTGGATGTCATAACAGTTGACCTGCCTGCATCAAGATTAGAAAGTGGGTTTATTCAAATCTCTTAATTGCTCTCCTTACACTGTTACAAGAAGAATGAATCATTCCGTGGGCAGAGGTGTGGCTGGTTGGTATCTGTGTCTAGAAGTGTGAGTATGCTTAGATTGAAGCTGGGGGCATGTTTAGTTAATTACTAAATAAGCAGACTTCAGATCTCTCCAACCAAAGGAACACACACTTTAATTGGCCTCACCCACCTTCACCCCAACTGTTAGCACATTTCAGCTTTGGAAAAGCTCTGTGGAATTGGTACTAGTGATACCCGAGGATGACTTTTATATTTGCCTACACCAGAAACAGCAGCGACCTCACAACCAGATGACTCCTGGCATCCTGGGCAAGGGGAATTTGGGTTGTGAATCTTTACAGTTACTCAGTGTACAGCTCTTTTAGAGTTTGCCAACACCATCATCACCATCATCACCATCATCACCATCATCATCATCATCATCTTTATATGTCCAGTTAGGTAGTCTAATTTTTTGAATCCTGTTTTCTTTTATTTTGCTCTAATTTGGAAACTTAATAAGCCATTCCTGACAAACCTGCCCTTAAAACACCATTTTTCTATGGTACTTGATTAAATTATTGGGCAAAAATAATTAGAATTTTCTCCTCTTAATGTCACAGAGAGTTTGGTAGAGGATATGAGTACAGTAACTGTCCAACTTTTTAAAAAAGATCTCCCTTGTCATTCATTTGTTATTTATTTATCAGTTTAATCTTTGTGTTTGGGGCAAGGTGGGACTGTTTCCATCTTAAGGAAAACATTTTGAATGTGACTCTAATTGGTAATCAAATTTGTTTTTGCTGAATAGCATTGTATCAACCTGTTCAGTAATTAAAAATACATAGACTCTCTAAGTCTTCGGGTTAGAGCAGAAATCTCATTTTGGTTTTTTCTCTCTGTGTCATGTAGTATCATTCTTTGCTTCTGAGGCACCGAATTGATGGTGTACGCGTTAATGCACCAAATGGCCTGTGACTGAGATTTGTGTTAGCCTTCATTTTAGAAAGCCATTGACTGGACATCCCCAAAGAAGCCGTTAGGCCTTTTCTAACTTGAAAGTAGACTAGATCTACCCTGTAAGGTTTGAATAATATGGATTTTTTTAAAAATTGTAATCTACATGTTATAGATTATGCTCTATTTGAATTATATATGTAAAGGTAAAGTGTGTGTCCATTTTGCACTATAGTGCTTTATATATTTTATCATTTGTATCATGACTGTTCTGTTTTATGCTTAAAAATACTAAGAAACATTTTGTTCTATGTACTTTAATTTCAATTTTGGATTAAGTATAATTTTGATTCATCAACAAATCACCCTGCCATCTGGAATAAGACCAACGCCTCTCTCTTTAGTTCAGAATAGCTTGAATGTTGGTGCCCATTTTTGTTATTTTTCAGAAATTGTGTCAAAGTAACCTTATCGTAAAGGTAGCCTTATGTGGAAAGCCTTATTACACAGATATTGGAGAACCTGATTTAAAGTATTTTTTTCTAGAATTCAGACTTGGGTATTTGGGGGCATATAAAAACATTTGGAAGAGTTCTTATATAGTTATGTGTGGGATATGGCCATGAACGTCTCTACAGTTTGATGATCTCTATTTATGTTGAGTACATTGTACCTCGGTTTCTTAGTTGGCACTGTTATATGATAAAGTCCATCAGTGGATGAATTGTTCTGTGTGTGTGTGCGTGTGCATGTGTGTGTGTGTGTGTATGTGTGAGAGGGAGGGAGGGAGGGGGAGAGAGAGAGAGAGAGAGAGAGAGAGAGAGAGAGAGAGAGAGAGAGAGAGACTAACTTGCCTTAAAATAGAGCCTCGTATGGTCAAATAGACTTTCCTGTGACTCATATTTCTGTGTGCCTCATGAGTCAGCCCTGGCAGAATCCATGCATGCAAGAAAGAAAAACTTGTCTTACTGTGGATAATCTAAACCTGGGTTAGAAAGTATTTCACCGTGTAAAGATGTTCTGGAAGAGGCTGCACGTGCGTGCTTTTGGCTCGTGTTGTTAAAAGACGACACGCGCTCCAGCAGATTGAAGGAGGTAATGGTTTTAACCATTCCTTTTATTGATCTTTTTCTCAGTGGCAGTAGTTATGCACAATGTACTTGCTGTTTCCCCGCTGACAGCCACCACGAATGGTCACTGCATCCATCACAGGGTTCAGATGCCCTGTGTCAACCGGTATAGAGGACAACATGGAGGTTGAGGGGTCTGTTCTCGTTTGGGATTTAAGGTCATTACAATGTATGGTTAAGTCTTAAGAGAAAGGATGGTTCATGGCCGTAGCTTTTATCATCTAATAAAAAAAGTCTTTCAACCAGCTCCGTCTATGTGATGTAATCTTGTTTTCTACCTTAATACAGACCTAGTAAAGTGTGTGATCATGTGGCTCACAGCTCTCCTTGACTGTGTTACATCTGTATTTATGGCAGACTTTTGGTAGTTCCTATAAATGTACATCACCTATTTGACTCATGGTTGAAGCTTTTCGACCTCTCCGGTCCTTCCTGAAGGAGATACTATTTTATTAAACGTTAACTTTGTTATGATGTAAACATGTTGTATGCACATCAGCCAAACAAAATTTGTACAGCTGGAACATCTGAAGAATTAATAAATCTTGGTTTTGAGACCGAGCTCTCATTTGATACGGCATGCACGTTACTCTGTGGGCTGACTTAATGACTCGCTGGGTCCTTTCTCAATTGACTTAATCTTCTGAGCCAGTGCTTAGGTTTGCACGAAAGGGCTGGTGGGTAAGCACACCCTCCCCCAGTACGAGGGGTGGACCCTCAGCCTTGCACAGGCAAGGTGGGCACCCTACAGCTACGTCTCCGAAAGTTGTCTCCTGGTAACGGTAGTGCCTTTGTTGCTGGGTGGCCATGGACCAATCATGTGGTTCCTCTGGCTCCTGGGTATTCTCTTTCTTTTAACTACTCCTCTGTGTTAAGAACATGATCAATGTTAGATTCCAGTTAATGGTGATGAATACGCACAGGCATGGATTGTGTGTGAACCTGAATCAGAAGTCTGGCTAATTATACTTCCCAGTGTTGCTGGTGTTCAGTCTGTTCTCAGTGGCAGAAAGAACTCTCAGTTCTAAGGAACACGTCATGTGACCCTCCTCCCTCTTCACCTCTCTTCCCTCTGCGCCATCGCTGCAGAACCCCCACCCTCCAACCTTTCGAAAGGTCCCACCATCATGGCACATACATCCACAAGAGCACAGGCTGGTGGCACCAGAAGCTCCACCTGCCTCCGCTGTCACAGCGGGTGCTGGCCGTGGGCTTCATTGTGACTTCAGAGGGCAGAGAAATCCCATCCCGCAACTCTCCGAGGCGACAGGGCCCAGCATCCATCTAGGGGCTCCCTGCCCGAGATGGAAAAGTCTGCTTGTGTGCCAGAAGAGGTTTCCTGTCATTTATTCCGTTAAAGTGGTTGCTTCAAGTGTTCGGCATAAATGCTAAGAACAGTGGGGAATCACAGGGAAATTGTGCTAATTGCATTTCAGACAGGAGCCCGTGCGGCAGGTAACACTCATGTGCTGTTAATCACAGTGATGAATTCTCAGCCACGAGGTTTGACTTTTTTTTTTTTTCCCTTTGGGCTTTATTTTTGGAACTAATCAGGTTTTTGTTTTTCCTTTAAGGAAAAAAATAATAGCAGATGTCAGACTGAACACTGTATGACTGGATGATTTTTCTCCAACTTAAAAGAAGTGTAAGCCCGATGTGCATGGTTGAGGATCATGACCACAGAAGATCATTAATGTGTATTTTTTTTTTTTGGCAAAGATGGGGGAAGGGAGAATTTCCAAGGATCACCCCTCCTCATCTTTTATTCCAAGTGTCAGGGAGACAAGGTGTTAGATGTACAGAGGTACCACCATCCTTATCCTCTATGAAACTTACTCAAGGTCTGTTGGAGTACATCTTCTCTTTTGTTCAGCCTGTGAACAGGGGAGTCCTGGTTAATATTTGTCCAGAAATGTGTTTTGGCACTGGACAAGGCCTTTCCAAAGCCAAGGAATGTGCACGTATGTGGATGGGCCTCCCATCTGCCGGAAATGTTGAAACATGCCTTTCTGCCTTGCCCAGTCTTGAATTTGTGGCATTCAAGGGTGGTCTTGAGGAGCCAGAGGGTTCCTGAGAGAGAAGAACTTGAGCTAGACCGGCTCTGGGCAGCAGGGTTCCTACTTAGGTGTTTTCTAGAAGAGCAAGTTGAGATTCCTTACAAACGAATGGATTTTCGAAACCTACAGAAACAGTATAGTCTGTATATTAGACAGGAAAACAGACGTATCCCCATCAATAGATATCCTCTCTGTTCTCACCTCATTTCTCTCTGTGCTAGGCTCTCGCCACACACATACTCCCTAGAGCTGGGGACAGAGACCAGTGAGATGACAGATACGAAGTTAAGTGGCTGTTAGGCGATCCCAGAAGACGTCTCTCTCGCTGGGAACCTGGAGAAGTGCTTCTCAGATTCACACAGAGGTACACACTTGAGGGTTGGTGGTACTTGTTGGGTTCTGTGGGCTAAAGCAAGAGAAAGGGGCTTATTTTGGGCACTTGGTTGAGTAAGTGCACGGGCAGAGAACCATCAAGGGACATCAGCCAGGGGACTGCCACAACATGTCAGGATCTGTGCCCAGGAGGCACACTGCCAGCTATATTCAGGATACAGAGAGACTGGGTACCAGGGGACCAACTGAGGCACTTGCGGCCATTTATCCAGCAATGAGAAGGTGGTGAGTGGATCCCCTAGAAGAGCGGCAGACACAGTGTGTGAACGAACAGCTTTTCTGTGGAAACCGATGGTGACCTGGACAGAATTCTAATCGAGACATCTCACAGGCTGGTGGCTCTACCTGAAGTCCCGAGAAGAAGCCTGTCCAAAGTCATCCAGATGTCAGAATGGGAAATCTTTGCCTTGGGTCAGAGAAAAAGAAACTAGTTTGGAAAAGAATATAGGGGGAAAAAAATCCCTCGTAGTACTGAGAGAAAAGAGGATGTTACCTACGCATGGTCCCTAAAAGCCACAAATTGGGACAGTGGGAGAAAAGGGGCCCAAGATGGGGTATTAATGTGGGTATTAACTGTCTCCCATGGTCAGATGAGCTGTAGGAATAAGACGTGTCCACTCAATTCAGTGACAAGGAGCCAATGAGGTTTTGGGGAATGCCGTTCCGGAGGCTTCCGGGCCAGAGGAAGATATGAGTGTTTTCATAAGCCAGGACAGGACGAGGGTGGGCCCGTACGGCAGCAGCAACATTGCCTCTGACTGTGGAAACTCCCCAGACATTGATTTATAGATTGATATGAGTGTGCATGCATGCAACGCTGAACATCTGGAGGTGAGAACATTCAGGAGTTGGTTGTCTTCTCCCACCATGGGTTTCAGGGATTGAACTTGAGCCGTCAGGCTTGGGTGACAAGTGTTTTAGCCACTTAACTGGCCCACCACTGATTTTGGGTATCTGTATTTGAGTGTCCTGGAAGTTATTCATTCGTTAAGATAGGACTCGTAGAAATGAACCAAAAGCCTTAGTAGGAACATGTGTATATGCAAACGTACATATGCAAATGTGTGTATGCAAATGCGCATATGCAAATGTGTGTGCAAATGTATATGTGTGCATATGCAAATGCTATGTGTGTATATGCAAATGTTATATATGTGCATGCTGAAAGCACAAGGTTAAGGTCAGACATCTTCCTTCTCTCACTGACTCCCAAGCTTGCCTTTCCTGTTAATCTGGCTAGCCAGCTTGCTCCAGGATTCCCTCTCTCCCGCTCCTGCTGCCCTGGGATTACAGGCAGTCTCTTCACCCACATGGTATTGATGTGGCTTCTGCGGATCTGCATGACAAGCCCTCCACCCACTGAGCCATCTCTCCAGCCCCCTCTCACTATTTCTATAACTTTGGCTGCCACACCAATTCTCAGGGGTGGCCGATGAGCTATGGCATCATGCCCTGTGGTCAGTTCCACCACACTCCAGTCAACACTAGATTTTGCCTCATTAAATTATTTTCCCTAATAACTAGTGAATGATGATTTCTTGTGAAGAATTATAAATCTTTGTTACCAATGGGCATGCCTTATTTTTAATTTCTAGTCACCCAGATCAAAGACTGTGTATTGGACTGAAGGTTTTAGAATTGAAAGAAAAATGGCTTGTCATACCTTCTGAGCATCGCTGTGGGGCTGACTGTTCCTGCACTTGCAAAAAATGCTTAATTAATCTCTCTGGGTCTGGTTTTTTTTTTTTTTTTTTTTGGTTTTTTTTCGAGACAGGGTTTCTCTGTGTAGCTTTGCGCCTTTCCTGGAACTCGCTTTGGAGACCAGGCTGGCCTCGAATTCACAGAGATCTGCCTGGCTCTGCCTCCCGAGTGCTGGGATTAAAGGCGTGGGCCACCACCGCCCGGCCTGTTTTTTAACTAAAAGAATTTGCTAAGGTTCTTTCCTATGTTGATTCTGGCCTCTGTTTGTATCTCCCAGCCTGCATCTGGCTCCAGGTAAATCCTGGAAGATTAGCTAAAACCTTTATTGGTGTTTGTTTCTGTGTTCCTTTTGAGATGGTGTCTCCATGTATCCCAGACTGGCATCAAGCTCACCATGTAGCTGAGGATGACCTTGAACTTCCATTCATCTTGCTCCCATCTCCAAAGTGCTGGGATTACAGACACAAGCCACCATGCTGAGCTTTTGTGGGGATTTTTCATTTATCTGTTTTTGTTTTATGTGTAGCCAGGCTGGCCTGGAACTCTACATTTTCTGCCTCAGGCTCATGTGTGTTGGGATTATAGGCATGAGCCTGTTTGCCCAGTTGTGGCTAAAACCTTTGCTGTGGTTACAAAGACATTGCCAACAGGACAATTAGGATGCCAGGCATTATGTTCATTAAGAAAATATAGCCAGGCGGTGGTGGCCCACACCTTTAATCCCAGCACTTGGGAGGCAGAGCCAGGCGGATCTCTGTGAGTTCGAGGCCAGCCTGGGCTACAGACTGAGTTCCAGGAAAGGCGCAAAGCTACACAGAGAAACCCTGTCTCGGAAAAAAAAAAAAAAGAAAATATAAAATCAGCTGGGTATTGGTGGCGCACATCTTTAATCCCAGCACTCGGGAGGCAGAGGCAGGTGAATCTCTGTGAGTTCGAGACCAGTCTGGCCAACGAGACCAGTCTGGCCTACAGAGTGAGTTCCAGGATAGCCAGTGCTACACAAAGAAACCCTGTCTTTAAAAACTGAAGGAAGGAAGGAAGGAAGGAAGGAAAGAAAGAAGGAAAGAAGAAAATATAAAACCAGGTGTCGTAGCACATGCCTGGAATCCCAGTGTGCAGGAAGCCCAGACAGGAGGATTGCCACAAATTTGAGGCTCTCCTAGGTCAGAGAGTCTTGCAGAAAGACACTGCAAGACTGTCTCAAAAAAAAAAAAAAAAAAAAGTCAAGGATTGTAGCACCCTCTTGGAACCCTAACATGTGGGAAAGCTGAGGCAGGAGGATCAGGAATTTGAGATAGGTTATACTAAGCTGTATAACCAGATTATATATATGAAAAAATCAAATATGAAGAGAGAGAAAAAGAGGAGCAGATTAAGGAAATAAAGAAGCTAGGTGTGGAGCACAAAGCTGTAATACCAGTACTCAGGAGGCAGAAGCAGGAGGATTATAAATTTCCAGCTAGCATCCCGATTTAAAAAAAAAAATTATTTTTAGTTCATATGCATTGGTGTTTTACCTACATGTATGCCTGTGTGAGGATGTCAGATTCCTGGAACTGGAGTTACAAACAGATGTGAGCTGCCGTGAGGGTGCTGGGAATTGAACCTGGGTTCTCTGGAAGAACAGCCAGTGCTCTTAACCGCTAAGCGGTCTCTCTGGCCCCTGGCTTTTTAAAAGCTAAAAGACATTGCAGATGGTCCCAAGGAAGAAAGTGAGCTTCATCCATAATGCTTCACCTCCACGCCTTTCCTGCAGTTCAGCTAATTCTTCCTTCAGACTTGAGTGCAAACATTTCTTCCCAGGGCACTCGTGGACGGCTGTAAAAATCATAACCATTAGATGCTCTCTCCTCCCTTACCTGTTACCACGTCAGAACAATGACCTCATGATCTGATTAATTACTGCATTCCTAACACATAACCCAGAGGCCAGCAGGTCATGAGACTCGATAAATGTTGACTATCATCTAACCCCACACAATTATTTTTAGCATTTTGGTCTGTTTCCTCCAGTGCCTTTTCTGGAGTTTATGTATCAAGGTGTTTTTCCTTCTCAAAATAAGGTCGGTTTTTCTGCTCTTGTTTATTTTTTATTCCTGATAAGTCACTTTGGGGTGGTAGCCAAGCATTTTACAGTGATCTATTTGCACTTGCGAATAGCTAGTGTGAACAATGGCGGGCCTAGGTTAAGAGAGCAGCGTGGGATATAGAAGACTGAAGGAAGCCCCCAAGTTAGTTTTTCAAAAATTGTCAGTGGCTGAGTGTTTCAGTCAGTGTTCTAGTGCTGTGAAGAGACGCCATGACCAGACAGGTCTTATAAAGGACAACATTTAATTGGGGCTGGCTCACAGTTTCAGAGGGTTAGTCCACTATCACGGCAGAAAACATGGATGCACTCAGGCAGACATGGTGCTGGAGAAGGAGCTGAGAGTTCTACATTCTGATCCATAGGCAGCGGGAAGACAGAAACTCTGGGTTTGGAATGGGCTTTGGAAAACTCAAATCCCGTTCTCAAGAGACATGCTTCCTCCAACAAGGCCACACTTCCTAATCCTTTGAAATAGGGCCACTCCCTAAGCGTTGGTTTTAATGCGGAGGCGCAATGTTACTTCTTAAGCGGCGCTGTTACTGTGCAAGAAAGGCCCCGAGGCACGACAAAACCCACTATCAGAGTTTTATTAGGAGAAGGGGGGGGACAGAAGAGAGCGTGACCAGGCCTGTGGAAGACACGTGCCCAGAGAGAGAAGTGGGGGAGGAGGAGAAGAGGGAGGAGTCTGTGATCCGCTTCTTATGGAGTCCCCTGCACATGCACATATGGGCTTACGGAACAACGCCATGCATGCGCATAGATTGCGTGATAACATTGCACGAAAACTACTCAGTCACGCAGCGCACGGCTTACCTAGGACGTAAGGTTCCTTGATTGGCTACTGAACTGCGCATGTGTGGTCATGTAGCTGGGGGAGTGGCCAGGAATCCCAACACTAAGCGTTTAACGAGATGAGCCTATGGGGGCCATTTCCATTCAAACCACCCCGACAAAGGGGATGGGTCAGTTGATACAGCACTTGCTTTGCTGACATGAGGACCTGGGTTTGATGATCATAACTCATGCAAAAAGTTGGGCATGTTTGTAATCCCAGCCGTGGGGAGGTGGAATGTGAAGGTGTGTAAATCCCCGGAGCTCTCTGACCAGACAGCCTAGACAGCAGCCTAGTCTACTTGGTGAAGTTCCAGGCCAGTGAGAGACTCTTGCCTCAAACAAAAGTGCAGGTCCTCCTGAGGAAAGGTTGTCCTCAGATAATGTGCAAGGGCACACACACACACACACACACACACACACACACACACACACACACACACACGAGAGACAGACAGACAGACTTAATACTGCAAGGGAAGTATTATTAACTCCCTTTGGGTTTTGTGTGTGTGTCTGTGTGTCTTTGTGTGTGTGTCTGTGTGCACGTGTGTGTGCTTTGTTCTGCTTGTTTGTGTGATGCTGGAAATGAAACCCAGAGCCTTGTGCACGCCAGACAGCTCAGCATCACTGGACTATGACCCCAAACTATCAGTCCTCTCTTTGAAAATAGCTCAGGGTAGTAAATCAACCTTCCCAAGGTCACTAACGCTTCCTGCCTTGGTTGAGATCAAGCCTAGGGCTTCAAACACCAAGTCCTCATTTGCAGAGAACAGCTCCTGGTATCGCAGGAATCCCTGGTCACTGGTAGACCAGAAGTCTTGGTTCTATGATGAGGATTGCTGGTTAAAAAAAAAAAAAAGCAGTTCTGGGGTTTAATCCCCATGCACACAGAGCATCATCCATTTCCTCTCTGCGCTTTGCCAACTTCATTCTGTTGAAGCTATAGTCTTTGGACATAAAATCGATGGGTGATCTTACTTTTCAATCAGAGGGGGTGAAAGTTCAAGTTGTATTGAGTACTGAGGGCAAAGGCAAGGTTTTCCACCCCTCACATGGTAAACCTCACATTCAAGTGTACATCACCATGGGTCTGGCCTTTTGCAAGGATATTAAGAAATCCTATTTGAATTCTTGTCTGACCTCCTGGGAAACAGCAACACATGAGAACTTCCAGGGGCCTATCGGGAACAATGAGACACAGTGTGAACAGCTAAAACCACCGTGGTATTTTCATTTGAAAACCAAGAGCAGTCACACAGAAGGGCATTCACTAAAAGTGGTGTAGCTATGGTTGAGTGTGTCCTCAATCCCATTTACACTGGGAGGATGGTCTTCTGTGTCAAGAGGACCGGCTGTTACTCCTAATAATCATTAGTCGTGATGAGCCATAACATCTGATCTGGATGACAGGGAGAATTGAGAAGGAACTAAAGTATTATGTGCAGGAGTCTCCTTTAGTCACACGCAGCTTCTTGTGGTGTGGTTTTAATTTTTTAATAACTGCTCTTCATTTATAGAGATTCTGTGGCTGGCTGATTACCAGTGGAACCACCCAAGGCTTTGTCTAATGATTTTCAAAGGCACATTTGCACATGTACTTACAAGTGGCTGAGAGGGTGGCATGTACAGTGTGTGTTTTAACTATAATTTTAAACCCCCACACATTTGCAGTGATTCATTATTGGGCCTCCCCAGATGAAAGGGAAGCATTTATTAAAACTCCCTTCATTAGATTTTAAAATGGAGTGAAATTGTTAACAGCAACTTAAGTCAGATGGGAATCTATAAAATTCAGAGTAAACATCTTCCAGGCTCAACCCAGTAGTCACCCAACAGTACTGTTTTGTTGTGTAATGTTTCTGGCCCTCTTAAAATTATTATTTTCTTTAAGACAAGGTCTTGTGTCACCCAGACTGACCTTGAACTTGCTGTGTAGCCAAAAATGACCTTGAATTTGTGATTCTTCTACTTCGACCTCCCAGGTGCTGGGATTACCGATGTGAGTTACCACACCTGGTTTATGCCATGCTGGGGATCAAACCCAGAGCTTCGGCATGCCAGGCACTCTACTGACTAAGCTACATCCCTAGACAACAGGCTTTTGTAAATAATGGCATATATGTGAGCACTTCTATGTTTAAAAATAAACGACAGTGGTGGTCGAAATGTCAAAGCAACCCAAGAGCCTGGATGGAACAATGCACACATAAACAATGGAATATTATTCGGCCTTGAAATAGAGTGCAATTCCAAGATATGCTACAAGGGAGATAAGCCTTCAGAACATGCTAAGGAAAATGAGCTGTGTGTAAATGGACAAAGGCTGTATGCTTCTACTTACATTGAGGAGTAGACTGAGTAGCGTTTCTGTTTGAAATGATGAAAACATTTTGGAAGTGATTTGTGCTACCCAACAATGAGAACGCACTTATTCATTTCTTCACCAAAAAAAAAAAAAAAAAAAAAAAAAGATTAAAATGGGGTCAGCAAGGTGGCTCGGTGTACGGGCACTTACCAGGCAAGCCTCACAATGTGAGTTCCATCTCCAGAACCCACGTACCAGTTCCACTAAATTGTCCTCTGACCTCACGTGCACACGTGGCATGCATGCCTCACAACACACACATACACACACACACACACACACACACACACACACACACACACACACTTACAATGGTTAAAATGGTACATTTGTGTTACGTAGACTTTCCCACAATAGTAAAAGCAGAGTGGGTCTGTAATGTTCTGTTTTACATGATCACTTAGAAATGGTAACTAATGGGCTCGGGCAGAGTGCTCGTTTAAGCATGTGTGAGGCCCCGCGTTTGATCGCCAGCATCACAAAGAGAGGAGAGGAGAGGGGGAGGGACAGCAGGAGATTGATAGATGCATATGATACAAAATATTTTTAAATGTAGTTCCATCTGACAGCTTGAAGTGTGCATTAGTCACTTTGGGCTAAGTTAAATAGCATAACCAGCGTTCTCCAACTCCCAAAGCATCATAGCCGCGAAGATCTATTTTTTACTGACACTGCCTGTGTTTGACGGGCTGGCGGTGACTGCCACAGCCTCTTCATTGGGGTTGCGGGATGAAGGCACCGCCCTTATCTGGAAAGTTGCCATGTTTTGTGTTGGAAGAAGCTGAAAAGGCACGGCAACATGAGCTTAAAACTTCTGCCTGGAAGCATCGGACATTTTTTTTTTTTTTAATTTAAAAGGTGAATGATCTAGCCTGAAAACAATTGGGGTGAGAAAATATAATCTTTCAGCAGAAAGGAGTGATGGCTACGGAGGGGAAATAATACGATTGCTGTGGTGCTGTAACCAGAGACACGACACCTGTCTGTGGTCATGGAGGAGGAAGAGAAGTATCTGCATGTCAGACCTCACTGCGAAGCCCGTGCAGGATCTGGATGGGGCAAGTCCCAAGCCCTGACGTGAGGCTAAATGTCAGGACCAGAGAAAGGTGCTTGAATGGAAAGGGCACAGGATAAAGCTACAATATGTGAATTAGAAAGCACTTCAGGGGTGGAGCCTCTAGCACCATCAACAAGAATTTAAGGATCTAACAAATACTTTTATTTATTTATTTATTTATTTATTTATTTATTTATTTATTTATTTATTTATTTATTTATTTATTTAGAGGCAGGGTCTCTTGTAGCCCAAGCTGGTCTTAAACTTGCTTTTTCAGCTAGGCTGCTCTTGAACTCCAGAGCTTCCTGCCTTTACTCCCCAAGTGCTGAGATTAACGATACGCAGCACCATACCCAGCTACAAGTAGAGAGTTTATATTAAAAATGAAACTATCGGGTTAATGCAAAAGATCTCAAGTGTATAAATGTTTAAAATGTATAAAGATATAAATAACAGAAGGGCCGGTACCTGTGAAATCAGATCAGGAGGCAATAGAATAAGAGCAGGTGAATGTGGAAAGGATCAAAACTTAAATTGAAAACCACTAGGTTGGACACAGGTAAAGAGAGAATTAGTGAATAGGAAGATAAAGCTGAGGGAAGTCAGTTGGTGACCCAGCTTACCATGACACTTGAGAAGCATTTCCAGAAAGAAGGAATAAAGAGGTCAATAACTGAAGATAATATAGTTAAGAGTGTCTCAAGAAGGATACCAATCATCAGGTTAAAAATACTGAATGTCAGGTAGATTATCACAAGAAACAGAAAAGAAAACTCTGTTTAGGACAGTGAGAGGACAAATTATTAGGGATAGAGGGGACTGTCTGAAAGGCTTTGTAAAACAGCACTATACTGCGAATTGAGCCTGATAAAGATCCAGATTCAGAGTGCAGTTTTTGCTGAACTCAGAGCCCTTAAACACTGTGGTAAAGCAGGGAAATTCCAAGCTGAGCTACCGTATAGTGAGAATGGTTTATACAAGAGAAGAGAACTTGAAACCCACTTTTGTATGCCTAACCTACCAAGACGGTGTGCAAGTCAGCCATGACAGCGCCTCGATCCCAGCACTCGGGAGGCTGAGGCAGGAGGATTGCTGTGGTTTTCCGGCCAGCCTGAGTTACATACTGACTATCAAGCTTGCCAGACCCTGTCACAAATCCCCTGCTATCCCACAAAAAAGAAATATGTGTACAGTAAAAACATTTTCAGACGTTTGAAGACTAAGTAGTGGCTGAGCAGCAGACCTTTACTGCAAGAACTTCTGAAAACTGCATAGAGGGGAGGGGAGGGGAGGGAGGGAGAGAGAGACAGAGACAGAGAGAGAGGAGAAAAGACAGTGGTAAATGGGTTTGATGTCTTTGAATGCAATCATTACAGTAACAGTGTATGTGTTTAAAGGTGACTTGACCGTTACAGTCTAAGCCACAAAAGGATGTGAGAGCAAGAAGGAGGCTACAATACTTTCTGGCTTTAGACTTTGCTAAGGGAACGTAAGAGTAAATGGTTTAAATTAAGTACTATCACTGGAAGACTAGACATAGAGAATAACTCCTAACTAGAGGAAAAACCGAATAAAAGCCTGCCTACCACCAGGGACTCTGGAGCCACTGTGGTAAGGACCCTTGTAGAACAAACAAAAGACAACATGGCTTAGTTAGGGACATTATGTGTGCATAGCCTTATCTCATTTCTGTGCCTCCAATGTCATGGCAACCTTATCACATCCTGTGCTAGCGTGGTGACCCTGTCTCTTCCTAGTAGACGTGGTGTCATGGTCTTATAGCCATACAATGTATGTTGCCATATCAGGGGTCAGAGCCTAGAACTATATATAAGGCGAGGCCCGCTGAGTACACAGCTAGACCTTTAGGTATTGATCCAATGAATCTCTGTCAGTACAGTTAAAGCTGCTTCCTGCCTGGCAATGCCCTCTGGTGTCCTGTTTCCCTGTCTGGGGAGCCCGCTACCCCACCACATGGGGCACAGACCCAGATAAGTGTACCTCTTGCCCTTCATCCTTCAAGAAGCTTCTCCCCGACACAGAGACCATTATCGAAAGCCATGGTCAAAATACAGAACAATTGGCTAGGAGTGCCAACCCCAGTGATTACATCTAAAACACAACCCCTACCTCTAAGGCTCGAGGAAGGTCCTGGAGAAGGGGGTGGAAGGATCCTAAGAGCCAGAGGACCAGTGTGTCTGTTTTGAGACTGTGTTTTGAAAAGGAGGCGGCACTCATGACATCTCAACAATATGGTCACCTAACAGGCTTGAACCATGATTCCACAGCAGGCCTGGGGGGACTCCCACAAGGCCCCTCCCCTAGATGAAGAGCTGCAGGCAATTCCTGACTGCTGAGTAGAGAGAATCAGTCTTCCCCAGGGATGAACTGTCCAACAGTTACCCATCATGCCAAGAGGGGAGCCCTCAACACGTACACATAGGAGCGACACAAAATGGACCCAGCCAGTTGTATATATACGCTTATAAATATGTATACGTGTTGTGCTGGCTAGTCATTCATCAACTTGACACGGGCTAGGGTTTCCTGAAAGGAGGGAACCTCCATTGAGAGAATGCCTCCGTAAGATCTGACTGTAGGACATTTTCTCAATTAATGATTGATGGGGGAGGGCCCGCCCCGCCACATGGCGGATGGCCCCTGAGCTGGCGGTCCTGGGTTCTATAAGAAAGCAGGCTGAGCAAGCCAGGGGGAGCAAGCCAGTCAACAGCACCCCTCCATGGCCTCTGTATCAGCTCCTGCCTCCAGGTTCCTGCCCTGTGTGAGTTCCTGTCCTGACTTCCTTCAGTGATGAGCAGTGATGTGGACGTGTAAGCCAAAGAAACCCTTTCCTCTCCAAGTTACTTTGGCCATGGTGTTTCATGGCAGCCATAGTAACCCTAACTAAGACACTTGTAAGAATAATAAAAAGAGGGGAAGGTAGATCTGGGAAGAGTGGGTAGGAGTGAATATGATCAAAACACATGGTATGAAACTCTTCAATTACTAGAAATATTACATTAAAAATAGAGTAAGGGGAATTTCATCAGGCTTACAGAAGAAGGCGAGAGTGAGGTTGGGTTGGACCTGCCTTTCCCTTTTCCTTCCCTACCGCCTTTCTTCCAGGTGCTGGGCGGTGTGTGCATTTTCTGGTACCCTGGGCGTCCTTTCTCTTCCTCTGAATCTCCCCCCACCCCCACCCATCGCCATTTTTGCCGTGTGGCAGCTGGTGGGCTGCCTAGCTGACCTCCACGCCCAATTTCATGGCATGGTTTTTTTCTCTCTTCCTCTTGATCCTCCTCCTCTGGGCAGGTGCCAAGATTTACAGCTTGCCTGCTTTCTCTTTTAAACTCTGATAAAATCGTCCTTGAGGAGAGGAAAGGGAAAAAAAAATAGGCAAGAGAGGCGAAAAGAAAAAGATGCAGTTCTGCAAATAGAAGGGTAGCGAGCAGCCGCTGAGCTTGCCTGAGTTCAAACCCAGAACCCATGCGAAACAAACCTGCCTGGGTGTGGTGCCGTAGCACTTGTAAACCCAGCACTGGAAAGGTGTGGGGAGACAGGTACCCGCTGGGGCTCACTAGCCAGTCATACTACGTGGAGAGCTCTAGTGTAGCCCCTGAGAGGCCCTGTGCCCCAAAACAAGGTTGATGTCTCAGGGAATGACACCGAAGGGTTATCTCTTTCATTTCTCTCTCTCTCTCTCTCTCTTTCTCTCTCTCTCTCTCTCTCTCTCTCTCTCTCTCTCTCTCTCTCTCTCTCTCTCTCTCTCTCTCTCTCTCTCTGTTTTTGAGACAGGGTCTTGCCATGTAGACCAGGCTGGCCTTAAACTTACAAGTCTTCTGCCTCCCAAGTGCTGGGATTAATTAAAGATGTGGGCCACTATGCCCTGCTTCAGTTTTTTTTTTTCTTTTTTCTTTTTAGATTTCTCTTAGGTCATGTGTATGTTCTGCCTGCCTGCATGTATGTGTGGGCACCGTATGTATGCCTGCTATCCTCCGAGGTCAGAAGAAGGTGTTAGCTCCCCTGGAACTGGCATTAGGAATAGTCATGAGCCACCACGTCGGTGCTGGGAATTGAACCTGGGTCCTCTGCAAGAACAGGAGTGCTCACAACAGCTGAGCCAATTCTCCAGCAGCCCGAGGATCTCTTGCCTCCACACACAGCTGCATATATGTATACACATACATGCATAGATGTATACACATGCATGCATATGTGTATACACATCCATGCACCCACATGAACGCACACACACACACACACACACACACACACACACACACACACACCTGTAAACATAAACAACAAGGTGGGTCTGGTGAGGTGGCCCAGCAGGTAGAAGTGGTTGCTGCCTTGGAACGAACAGTGGAAGGAGAGAGCTGACTGCAGAATATTGTCCTATTGTGTCCACGTGCACACTGTGACACACACACGTGTGCAGTCACAATACACCATATAAAAACACATACACAATAATAACTAAAGATTTGTTATAAAAAAAAAAACACCACAAGATAGCAATTTACATAATCGATTATCAGTTAGTCCGTGGAGATTAAATCTCTTTATTAGAAGTGAGCCTCTGGGAATAGGGTCCAGCATGACTGTATGTACTGCTGGGTGACTAGGTTCATAAACCTGCTGCCTTGGTTTTTCTGTATTTTAAAAGATATTAGGGAACAGTTATTGGTGAAAGAAAACGCATTGATTTAGCTCGTCAGCCCGCAGAGAAAGGCTCCTCCTTCCTTTCTGACTCTCCTGCAGCGTTGTGACGGTTTTACAGAAAAGCGACAGAAGCCAGGGGGTGAGCGTGTGTTCCTGTAACAGACAAGCCGTCAGGGCTCACATCTTCTCGTGTGAAGCACATCCTTCTCTGGCTGGCCTCTGGGACCAGGCTGCTTAGTCTCTTCCCCCAGCACAGGATTCCTGGAGAAGCATTGATTCTTTGGGATCCATTGTGTCTGTCCGGGTCTCTCTCTTAATATTCTGACTGTGAAAGGGAGAGACATAGTGTATCTCCTTAGAAGGTCTGGTCAGGGCTTCAGCAGAGGATCGTGGTTATGATAGAAAGCTTGCCCAGCAGAAGGGAGGCCTTGGGTTTGGTTCCCAGCACTGAAAAATAGTTGTTTTTTTTGTTTTGTTTTGTTTTGTTTTGTTTTTTGGTTTTTCGAGACAAGGTTTCTCTGTGTAGCTTTGTGCCTTTTCCTGGAACTCACTTGGTAGCCCAGACTGGCCTTGAACTCACAGAGATCCTCCTGGCTCTGCCTCCCGAGTGCTGGGATTAAAGGTTGTTTTGTTTTTTTAATCCAGCTAGTTACTGTTTATAAGAAACATCCTGGGGGCTGGATAAATGGCTCAGTGGTTAAGAGCTCTGGTTGTTCTTCAGAGGAGCTGAGTTCAATTCCCAGCAACCACATGGTGGCTCACAACCATCTGTAATGAGATCTGGCGCCCTCTTCTGGCCTGCAGGCAGACATGCAGACAGAACACTGTATACATAATAAATAAATAAATCTTTAAAAAAGAAAGAAAGAAAGAGAAAAGAAACATCCTGGGAGAAACTCCAGATAATACCAGCAAAGAGAATTATGGAACTGGAGTCAGATACGGGTGCAATTCACTGAACGCGTAGACTCTGAACCCTGTGGATGAGTCCTTTTCACAAGAGCCACACATACGTGGAGGAACCAAGTCTGGTGCTGGATGACACCTCAGGGTGAACAGCCACACCACACATAAGCCATACTCTAAAAACCGGTCCTTTCTGAGTCTCCACAGCCTCAAGAACGCCTTGAAGACAAGGTCATTTACACCTGCACCTTAGAAGTCTCGTCAGAAAAGAAAAAAGGGATGCCTTAACGCAGAGTTAAGTCCTGTCTGCAAACCCGTGGGTCGTTGTAACCCTGCTGTGTGTCTTATTTTCCCTTTGGCACAGGTGCTTTAACATGTACTCAGTGATTACAACCTCACACTGTTTTTCCTTTTAATCTCTTCCACTGCTGGAGCCCTGGGGGGTGTTTTTGCCACGTTCTTAGCATGTAATCATCAGAGTGTTTGTTTTCCAGCCTCTGAACTCCACGGATAAAATAGTGAGGTCGGCTGTGTACAGCAGGAATCATGGCCCAAGGGGGGACCTGCCTAATGACTGTCTTTGTGTCTTCTAGGATGGAGCACATCAGACCAAACTCCTTTGTGAGGAGAGATTCCAGCCGGTTCCTACACGGGAATCCAGCTCCTCCCCTCTGGCTGACGGGCACAGTTGTCAAGTCCATGTCCCCTATCAACAGGAAGTAGTTACAAGATAATAGAACAACGTTCTTCAGCTCCCCCTCCCCCTACTAAAAAAAAAAAAAGGTTTCTGGGACCAGAGATGGGTGTGGGGATTGAGGCAGGAGAGTATGGTAGAAATTGAGGTCTGAAATGCCATACTCAAGGGCTGCCATGAGAAAATTAGCATATGAGGAAAAACTTGGCAAAGAGAAAGGCTGGAACTACCCTCTCCTGCACCTGGCTGGAGCCCCTGGCACAGCCACAGCCTGCCAGTGACCTGCAACTCTGGAAACTAGATGGAGCAGCCCCCAGGAGAAAGGCCATGGTAGGCACATGACCTAAGAGGCTTCCCTTATGTGACATAAATGCCCCTGTCCTTTGCAGAGCACTGATGGCAAGCTTCTGAACAATTTGCTTGGACTGCGTCCTCCCTTAGGGCTATATTCTTTCTTAATATTTTCTCCGACTTTGTTTGCTCCTGGTCGCATGTCCAACTCCTTGTTCCAGATACAAGAACCCAGACACCACAGTGGGTCCCCACAGAAACCCAGCATCCACAGTATCAGCACCACTCACAACAGCTAAGGTATAGAATCAGCCTCGGTGCTCATCAACAGAGCAGTAGAGACGATGTGTATAGATAGTGGAGTTTTACTTAGCAATAAAGGATGAAATTAATGAACCAGGTGTGGTGGCGCACACCTTTAATCCCAGCACTCAGGAGGCAGAGGCAGGTGAATCTCTGAGACCAGCCTGGTCTACAGAGTGAGTTCTAGGACAGCCAGAGCTACATAGTGAGACCCTGTCTACAAACAAACAAACAAAGAAATTATGTCTTGTGCAGGGAAATGAGTGGAACTAGATATCGTGTTAACCAAAATAAGCTAAACTCTGGAAGACAGATCTGTTTTCTCTCATATGCAGTATCAGGGACAGGGGTGAATGTAGGAAGGATAATAATGTGTTTGGTTTTTACATTCAGTAAGAGAATATTAAGACATATAAAGCAAACCTGTTAGAATCTGACAAATATATAATCATGGGAGATTTTTAATGTCCTCTGAAGAACTGCTAGATCTTTGTTTTTATAAAACAACAGACGATGTAACAAAAGTCAGCCTTCTGGACAACACTCACATAGAAGAGTTTGAGCCAATCAGGGTTCAGCATAGAAAGCAAAAGCCATGCCAATCCAGTTCCTTCATCGCAGAAGATGGACTGCTTTCAACATCGTTGTCAGGCCAGGAAACACTGAGAGTCACAGACATAATTTTTAAGAAATTGCATTGAACAGCCTCTGGCAGATGATATGTATTGTAGGAGCCTTTATTAGATTTAAAAACTTGAAAGCGCTAAGTTGAAAGTATTAGGAGATTGAATGCTTCAATCAGATCCTCACGGCTGTAATTCAGGTGCCAGGAAGCTGTCGCTGCTGGAGCTAGAGCAATTTCCCCATGTTCACAGAGAGGGCCACGGACACACTAAGCAGGCCAGTCAGCCCAGCTCTGCTTGCTGGGTACAACAACGGTAGCAGGATGATGGTCTCTGGCTCACTTCCGTCTTCCCGCTCCTGTTTATAAGACTGCTTAGTCCTAGATGAGTCTGTGACAGTAGAGTACTAGTTGTCACACGTGCCGGGAGAGGTTAGAGTTTGCTTTCCAGCCCTTGGGACTCAAAGAGGAGCCGTGGAGCACGTGAGAATGAATGAATGCCAGACACCAATGAATGGGTTTGGGTAGAGATAGCTAAGAATCAGCCTGTGGTGGTTTGAATGAGAACGGGCCCCATAGGTTCATATATTTTGGAATGATTAGAAAGTTTAGAAGGTGTGGCCTTGTGGGAGGAAGTGTGTCACTGAGGTGGGCTTTGAGGTTTAAAAGCCCATGCCAGGCCTGGGCTCTCTCACTCTCTGACTACGGATCAGGATGTGGCTACTGTTCCAGCACCAAGCTGCATGCCACCATGATGATAATGGACGGAATCTCTGAAACTGTAAGCCAGCCCCCAGTTAAGTGCATTCTTTTACAAGAGCTGCCTTGGTCATGGCGTCTCTTCACAGCAATAGAACAGTGACTGAGAGATTACCTAATGTGGAATGTAGAACACTTTTATGAAGAAAACTTTAAAATACTTTCGAAGGACATCACAGGAGACCTGAGCAAATGGGGAAGCATTCCATATTCTTGGGTCATCTTTTTTTTTTTAAGATTTATTTATTTATTATGTATACAGTGTTCTGTATGCATGTATGGCTGCAGGCCAGAAGAGGGCACCAGATCTTGTTATAGATGGTTATGAGCCACCATGTGGTTGCTGGGAATTGAACTCAGGACCTCTGGAAGAACAATCAGTGCTTTTAACCTCTGAGCCATCTCTCCAGCCCCTTCTTGGGTCCTCTTGAGGAGAGCAATTACCTAAGCTAACCGCGCCCCCCTCCAAGAGACAAGTTTTCTCTGTGTCACAGTCCTGGCTGTCCTGGAACTCACTTTGTAGATCAGGTTGGCCTTGAACTCTCAGAGATCTGCCTGCCTCTGCCTCCCGAGTGCTGGGATTAAAGGTGTGCGGCCGTCACCACCCAGCTAATTCTTCATATAGTGTCACCTCTGTAGCCAAGGCTGGACTTGAACTCACGTATATAGCCCAATCTCCGGTCCTCACCCTTCTGAGTCCTGGTATTGCAAGCATGAACTAGCATGTTGGGCTTCTCAGCTAATTTATGAACAAAACACATAAGCAATAAAAATATCAGCTCATGGCATGCCAGATGGCCCAACAGGTCATGTGGTCACCATGCAGCCCTGAAGACCTGAATTCAGTCCCCGAAACCCACGGTGAAAGGAGAGAACTCATTTCCCAGAGTTGTCCCCTGACTTTCTCATGTGCACCGTGGCATGTGCACGCCTCTGCTCTCACATACCCGTGTCATATGCACACACACAATCAAAGTTTTTAAAAGATCAGTTCTTGGTTAGAGCGAGAGCTACTGATTCTAGTATATGTATGGGGAAACAAAGAAGAATGGTTAGCAAAAAAAAAATTGTAGATCAACTAGTGGGAACCAGCTGTACCAACCCTTACCCCCACAAACTCTCAGAAATGAAAACAGTGAGCGTGGAAAACGTAGAGACACAAACTGACAAAGACTAACGCCGTAAGAAATACACATACTCACTTTTTTCCTGGTAGTGTGGGAATCAGACCCAGGCTCTCACATGTGCCCTCTACTAGTGAGCTACATCTTTTTTAAGATTTATTTATTCATGTATATGGGTACTTTGTCTGCATGTATATCTGCACACCAGAAGAAGGCATCAGGCAGTTGGAAGCTCCCACGTGGGTGCTGGGAAATTGAACTCAGGACCTATCAGAAGAACAGTGAGTGCTCTTAAACACTGAGCTATCTCTCCAGCCTAAGAGCTACACCTTCTTCACCACACACACACACACACACACACACACACACACACACACACACACACACACACACACCTAACAGGACTGAACTCCATGGGGAAAAGACTATTCGGTGAGTTGTATTAAGACATCAGAACTCTGTCTGGGAGGAAGAACGACTCTACCACAAAGCACATACAAGAAAAACTCCAAATGGCTAAAGGTTGTAGATAAGGGTAAAACAAGGCCATAAAAGTCCTGAATGGAAACACAGGGGAGTTTCTTCATAACTGGAGTAAAGAGGCCCTTGCAACTCTACTACAAAGTTCCACTTAACAAAAAGAAAAAGGCCCCCACAGAGCAAAGTCAAAAGGAAAGTGAAAGCCAGGTGGTCGTGGCTCACACCTTTAATCCCAGCACTCGGGAGGCAGAGGCAGGCGGATCTCTGTGAGTTCGAGGCCAACCTGGTCTACAGAGTGAGTTCCAGGACAGTTAGGGCTACACAAAGAAACCCTGTCTTAAAAACAGAAAGAGAGAGAGAGAAGAAAAGAGAAAGAAAGAAAAGAAAGAAAGAAAGAAAGAAAGAAAGAAAGAAAGAAAGAAAGAAAGAAAGAAAGAAAGAAAAGGCAATATCTATGGGCTGGGAATGTGGCTCGGTTGGTAGAGTGCTTGTCCACCATGACTAAACTTAAGTCCGGTCCCCAGCACTTTACAGACTGGGCATGGTGATGCACCATGTGACCCCAAGTGAGGTGGCATCAGGAGGATCAGAAATACGAGGTCATACTCAGGTGCACAGCCAGTGTGAGATGAGCTTGGGCTTCATGAGACACCTCAAAAAAAAATGTTATAGGGGTGCAACGATGGCTCCGTGGGTCGCATTAGCTGCACAGGCATGAAGACCTGAGTTTGTATCGCAGGACCAGGTCACACCAAATGTGGTGGTATGCATCTGTGGAGGTAGAGACAGGCAGACTCCGGGGGCTTGCTGGCCAGCTAGTCTAGCAAAACAGTGGGATCTAGGTTCACTGAGAGGCCCTGTCACAAAAGAGAAGGTGGAGGGAGAGAATACCCAGTGTCAGCCTTTGACCTGTATACACACTGCACAAGAGCAAGGAAACATGTGGTGATATTGTGTTCCCCAAAATATTGTGCACCCTAATAAGCTTATCTGGGGTCAGAGAACAGAACAACCACTAGACATAGAGGCCAGAAAATGGTGGCACACACACCTTTAATTCTTGGGAGGCAGAGATCTATCCGGATCTCTGTGAGTTCAAAGCCACACTGAAAACAGCCAGGCATGGCGACTCATGCCTTTAATCCCAGGAAGTGATGGCAGAAAGCAGAAAAGTATATAAGGTGTGGGGACCAGGAACTAGAGCTGGTGAAGCTTTTAGGCTTTTGAGCAGCAGTTCGACTCATTTAGATGAGAACTCAGAGGCTTCCAGTCTGAGGAAACGAGATCAGCTGAGGAATTGGCAAGGTGAGGAAGCTGTGGCTGGTTCTGTTTCTCTGATCTTTCAGCGTTCACCCCAATACCTGGCTCCAGGTTTGTTTTTATTAATAAGACCTTTTAAGATTCGTGCTACAGAAACACTTGTGTATACACAATACACTAAGATGTTCAGGGTCATCCTCAACAACAGTTAGTTTGAGGCCAGTTTAGGCTACACAAGGCCCTGTCTCCAAAAGAAAAAGAGTCCCTCTCCTATATTTAAGAATTCATAATCAATAGAAAATAATTAACAAAACATTTAAAAAATGAGAAAAATGAACAAACAATTTGGACAGTTCACGTAAAAATATGAATTCACTTAAATACATGGACATATACTCAGTATCATTCAGAATAAAAGAAATGTAAATTTAATGTAGACAGATACTATTTTTCACCTGTCAAATTGTCAAAATTCATAAAGTTTAATAATAGACTCTGCAGGTGAAGCTGGGGGTGGGGATCAGTGGGTACAAGCACAAATTGGTTGAATGTCTCTCAAGTCCAGTTCGACAATTTTTGACAAAATTACTAATGCGTGTAACCTTTGACCAAGTGGTATCACTTCTGAGAATTTACTCTACCCACATGTGTGAACTGATGTGTGCTAAGGTTATCTTTTGTGACCGTGGACAATCCAATTGCCATCAAAATACAATCAGATAAGTTATTTGTGATACAACCAGCAATGAAATACCATTTCAATAACAAAAGAATTTGAAAGTTCTCTTCCAAGTAGAGCAAGATGAAGAAACATTCATTTAAAAAAGGTGGGTATACATCGGTATATATGGAATGTCACCTTTGGAATGGTAAGCTGGTTACAGATAAAGTGTAGTTTCATATACAATTGTATGATAAAGTCTACCAAAAGTTATGTGATATTGTATGACTTTTCCTGTGGAGACATGAACAAATACCTGTTCACCCTAGATTAGGACATTTACAACAGACCAAAGAAATGATTCCTCTCAGTTTTCACTTGGTGAACCAACTACCAATTGTTATGTTTGTATAACTTTGTGAATCTTGTAAGTTTCAGGAGCTCCCTTAGACTTGTGAGTTTTGTTTACTTCCAGAGCCTGGTAAATTGTGTTTGCTTCCTGATTCATGGGGAGCCTGCCTGCCAGAGGCCATCTTTCATTCAGAGAAAAATAGCTATAAAACAAATGAAATCCAAAAATTTAAAGATATAAATTATTGCAATAATAATTGTCTTGCTCCAAGTTTAATGAGATTATTGCAGTGAGTGCATGCAATAGCCATCCAGTAGACCTGGAGGTCCAGAAGCCAACTGCCAATCATTTGAGCTGTGGATGGTCAGATGGTTTCATAGTTCCCATCTCTTGCTCTCCAGCCCCAGCCAGTGTGGATTTGATGCTCGTGATAGCTGCAGCAAGTGAGGAGAAAGACAGGGAAGAGAGGGAACTGCTGTCCTGTGTGGTGGCATATGGCACAGGACAAACTAAATTCAGGTTAAGTTGGAATTCAGGTATAAAACTGATAACCACAGTTTTATCATCCCATCCTGTATTTAAGAATTTAGCAAAAACAGGTAGTTGTGATGGTCAATGTCTTTTTTTATATTTACTTATTTGCTTTTATGCTGTGTGTATGCACATGCACACATGTCACAGCACATATGTGGAGGCCGAAGGACAACTTGTGGGAGTTGGTTCTCTCTAGTCATAATACAGGATTCTGGAGATCAAAATCAGATCATCCGGCATGATGGCACTTGCCTTTACCCGCTAAGCCATCTCAACCAGCCAGTGATGGTTAACCTTGACTATCAACTTGATTGAATCTGAAACCAACTAAGAATTATGCCTCTGGGCAGGTGTGTGAAGCTGTTTCCAGGGAAGATTAACTAAGTAGTTAAGACCCAAACCCAGAGTGGGCAGCATCTTCCTGTGGTGGCCTAGCTTGAAAAAGATCTAAACAAGGCAGTGTTCCATGTTTGCCTGCCTTTGCTTCTTGCTAGTAAGTGCATCTATCCTGTGGTTGCTGCTGCTGCTTCTCCCCTCCTTTGCTACCCTCAGAACCCGGCCTTCCCATGTGTCCTGAAGACCAGTGGATCTCCAGGAGCCTTCAATTGGAACTATCAAGGCATCCAGCCTTGTGGATTGAGCAACTACGTACGGCATTCTCAGCCTCTGCAGTGTGAAGTTAACCATTGTTGGACTACTGGACACATTGGTAAGCCACTCTAATCAATTCCCTGATGTAATAGCTATTCATTCAGTTGATCCTGTTCCTTTAGCGAACCCTAAGGAATATGTGACCCAGCACAATGAGGGTGATAAAAGATATTGATGACCTAAACTTCTTGCTTGATGATGAGGCAACAGAAAAACCTCCATCCATATGCAGCAAGGTAGCCAGCAAGCTGGGGTATAGTTGGAGATTTGTTGAAGAAGTTTATGGACAATAAGACTAGACTAATAACGGTCAAATGAGTTGAACCAGTAGTCAACACTGTCCCCACCCCTCATATATAGACAGCTAGTCTTGGGCTGTGTTATGAGTCAATGGTCCAAGAAAATAACTTTCATAATGCAAATTGTTCCAGAGAAAAGGAAAAAACAGGAAGTTACTAAACTCACTTTGTGAGGATTATATAACCCCCCGCCCAAGACTGGACAAGGAGCAACCAAAGAAAAGCAATGTCCAGTCTTCAGTGCAGAAAAAATGAAAAATTATAATAAATTGTAACATTAGTACATTGACTCAACCATTGTATCAAAACAACCATCATGAGCATGGGGGCTTATTTTAGGATGACGTTAGAAAACAAATTGAATACAATACAGTAACACATTGAAGGAAGAACACAGTATGACTTAAATAGATCCAAAAAGATGCATTTAGCAAGATTCAGAATTCATTTCTGGTCTGAATTTCTTGGCAAACTAGAACTCAGAGATCTTCATAGTTGGATACTCCAGAGCCCTCGGCCAGCATTGTTCTCTGTGGTGAGACTTTGGGGCATCTCCACAGCAGTCAGGAGCCAGAGACACCTGTGATTGCTGTAGCCTGCCTCACTGTGCTGGGGTCATTTCACTGTGGAGTGGTAGAGGCGACAAGGGCGTTGGCAGGGTGGCTGGAATAAAGCTAAACATAAAAAAGTGGTGCTTCTTTATAGGAGGACTTACCAGTGAGGATCTAATCAAGGAGAGAAATGGAAACGAGTATCTGTGTTAGCGAGGCATGATACTTACAAGCGAGATTCAAGCTCATATTGAAAAACTGTCGAAATAGACTCAGCTGAACATGTGGCACACACCTTTAATCCCAGTACTCAGGAGATGGGGACATGCAGATCTCTGTAAGCTAGAGGCCAGCCTGGTCTACATTGTGAGTTCTAAGCCAGTGAGGGTTACACAGTAAGATCTTGTCTGGAAAAAAGGAAAGACTTAGATCTTGCCTGGCATACATAAAGCCCTTTTTTTCCCATCCCCTGGCAATCAAAATTAAGTATATTTTAAAAGAAACACATGAAGAACTTAATAAGTCATATAAATGAAGGGAAGGCTTAATTATCTCAAAATGGTGACCTTGCACAAATCGACCTGTAAGTTCAATATAACCTTAACAAAAAAATTCCCAACGAACTTTTAGCTGTCCCTGGACAAATATTTCTTATATTTATGTGGAATATAGTTGTATGTATCTATGACAATCCAAACCAGCACTGAGAAGGAAGAGTAAGTTTCATAGGCCAAGATATTATAAATCTGAAGTAACTGATATGGTAGACTTTGACACAGCATAAACAAGTGGAACAGAGCAAAGAGCCTAAAAACAGATCATTCAGGCATTAGGAGAGTGCCATAGATGACATGACATCTCAAATCAGTGGGGAAACTGCTTAATGAATGGTAACAGGAAAATCATTTAAAAAAAATTTGGAAAGCCCAAACCCCATACCATGTATGTGATGGTTTGAAAGAAAATGGCCTCTATAGGCCCATAGGGAGTGGCACTATTAGGAGGTGTGGCCTTGTTGGCGGAAGTGTGTCACCCAGGGTGGGCTTTGAGGTTTCAGATGCTCAAGCCAGGCCCAGTGTCACTTTCTCTTCCTGCTGCTGGCCGATCCAGATGTAGAATCTCAAATACCTCTCCAGCACCATGCTGTGGAATATTATTTTAACCGGGCAAAGATGTGTTACACTTGTTTATGCTGCACAATATCACTTTAACTGTGTAAAGGTGTGTTACTTTTGTTAGGCTGCATTTGTTTAATGATGTAAGGGTGTGTGTTTAATAATGTAAAGATGTGTTCCATCTGTTTCATCTTGTCTGCCCAAGGCACCTGATTGGTCTATTAAAGAGCTGAATGGCCAATAGCTAGGCAGAGAGAGGGCTAGGCGGGGCTGGCAGGCAGAGGGAATAAATAGGAGGAGAAATGTAGCCTCGAGAGGAGAAAGGAAAAGAAGGAACAAGAGAAGAAGGAAGAGAATGAGGGAGATGCCCAGGGCCAGAAGCCAGGCAGCCGCCAGCAGCCAGCCACAGAGAGGCAGTGAAAGTAAGATCTACAGAAGTAAGAAAGGTAACAAGCCCCGAGGCAAAAGGTAGATAAAGAGAAACAGGTTAATTTAAGTTAAAAGAGCTAGCCAGAAACTTGCCTAAGCTAGGCCAAGCATTCAAAACTAATAAGTCTCTCTGTGTCATGATTTGGGAGCTGGTTGAGTCGCCCAAAAGAAGAAGCCTGGTACACTCTCCACCATGCTGATAATGAACTGAACCTCTGAAGCTGTAAGCCAGCCCCAACTCAATGTTTTCCTTTGTAAGAGTTGCTGTGGTCATGATGTCTCTTCACAACAAATCTGCACGTGGGGCCGGAGAGATGGCTTAGTAGTTAAGAGCACTTGCTGCTCTTGCAGAGGACCCAAGGTTGGTTTTCAGCACCCACACAGCAACTCATCACTCCAGGGAATCTGACACCACCTTCTGGTCACTGTGGGCACTAGACCTGCATGTGGTACACATACATACACAAAAGCCTTCACTCATAGATATAAAATAAAGATGAGTAAATCTTTAAAGTATATCCACACGTGAAAAGCAACTTTAAAGTGTGTAAAAGGAAAGTCTTTGTAGTAGCATGCTACAGAGAAATAGAAGTGAATGCATTCATGCTTCCTTGTCTGTTACAGGAATTGGCTCACATGATTGTGAAGGCCGAGAAGTTGCAGATCTACTATCCACAGACAGGAGAACCGGGCAACTAAACTTTCAACTAAGTAAGCCACAATTCCCAAATTGAAACAATATAGTGCATATGTGTGTGTAAGAGCTTCCATCTCTTTCCATGTTGTGGTTTGAATGCAAAAAAACCATTCCCTATAGACGCCTGTGTTGGAGCACTTGGTCCCCAGGAGGTGGCGCTGTTTTGGAAGGTAGAGGAACCTTTAGGAGGCGGACCTTTGCTGGAGGAAGTGGGTCACTGACAGTCTCATACTTGTAAACAATGCTTCTTAGTCAGCTCCTCCCATCTAGTCCCCCCTAGAAACTCCCAACTCCTCCATCCACTTCCCCTAGGCACCCTCAAATATGCCCGCCCCCCTTTATGGTCTCCTCTTTTTTTTTTTTTGGTTTTTCGAGACAGGGTTTCTCTGTGTAGCTTTGCGACTTTCCTGGAACTCACTTGGTAGCCCAGGCTGGCCTCGAACTCACAGAGATCCGCCTGGCTATGCCTCCCGAGTGCTGGGATTAAAGGCGTGCGCCACCACCGCCCAGCGGTCTCCTCTTTTGATGCTAATAACTCACTGAGTCCAATTCATGCCGCTGTTGGAATGTTGGCTGCTCTCCTTGACTTGGTCTTGTACGAGTCACCATAGCTACAGTGAATTCCTGAGTGCGGTGGCCTTGGCACGACCCAAAGACATCACTTCACGGCTCTCCTCTCCAACCCTCCAGCTTTCATGTTCTTTCTGCTTCTCTTCCATGATGTTCCCTGAGGCTTGTGGGTGGGAGATTGAGAAAGAAGCCTCATTTAGGGCTAAGCACTTGATAGACACTTACTTAACTCTTAGCACTCTGACCGTTTTGTTTGTTTGTTTGTTTGTTTTTTGAGACAGAGTTTCTCTGTGTAGCTTTGCACCCACTCTGACCGTTTATGAATCTCTGTGACCACTGTAGAGAAAAGTGTCTCTGGCTGAGGTTGAAGGCAGCACTAAGCAATGGGGATGAGCATTGACATTTAGAAGGCAGCTTGACCACGTGTTCTTTAACAAAACAACAACAGTGGTTTCTCCCGAGGGCTTCCCAACCCATGGGCTTCTGACCAGGTTTACAGTACCAGGCACAAATTCCTTCCTCTTGAGCCGGCCTCAAATCCGGTCCGAAAACAGTTGGTTGCCCCCTAACCTTCATGCCACTTTGGCACCAGTGGGCACATCTTGCTTGGCAGGTTGGAATTGTAGATTACCATTGATGACTTTGTTGATGTTTGGTTTTTGAAACAGGGTCTCTCTCTATAATCTTGTTGTCCTAGAGCTTTCTGTGTAGACCAGGCTGGCCTTAAACTCACAGAGGTCTCCTTGCCTCTGCCTCCTGAGTGCTGGGAATAAAGATATGTGCCACCACATCTGGCAATGGTTTTTCTCTCCCGGTGGCCTACCTAGTGCCCGCTGGTACTACAAAAGTCAGTCGGCAGGGAGGGCGTTTTCAGGTCAGTGCCAGCCTGATTTCTCTATCCTGAAATCAGTGTGTTGTGTCTTCAGTGCCATCTAGTTTTGGTGGGCAACCAAGAGCAATGACAATGACCTGTTGTTTTTCTGGGGAGGGGGAGCCTCTGGGGCCTCTCCGATCAGTGACTCATAGGGAGACTGTGGGAGCCCGTTTTCAGGTTCCTCATGGCTTTACCCAGCAGGTCCGCATAGAGGATGATTAGGACCACGGGCCTGAGTGCAGGTGTCTGAGATGGTCTGCACTTGGCTGTGCTAGGGGCGGGGGTGGGGGGTGGGGGGTGGGGGTGGGGGTGTCTTTTGCTCCACCTCTTGGCGTCTCTATAAATACCCTGGGGCAGAGAGAGACAGTCAGGGCTCCTTGGAACAGGTTCCAGGCCCCCTCAAGGCTGTCCTTTATTTTCTATTTATCTCCACAATCTAAATCCTTCTATCTAATATTTCCTGCTGCTCACACTCAAGAAAACTCTGGGGAACTGCGGGGTTGGTGGGTAAACGCCCCGCAGGAGACATCCCACACCAGCCCTGCTTTTTTGTCTCCTCTCTTGGTTCTTGACTCAAGGCTGTGTGACCAACTAACTGTCTTGAATTCTTGCCACTATGCCTTCCTTGCCGTGAAGGACTGTGTCTCTTCTTAAATGATACCCTCCCAGCCAAATCTTCCCCTTTAAAGTGGTGTTTCTCAGGTAGTCTGTCAGAGCAATGAAAAAGTCATGAAGGGCTGGAGAGATTGCTCAGTGGTTAAAGACACTGGATGCTCTTCAAGAGGACCTGGGTTCAGTTCCCAGCACCCAACGCTGAGGTTTACAACTGTCTGTATCTCCATTTCTAGGGGATCTGGACTGGCTAGTTTTATGTCAGCTTGACAAGCTAGGCAATGGTTCTGAATGTGTGGTTAGAGACCCATTTGGATCACCTATCCGATATCCTGCGTATCAGATATTTACATTACAATTTGTAACCATAGCAAAATTTCAGTTATGAAGTAGCAACAAAATAACTTTATGATGGGGGGCGGTCACCACAACATGAGGAACTGTATTAAAGGGTCACAGCATTAAGAAGGTTGAGAACCACTGATCTAGCTAGACTCATTAGAGAGGCAGGGAGCCTCAATTAGAAAATGCCTCCATAAGACCTGGCTGCAGGCAAGCCTATATGGCATTTTCTTAATTAGTAATCGATGTAAGGGTCCAGACCATTGTGAGTCGGACTATTCCTGGGCTGGTGGTCCTGGGTTCTATAAGAAAGCAGGCTGAGGGTTGGGGATTTAACTCAGTGGTAGAGCGCTTGCTTAGCAAGCACAAGGCCCTGGGTTCCGGCCTCAGTCCAGGGCGGGTGGGGCTGAGCAAGCCACAGGGAGCAAGCCAGTAAGCAGCATCCCTCCATGTCCTCTGCATCAGCTCCTGCCTCCAGGTTCCTGTCCTGACTTCCTTCAGTGATGGACAGTTGATGTGGAAGTGTAAACCCAATAAATCCTTTCTTCTCCGAGATCCTTTGGTCATGGTGTTTCATCACAGCAATAGTAACCCTGACTTAGACAGGATCCAATGCAGCCTTCTGCCTCTGAAGCCACTAGGCATGTAGATAGTGCAGATGTACAGCAGAGAAAACATTCATACCCATAAATAAATAAATACATAAATATCCAAAGAAAAGTAATGAATATACTCCTAGTTCTATGTAACTATTTTTATTAGTTTATGATCTGTCTCTCTGATGCATATATATGTATATATCATGCATTTTCCCGTGTTTCCTACATAAAAATTAACAGACTATATCTTGCCTTTTCTTCCCCCAGTAACCAGTAATGCTTAGTTTGACTTTTTTTTTGTTTTTGTTTTTTTTGTTTTGTTTTTCAAGACAGGGTTTCTCTGTGTAGCTTTGCGTCTTTCCTGGGACTCACTTGGTAGCCCAGGCTGGCCTCGAACTCACAGAGATCCGCCTGGCTCTGCCTCCCGAGTGCTGGGATTAAAGGCGTGCGCCACCACCGCCCGGCTTAGTTTGACTTTTAACTTGAAAGATGCCTAGAAAATTGGTCAAGTATGTCTTTGTGTGTTCTTGAAAGGGTATTTCCAGAGATGACTAGCCTATAGATCAGCAAATAGGGATGACCTGCTCTAACTGTGCACACCCACTGCCTGATAGGCAGGGCTTGGATGAAGCAAAGCATGGACAAAGGGGAACCCTGGTATATGTGCAGACGAACTTTCTGAGTGGGTGTGGCTGTTCGTTTATTTTCTTTTGTCCTGCTGCCATTGTCCATAGACATCAGACTCCAGCTTCCTCAACCTTTGAATGTAGATCTGCACCAGCAACGCTTTAGGCAGCTCCTAGGCCACGTGGCATTAGTTCAGCCATGTGGCATTAGTCCCTCTTGTTCTGTAGCCACCAGCTTCTTGGACTGAGCATAGTGTCCCTGGTGCTTGTGGCTTGCCATTGTGGGACTATCCAGCCTCTGATCCTATTAGCCAACGAGAAGCCTGGTTGATCTACTATTCTATATTGGCGATTATAGCTCAGTGCTTTTGATGGTCACCTAGTAAAGCATTGTGTGGCTGTATTTTAGTCTATTCATTTTCCTAAACAATGGGACAAAATAGTGTGCCAGTTGAATAGCCCTGTGTAAACACTCTTTTTGAGTGTGTGTGTTGATAGGGAGCATGCCAGGCATGCTCTTTACCACTAAGGCACACTTCAGCCCTGGTCATTTTTGATCCATGTTCTTTCTATGTAGCTCAGAATGGCCTTGAATGCTCAGACTTGCATCAAATTTCTGGTTGTCCTATCTAAGTTTCTCAAGTGTTGTGATTGAGAACATAATTTTAATTTATTTTAATATTCTGTGCCTTGGTGTTTTGCCTGCATGTGTATCTATGTGAGGTTGTCAGGTCTTGGAGTTACAGACAGTTGTGAACTGCCATGTGAGTGCTGGGATTTGAACCCAGGTCCTCTGGAAGAGCAGTCAGTGCTCTTAACTGCTGAGCCATCTCTCCAGCCCTTTCACAGTTTTGTTTTTTGTTTGGTTGGTTTGTTTGTTTTGTTTTTGAGACAGGGTTTCTCTGTGTAGCCATGGCTATATAGTAACTAGCACTATAGAGCAGGCTGGCCTCGAACTCTGAAATCCACCTGCCTCTGCCTCCTCAGTGCTGGGATTAAAGGGGTGCTCCACCACTGCCCGGCAAAGTGAGAACATAATCTTTCAACCATTGTAGAATGGGCCTGACCTTGCCCACCTATCAGCTGTATTTTCAAAGAAGAAGTGAACATTTGTTACAGACAGGAAGCACAGCAGCCATGAGACACAGCTGGCTGCCCCGAACGGACAGACGGACGGACAGACAGAGTGCCCACAAATTTGCCTTTCACATCACAGGAAGGATTTGAATCTTCGGCACATGCACTCCTTTGTGCACGGCTTACCATGTGCCTGCACTCATGCTCCCCAGCTGGAATGCCCTTATGCTGATGCATTGCTGTGATGGCCTGGTGAGGACAGTCATTGGTCAGGTTTACCACCGCCTGGGTGATGGCTGGTCTTAGCCGGTTTGCCCACAGCTTTCCACTTTTGTCTGCTGGCTTGTAGGCAGCTGCTGCAGCCAGACTTACAGGCTCCTTGTCTCGTTCCCCACCCCAAGGATTTCCATTCCCCATAATCCTTTTTTCAGAACTTTAAAAAAAGAGAGAGAGATTTTATGTGGGCTTATGTGTCTCTCTATGTGTACCAGTGCCTACAGAGGTCAGAAAAGGGTGTCTGATGCCCTGGAGTTTACAGCCAGTTGTGAGACACTCAGGGTAGTCACTAGGAACCAAATTTGGATCTCTGGCAAGAGTAACAAGTACTCTTAACTGCTGTGCTGTCTCTCCAGCCTCCCCTTAATATTTATTTATTTATATTTTGGTTTTTTTTTTTTTGAGACAGGGTCTATCTATATAGCCCTGGCTATCCTGAAACTCACTCCGTGAACCAGGCTAGCCTCGACATAACATCAATCTGCCTGTCTCTTCCTTCTGAGTGCTGGGATTAAAGGTGTGTGCCTCCATGCCCAGCAGCTCCCTCGATGTTAAGGAGAAGGAAGGTCCATGCTTTAAAGTTGGCCTTGCCTAAGTCAGAGGAACTGGAGGCCTCTGCTACAGGTCTTGTTTTCTGGTGCCTGGTGGTAAAGACTGGAAGCTGTATGCTTGACTGTTGAATTTAGGTAGAAATACTCTAACCTAGAAGACTCAAAGTAGTGGAGGACCATTTGTATTCATAGCTGCTCTGGAGGCTGAGGTAGGAAGATCAAAAGGTCAAGTCCTTCCTGGACGACAGAGTGAGTTCAAGGCTAGCCCAGGCGACTTAATGAGAACCCGCTTCCAAATAATCCCCAGTGAAAGGTAAACGGCGCTGGTTACCAGCGGAAAAGTCATGAGCCACAGCCACACTACCAGAGTTACAGAGAGCTTTATTGGGAGGAAGGAGGGGATAGGAGACAGGAGAGCCAGGAGAGAGGAGAGCCAGGACTGGAGAGAGAGAAAGATGGGGGGGAGGGGGAGAACAGAGCAGAGCGGGGAACAGAGAGCAGGGAGCGTGGGGTCTGCATCCGGCTTTTAAGGCGCATAGGTAGTCCTCAGAAACCCTGACGACATAAGACGCAAGACCCCGAGCTGCGCATGTGCAAGAGTGAGGGCGGGATCCTAACACCCAGTACCAAAACAAATAAGCAAATCGAAGATTAATAATATTATGGGGTTATAAACTTGATGTCTGTAAACCTTGGGGTTGTTTTTTTTCATAAACTTCTTATAACTTTTGTCAATATTCTATTTATACTAGCACAGAAAAAAAAAGATGAATCAATATGACAAAACGTTAAGAATTTTTTAATCCAGACAAGGGAAGTATTGGGATCTTAATGACTGGGTTTCCATTTTTTTTTTTTTAAAATAATAAAAAGTAAAGCCACTTTACAGAGCAACAGGGAATGACAAAAGATGTGGAAGTGAGCTGGGGACACACACTTCAGTGGCGAAGCAGTTGCCAAGTATGTGAGAGGCCCAGCATCACAAAAACAATCAGCTAAAGCAAAAGTCCTCTATAACATAACCTCTTCAGAGTCTCCCAGGAGGAAGCTGGTTTGCTACGATCCGTGGCATATGGTTCCACAAAGAAAGAACCAATTCTCGAACCCTGGGAAAGCTGGGTTTCTGATTCCGGAGTCTCAGAATTTTGAGGTCCAGCCTTTTGATTTCCTTCCCAGGGGCCCAGGAGAGATGCTACCAGCGGCGGCGGGGAAATGAATCTACATACGCCAAGCTCTTTGTCTATTTACTTTATTCCTCTAAGACAAAATTCTATCCACACAGCTTCAGTTCCATCCTGACTCTCAGTTCCTCGCTGTACCTACTTTTTCTGTCCTGAGTAGCCCCAGTAATAATTAAGCCCTTATGCGTTTGACCTCATCTTTGTCCTTTGTTCCTTCGTCCTCCATCTCTCCTTCCTAGCTCCTTACTCCTGGCTCTCAGAAAACTCTACAAGAGATCTGCCTTACCCTCTACAGAATCTCTGTCTTCTCTTCTCTCTGGCCACCCAGTTCTCTGTCTCAGGAATCCCATTCCACCTTTCACACCACCTGGATATGCAAAGACGTCCTTTGTTCTCAGTCAGGTGCTCTGGAAAGCCACTAGGCCTGAAGGAAGGGGATGGTCTGAGCTTCATCTGCACAAAAAACAAAGCTGTGCATCTAGGAGCCGGGTTGCTGAAAGGATGTTTTACCTTAGTTCAAGGGCTTCAGGCACCTAGCAGGTGGTCTGGTAGCTATTCTGTTCCTTGCTTGTCCTTCAATGCTTTGTTTGGAGCTTGGCCCTATCTTTGGATGTAGCTAAAAGGGATATTTGCAAAAGGCGGATACCCCATTCAAATGCTAAAAAGGGAGCCTGGAGCTCAGAGGCAGAAGGCCCTGCCTGTGTGACTTTATCCAAGTATTGTCCCAAGCAGGATGCTCACAAATACATGTTCTATGGGAATTGTGAACACAGAGATTCATAACGAGGAGCAGCTAAATATTAAAGCTGAATAACTCCAAATATTCTGTGATAAATGACTTCCCACTAGAAAAATGCCTTGAAATTTCTAGGTATAGCTTTAATACACAGCTGAATCTCTATAATAAATTCTTGTGACCTGTAAGACCGGAGAGTCTATGCCCAAACCTCAAGTTCAAGGAAAGAGAGTCTGAGGCTGACATTAGGAAGCATGATGCCTGCCTGTTTTCAAACGTATCAGGTGATTGATGAATAATGGGCTACTGGTGGAGCTCCGTGGTAGACCAGGTACTTAGTGTGCACAAAGCTGAATGCGGTCAATCCCAGCACCAAACAAACACACAAAAATTGAAAACCTTACTCAGGGACTGGGCGTCTGGGTTCTTTTTAAGGTCATGTTGACCAGGGGCGAGAGCTGCCTTCCCGGTCTAACTTGGTCACCAGCCCTTAGGACCTCTGATGTCTCTGACGGTGTATGTTATTAGTCTTCGCTCCTTGACTTTTTTTTTTTCTTATATTGGGCACTGAATCCAAGACCTTTCATACTCTAGGCAAGTGCTCTATACCCAGACACCTCCCCCCCCTCCTCTTTTTTTTTTTTGCTACAGGGTTTCTCTGTGTAGTTTTGGTGCCTGTCCTGGATCTCACTCTGTAGACCAGGCTGGCCTCGAACTCACAGATCCGCCTGGCTCTGCCTCCCGAGTGCTGAGATTAAAGGCGTGCGCCACCACCGCCTGGCTCCCAGACCACTTCTTATTGAGACAAATTCTCAACAAGTTACCCAGGCTACCCTTGAGCTATTCATCAACCTCCCAAGTAACTGGGGCTCCAGGTGGTCCTTGTTACTTTATACGTAAATATTTGTGGGTATTGTTGGTTAAACGGCACACTGCTCATGGCTGGCCGCTGCCTGCCACGGCCATGCCAGAGGAAGAGAGTGCTGGTCGGAAGAGTCACAGCCATGGTTACCTTTTTAGAGCTTTATTGGGAGAAAAGGGGGGGGAGAGAGAGAGGGAGGGGGAGAGAGGGGGCAGATGGAAGGAAAGAGAAGAAGGGGGAGAGAGAGAGGGAGAGAGGACAGATGGAAGGAAGGAGCAGAAAGGAAAGAGAGGGACGCACAGAGGGCCCACCTGCTTTTTAGGCTGATGACGTAATTAAGGACCGAATCCTCACATCCCAGACTTTCGCTTGTTATAAAAAAGCAGGTAGATGGGAATAGGGGCATCGTTCCTCTCAAAAACTGCTTCCAGCTGACTTTTGGACGTCGGTTAGCTCTTGGGGGAATGGAGAAGGGGAGTTTTCCGAGGTAGACAGGCCTTGTGGAATGCTGTCTGTCATCCGTTTGCTCTGGAGACATGTATCCCTCTTGGCTGTGGCTGGGAACTTTTTGTTTGACAAGATGCTGGTGACACAGAAAAAAAACTTAGAGAGATAAAAGAATCATTATTATTTTATGTTGACATTTATCTGAGGTAGATCCGGCCTGTCCCTATGGATTTTGAAACATGTTAAGCTTTATCAGAGACAGATTATTTTAAAGCACCTGTTTCCTTTACTAGTTTGGCATCCAGGAGACAGGTGATCAATTGTTAAAAGCATCTCACAGTAATAGATGTTTACATTAAAGTCTTTTTTGTAGCGCCCAAACACTTTTGGGTCTGGGGGGTGTAAATACCTGTAGCTGTTACAGTTTCTTACTTGATGATTTCTGGACTCCAGCCAATGATACAGGACCACCACAGAACTGAACAGTGAGTTAGAACAGGGAACCAGGAAGAGAAAAGCTTGTGGTGCATGAGAATTTATTTTTTGGAATTAGGGACAAGGCAAAGGTCAGGGCCCTGTCTGTATGCACGTGAGAAACACAAGCAGTGGATCTGGAGTGAAGCAATGAGCTCTTATTTTAGGTGGAAATCTTTTCTCATTAAGTAACTCTGAAAGTGCAATTAAATCTGGTGAGGTGGTAAGGCTGTCCTCTGTACCCGACAATAAAGGAGAAGTGACATCCCAAAACTCCCAGGACTGAGTCAGTGGCTCTGGTGTCCAGAAGGAAAGAAACGGATCGCTTCCCTGCCGCATTCTGGGTTCCCTGCCATGTCTGTAGCCAAGCCTAGGTCTGCTGAAGGTCTTAGCTTGATGTACCCATGCATCTTGGTGCCTGGGGGCAGTCAGCTAACTCTTTGTCTTTCTAGGTGGCACTTTTAACAAGGCTGTCGATGGCCTGGCAGGGCATTTGCTAGCCTGTGGCCTTTTCCTCACTTAAAACAGGGACCCAACAGCTTTTGGGAGTGAGCGAGTGCCAGCACTTGGCAATTTTGTTTTTGGGCTTTTATCTCTTCCCTGGCACACCTTAAATGCCACAGATGACTCTTTTGCCTGTGGGGTCAGGAGCCTTGCTCTCCAGATGCTTAAGTTTTAGTCAGGGAGGTCTGGGGAACAAGAGACAGATTTTACTTCGTGTCCTAATTTTTTTTTCCCCCTGATACTTGGTGGCTTAAGGACAGCTTTTGGAAGATCTGCCCATAGGCAGACTATAAACCGATCCTTTTGGAAGACTTGTCTGAGGCTATAAGTTGATTTTTGGCTTAAGAGCCATCCTGACTACCGTAAACTTATTTGTATGGATCTTAGCCGCTTCCAGACCCGTCTGTGCTTCTCAAGGCAGTTTGAGAATGAGTGGGTGGAGTTAAGGTGAGTTAGGGCAAGTCATAGAAACCGCCCAAGCCGGCCCATTTGAGCCTGCCCACTGCCCACGGAAGTCAGACAGAAAAGGTTGCACATGGCCGATGCAGAAGTGGAGAAGGTTTAGAGCTTTAGCAGAAAGCTTGGGGATAAAGTAACTCTTATTTGCCCGTTTGCTGGCAAAGTTCCCGTGACTCTGTTATGTGGCTAGGTTTACGCTGTGCCCGCCCCTATCTGCCAATGTAGGTGGCAAATGTATCCGCCCCTTTGTCCCATGGCTGTAGCCGAGAGAAAAATAAAAAATTAAAATAACAAACCGGGATCAGACTACCGTCTTGGGCGTCCCCAAAGAGTGGAGAGAGAGATCTATGAATCAGCTCAAGCCACAATTCCTCTTCGTCAAGGGGAGGTGAGGGCTCGGCTGTACTGCAGTTGGTCCACCGTTGAACCCTAGACACCACTGACCCCCTCGTCAGGAGCGAAAATGTGCCTGCCATTGCCAGCACAGCCCGAGGACAACCCCCCCCCCCCCCGCCCCCGGGGTGTCCATCACAAAGAATATAGCTCAGACTACAGCCGTGAGAACGGCAGACTCACTGTGAAGAATCATGGTAGTAGCAGTAGTGGAGGCTGTGTAGGGGTCCAGCAGAGCTGAGGGACAAGCGCGCGCACGCGCTCTCACTGGATGGGGAGGAGGTGGCAGACGGCAGCGGTCACAGCAGGTCCTCTGTGCTCTGTGGTGTATCCCAGTCTGAACGGCACCAATGTTGGTTAAACAGCGCGCTGCTCGTGGCTGGCCTCCACCCGCGGCGGCCATGCCGGCAGAGGAGAGTGCTGGTCGGAAGAATCACAGCCATGGTTACCTTTTAGAGCTTTATTGGGAGGGAGAGGGAGAGAGAGAGAGAGAGGGAGAGGGAGAGACAGGACAGATGGAAGGAAGGAGCGGAAAGGAAAGAGAGGGATGCACAGAGGGCCCACCTGCTTTTTAGGCTGGGACGCTGTCGTAGGCTGATGATGTAATTAAGGACAGAATCCTTACAGGTATAATCTAAAAACTAAGGATATTGTCTGAAATACAATGATTGCATCTATCAAAATGAACAATAAGATGGTTAACAGTCATTTCTTAGTTTTCAATAGCCTATCTACATTAAAATATTCATGTTTATTTCAAGTTTTCATTTATGTTTTTATGACCTAGAACTAGTCAAGTGCCACACCCACATTTGATTGTGCGCGCGCGCTCTCTCTCTCTCTAATTTTTTTAAGATTTATTATGTATACAGTGTTCTGCCTGCATGCCAGAAGAGGGCGCCAGATCTCATTACAGATGGTTGTGAGCTACCATGTGGTTGCTGGGAATTGAACTCAGGACCTCTGGAAGAACAGCCAATGCTTTTAACCGCTGAGTCATCTCTCCAGTCCTCGAATTTATTTTAAATTATGTGTATATATGTATTGTATAGTGGGGGGGGTATGTGGGCCTGTAGTGAGTGCCCATGGGGTCCAGAAGAGGGTGTCATATTCCCCTGGACCTAGAGTTACAGGCAATTATGAGCTTCATGACATGGGTGGTGGCTTCAGAACTCTGGTCCTTTGCAGGAACAGCAAGCAAGTGTTCTTTACCCCCAAGCCCTCTCTTGCCCACCATGTCTCTTTTGGAGGGTGTTAAACTCCTCACATTTTCTTTTTTTTAACTTTTCATCAAATGGACCTGATGAAGAGTCCTGGTCCTGATCTTTTGGCACATCTTGTGTCTTGGACTTGCCTGTTTTCTCATGGTGTCGTTTCCTCATTGCTGTATCTACCACATTTCATTCCCCTTCTCTCAGCATGGCCGCGGGACATTGGCCTGGATGATGTGAGCCTCTGCTGATCACGGGGGTCCTGCCCCTCCTAGGTTCTGTCCTTAGAGTTCCCTTGATGTCAGTTATTGGTGAAATGATTAAGGCCACTCCACGTAGTTAAAAGGGAGGTTTATTTTGTGGGGTAACTTACAAATGAAGGGATAGGTAGGTTGCAGGGTCTGGGAAAGATGTAGCACAGTCTGGCGGTGATCTCTGGAGAACTCTGCTCGGTCTACCTCCAGCATCCAGGGTCCAGGAACCAAGAGAGGCGCATCTGGATCTTGGGTCTTCAGGCGCCTCCCTTGACCCCGCCTTGTAGGCGTGACAGTTACCGAAGCCTCAATGGGGGTTGGAACTTCCAGATCAAAGCTGGAATGGCTACCCACTACAGTCAGTAGGTTGATGTACCCAAGAAGATGCCTCCAGCTTCCTGCCCATCCAGAGATCAGAGAGGGAGATGGCTTGGAGGCTTCCACATCCAGTACATAAGCATCCTTCAGTGTCCTCTGGCTCTGAGACTAGAGGCCCCCTTCTCTCTGCAGGTGAACAAGCCTCTGATCTTTGGCTAGGAGAGAGGAAGGAATATTTACCCAGAAACAGAGGAGGGGTCCTAGAAGTCAAGCAGCTTTCTTTTTTTTTTTTTTTAGACAGAGTCTTACTGTATAGCTCTGGCTGGCCGCAAACTCACTATGTGGACTAGGCTGGCCTTGAACTCAGAGAGATCTGCCTGCCTCTGCCCCCTGAGTGCTGGGATTAAAAGGGTTAAGTAGCTTCCTTGGGGCGTTGCCCGGGGTGGGGGTAGGGGTTTTGGGACAGGATTTTTCTATGTAGCTCTGACTGTCCTGGAACTTGCTCTGTAGATCAGGCTAGCCTCAAACTCACAGAAATCCGCGGCTCTGGAGCCTATGGTGCTGTGGAAGGAAGCTGAATGTTCTCTCCGTGGTCACTTTGCCGTCTGCTTTCCAGCTCCAGGCTGTTACTGCTCTTGTCCCCCTTGTGTGCTCCTGGTCCTCGTGGTCTGGTATTCTCTGCAGATCTCTTTACTGGTGTTAAGCAGAATGCAGAGGGAGCAGGCTAAATTCATGCGTCTAATCCACCGGCTCTATCCACTCCTGGATTTAGAAAAATGCTTTGAATGGCCAGGTGAGTGTTTCCGTGAGAGAGGTTTGCTTCACCCGCAGCAACACCCCTGGGCTTTCGGATTAACCGAGAGGAAGTCGGATTGCTCAGCAGGATGCTGGGAGAATGTAAAATTATAGAGAAAGGCTTGTAGTCTGAGACCGGAGAGGAAGGGAAGGTGTAAAGATGGAGCAGGTGTGATAAGGATCCAGGGACAGTCAGAGCCACACAGTGATGCTGTAACTTAGGGCAAGAGGAGACCTTCCTGTCGGGAGGGGGCTGCCTGAGAGGCTTTGGGAAACAGATGTCTGCCTCCATCTTAAACTGGCTGTTGAAGCTGTGGCGCGGCAGGGTCTGCCGTCTTCCTGTGTCTACATTTCCTTTCCCTTTTAGTCGAACACATTCTCGTTTGGGGAAAAGAAGCCATTTCCTAGTTTCCTTTGCAGCAAATTAGGGTCACACGATTCCGTTCTTGTCAATAGGATGTGAGCACTAAGTGTGACTGAGTCCTGGGCGTACATGTCGTGTCAGAATCCCAGGAAGGCCAATTAAAGGGATTTCTTTGGTTGCAATACCTCTAGACTGGAATTTGGATGAAACGGCGGGAGTTGTAGCAGTTACAGTACGTTGTGAAGGATTCTTTTTTATTTTCTATTTATTTATCTTTTACATTTATTTATTTATTGGGGGTGGGGGGCGTTTGTGCCATGGCAGAAGACCGTCTGCAGAGCTGGTTTCCTCTTCTCACCACGGGGGAGTCCCAGGAATCAAACTCAGGATGTCAGTCTTGGCAGCGGGCATCTTACTCACAGTGCCCCCTTCAGGGGTCGCTATTGTTTTGAGGTGTTCTTGAAGAAAGAACAGGAATCTAGGACTAATAATATTACGAGGCGGCCAATACCGGGTCTGGTCTGCTTATGTCTGGCATTTAATAGATAAATGAAATTCTCTGTGGTGTCTGCTTTATTATAGTAATCACTTCTCATGGGCCAGGTGCCTTGGAAGTTCTCGGCTTCCGTATTAACTTATCTAATCCTCCTACCACCAGCACAGAGAAGTCGGCTCTCACTATTAGACCTCTGGTTTGCCGCTGAGGAATGAGGCCTAAAGAGATGAACTCACTTGTCTGATGATCACCTGGGTTTAGCAGTGATCACCTGACCCTGAAACACACTAGGATCTTCTACCTCGCGTCACAAAGGTGTCGTCAGCCAAGCCCATTCTAGCTGACACCACTGTGCCGTGCCACCCCGGCCAACTGCCTCCACAGTCTGGTATGGTGGAGCCAGAGTGGTCCCCTGGCCTGAGGCCCAAGGAATGAAAGAAGAAGACTTTAGGGTTCCGGGGTTGTAACCAGTATTGACATCAATAAAGGCTCCCAGAGAGGCAGAGGATAGAGGAAGCAGCCAGGTGTCCAGGAGGGCAGGGACCTGAGGGCTGCTGTGTAGATTAAGAGTTTAACATGCATGAAGCTCAACCCCCAGAGTACAGCAGGATCAAAAGTTCAAGGTCATCCTCAGCATAGCAAGTTGCAGACCAGCTGGGTTGTACCAGCTATCTGGCTCTAAAGCAAAAAAAAAAAAAAAAAAGGAGAAATATCCCCCTCCGCCCCGCAAAAATACTGTAGAGGTGGTGTTAAGTTTCAAACCTGGGACAAGTGGCTGAGGTACCTATGTAACATATCAAAGCGGACCTGGCCATGCCAGGTTCTCCCAGCATCCCTCAGTCCCTACTTGTTGCAGGGTATGGCTGGCATATCCCCACCCTCTACCCTGAGCTCTGTAGTTCAGGGGCTGGGCTGCCCTTCCTCCAGAAGCTCTTCCTTATATAATCCAGACATTTTGGTTACCCACCCCTATTTGTACCTTTGGCCTCCTGGCTGCTGCACCTGGTTCCCCTCTCTCCCCTCTCCTTTCTCCCCCTCTCCCCACGTGGCCCAGCTCAGCCTGGTCATCACTCTGATCTCTCCCAGATGTCCCTGCCTCGGGCTATGCTCTCCCACATAATCCATAATAAACTTACTCTTCCACCATACCTAAGAGTGGTCATGTCCTTTCCTTTCCTTTTTCTTTCTTTCTTTTCCATCAGACGCTACACAGAGCCTCTGGTTTTCATCTGTCACGCGTCTCCAGGGCTTTAGCGTCAACCTCTTAGGTGTGGTCTTCTATCCATCTTGGTTTCGTTTGAGCTGAACTAATGAAAGGATTCTTTGGGAAACCGAAGACATTGTACTTGTTGTGGGTAGGGATCCCTGTGAATTCTGCTGCGTGTGCGGTAGGGGAGGTTGGGAGCAAATTTGAAGATACTAATAAGAGCACTCGGTACCGTCAACTCAGCTTTACTGATTGAGTTAATCAAAGACAAGAGGTAGGAAGTGTTGAAAAGAGAGGGGGTGTGTGTGCTAGACACTGGGGCTCTTGATTAGTAAGGAGGCCCAGAAGGACAGCTTTCTCAGGGGGCCATAGGGAACGATCTGGGCTGTTCCTGTTGCCACCTTACCTCATAAATTTCAATCCCTGGTCCCCAAGCTGATTGTAAATAAGCCAATTTTAAGGGTACTGTTGCGTGCTAGACAAGCTGGAGTCGAAGTTTGAGGTCACACTAATGAGCTATGAGTTATGGGTGCTATCAGGTGACTTGGTTTTGCCCCGGATCCTTAGGCAGTCCTCTTGGGGTTGTGTCTTGGTTCTGAAGTGCTGGAAGTCTGTGGGGGTTATAGGAGAGGGCAAGGCTTGCCGGGAGAAAGCCAGCCTCCAAGGATGCTCTCATCCGCTTCATCCTTAATAAAGTCACAGTCGTAATGAGGCAAATGGGCCCTGTATTTGGAATGCAAATCGGGCCTGCTGGAACCGCATCCTGGCAGAGCAGCCAGAGGAAAACTGCTTCGCAGCACTCCACGGAAGAGTCCTTTTCCAACATTTCCGCGGAGAACCTGTATTTGCCCCCCAATGAAGGAAACGTTCCTGAGGCTGAGACCGCCTTGGGGACTTCTAAGCCAAAGCTGGATTGCCCGAGGGAAACCTATAGGTGTCCCCAGGGAACCCTGACGAAGAGTCCATCCGTATTGGACTCAAGAGAAAATGAGCAAATGACATGCGAGGAAATCCATCGTGACTGAGGACAGATTTGGAATGGGGAAGAAAACTCAGCCTCCAAATGCAGGGCTGAGGAATGCTGCAAGAGCTCACCAAGTATTCGTTAAGTTTTTGAGTCACCTAAGAGAAATGGGCCTTCCCAGGGAACGAACAAAGACTTCCCCGACCTGACAGCTCCGAGGAAGGCTGGGAGCCGCTGTGCGGATCAAAACGGCCTCTGCGGAGGCGCGTGATAAACAGCCCACGGTCCTTTCTTCCTGACTTTTATTTTCTTCCTTCTGATCATTCGTGTATTTCACGATTTCTCATTCCCTTCCTTCACTTCCGCCCCGAGGGACAGGGTCACGGAGCAATCAGGGACACATCCAGGAACAGAATATTAAAGGCTCCGTCCTTGTTCCACAGTCGGGAGAGAACATTGGGGAGCCGGGGAAAATGAAACAAATCATTCACCCCGACGGCTCAGAATAGATCATTCCCGGGGCTCTGCAGCCACATTCACAACTGAATCCGGAGCTCTGCAAAAGGCGCTTAAGAGATTTTATTCCTAATCTACTTTTTCCTCCTTAGAGCTTTGGAAATATGGCTGTGTAATTTAATGATTACAGGAGATGAGCCGAAAGAATGAGCTAAATAAGATAACATCAGCTTGCTTTGTAATGAGGGGCCGAATTTTCCAAATATAGAGCAAAATTCAATTGTGGCCCTGCTGTTTATAAATGTTTCCTGCATGACATTTACATGGGAGACTCTGTTGGAGCCCACAGGGTCCTTTTTCATATCAAGAGCCCTCTCCGTGGCTCTCTACAGAATCGAGGGGGGAAAATGCAGGCCAATTTCCGTAGATCGCCCTCTTGGCCATATACACTAATAAGTTTTGCTGATGGAAGAAATACGGGCTGGAATAAGTCAAACATCTACATAATGAGCAACATCCGTTGGTTACTGTGAGAGGCAGCAGAACCCCCCAAACACCCAGGGGCTTCATAACAAATATGACTCAAAAATAGATACCACAGAATCCAAGTCAGTGTGCCACAGCTGTGACACAGGCATGTTGGGTCATCAGTGCTGAGACACATTAAGTGGAGACTCAGTTTTATCACTGTAACTTTTCTGTCTATCCCAAAATAAACATTTTGGGGGAAAAAAATAGTGACGCTTCAAATGTTGCTGGTGGAGGGTAAATAGGAATAAATGTTCTAACGCTGTGCACCAGGAATGCTAGAAATATCCCGAGGGCCATAGTTTCATCTCGAAGAATCTGTCTTAAAGCATGCTCCAGGGTGTTGATCTCAGCATCCTCAGGCATGGGGAGGGTTGACATGCCATCAGACTTACACACCACAGGAGAACCGGTGTTGCCACAGCAAGGAAGCTTCAAAATTGCCAAGACTGATGGAGAAGTAGTCTGATGATTCCAGAATGCTGTCACCAAGTACTGCTGAGTGGAAAGGGCGGGGTACAGCGTACATGGTAAGTCTTGGTTTAAACAAAAGTGCTTAGAATAACGACCAAGATACACCAAGGAATTAATTGTGGGTTTCTCCAGGCGGGTGAGATTGTTAGGTTGTATGGACTGGATTGTGTCCCCTTACATTTATACCTTGAGCTGGGTGTGGGGGTTCGTGCCTGTAATCCCAGCACTCGGGAGATAGAGATAAAAGGATCAAGGGTTCAAGGTTATCCCCATTTACATATTGAATACGAGGCCCGCCTTAGCCACCTAAGACCCTGTCTTAAAAATTTTTTTTCATGTTAAATTCTCAGTGTGGCTGTATTTGATGATAGCTCTCCTAAGAGGTAATTCAGGTTAAATGAGACCATAGTGGCCCTTGAACCATAGGACTGGCTGCCTTATAAAGGAAAGAACAATCCCTTGTGGATGAGAATGAGATGGAGAGAGCCATGTGAACTCACAGCCATGCTGTACCTGGTTGATCTTGGACCCCAGATCTGTGTGAACACAGGTTTCTGTTTAAGCTACCCAGTCCATGGTATTTTGCTATAGCAAGCCACAATGTTAAAGACAGAGAATATTCTACATGCCCTTGTTTTTCTGTGGTGAATATGAATGACCTGATTATTAAAGAACAGTAAATATGAACTCTATTCTTTTGTCTTCGCCATACTGACAGAATGAAACGCAATGTTTCTGTGAAACTAGTGTCTGAACAGGCGAGGTAAAATCACCTCAACACACCTCCGCCACAGGACCAACCTCTGTCAATGTCTTTGGACCTAGATATTCAGAGATGTCCTTTACCACCACCACCCCCGCCCCCGGGGCGCCGCCCGCCCCCCGCACCCCCCCCCCCCCCCCCCCCCCCCCCCCCCCCCCCCCCCCCCCGCATCACTGGTAATTTATAATTTAATTTGAACCATGGTTGTGATTTAAAGCATCCATTTTAGCAGTGCCTAAGTGGTGCACATCTGGAATGCCAGCGCGTTTGGGAAGCTGAGGCAGCAGGATTATGAATTTGAGGCCAGACAGAGCTACACAATGAGCCCTTGTCTCAGACACACAAACCGAGGACTTCTGAAAGCAAGTGAACATCCCCTACATGTTCTAACAGTTTAATTATCACAGAAGTAAGCAGCGGAGGCAGTATAGGGCTTCTTAAGGGGGAAGTTTGGGGAGTTTAGGACCGGTGTCACAGGGCTAAGGATGATGAGGCCATCCCGGATCCAGGCTTCTTGGCCCCCAGAGCTGATAACTTTTACCAGCATTCCTGTCTCCCTCCTTTTTTTTTTCCCTTGTGAGTGGGATCAGAGGTCTGACTCAGCTCCCCGTCAAATTCTGGTCCTCATAAGTTTCATATTGGAAGTAGAAATATGTTACACTCTCCCACTCCCATGCCAACCATGAGCTATTCCTGGGCAGTGTGTTTTCTGGAACTCGAAAGGCAGTGCAGACTTTGCCGGAGCTTTGGGAAAATGGTTTTGGCTGTTCTTGCCTGGACACCCAGCCCCCGGGGGCAGGGGGTGGGGAAGTGATTTGGAGACTGGCTCTCCAAACTCGGGGACTGTCAGTGCCGGGGCCTGGCTCCAGATCTCCCTCTTTATGTATTTGTTCTGCATTGGCAAGTCTGAGCTTGGATAAACATCTTTAAATCCTCTTTGGGATTTTGCAGGTTTTTTTTTTTACATTTGTGAACCAGAGCAGTTGCAGACGGCATGGTGAGCTAGATTTTTTTTTTTAATGTTTGGGAAGGTAGGTTAAAAAAAAAATCAGGTGGCCGGGCGGTGGTGGCGCACGCCTTTAATCCCAGCACTCGGGAGGCAGAGCCAGGCATATCTCTGTGAGTTCAAGGCCAGCCTGGTCTCCAAAGCAAGTTCCAGGAAAGGCGCAAAGCTACACAGAGAAACCCTGTCTCGAAAAACCAAAAAAAAAAAAAAAAAAAAAAATCAGGTAACGGCCAGGAGGAATTGCTGCTGCACCCTTTGACAGAGAACTTAGGCAGCAGTGTGCTGATGAAGCATGGAGGGACGTGTGGGTATTGGGTATGTCTGTGCACCCAGCAGATGTTTATCTGTGCCTGAAATGTGCGAGGCATGGAGCCAAACTCAAGGAGAAGAAGCAGCGTCGAATACAAAAATAAGATCCGCTGTCAAGGCGAGGATGGTCCACTGGGAAATAGACGTGTGCTCACATTACATTATCCACAGTGCTCGGGTAGGTTGAAGTGTGAAGGTGATTATTTTAATTATCCCTGGACGCCTTCCCTGGCATTTATGGGCTGTGGCCTGACCTGGCGTCGCACTAGGAACCGGTGTGGTCAGAATCGGGGAGGAACTCTCCACCCTGCTTCTCTTGAGCTCTTCCTCCAGACTGTAGAGAGCTAGAGGCTGGGCCAGTGCCTCCTTCATACCTCCAAGGGACAAGGCCCTCTAAGAATGGGTAGAAGCTTCAGGAGAGTGAGCCAAGGATCACCCACTGCAGCCTCTCCCCGACACCCAAACTCCAATCACTGGTTACAAGGGTCCAGTTGGGGGCAGTCTTGGGTGTGCATTTTTGCATCTGGGTGAGCATGCGTATGGAGGCCAAAGATTGATGTTGGGTGCCTTCCTTCAACATTTCCTCACCTTGTATTTGGAAATAAGCTCCCTCCCGGAACCTCACCACCTCAGCTAGATGAGCTGCCCAGAAAGCCGCGGGGATTCTCCCGTCTCTACCTCTCCGCCGCTGGGGACTGAACTCGGGTCCTCTTGCTTGTATGGCAAGCACTGCATCGACTGAGCCGTTCTTCCAGTCCCCTTGTTTCGCGTAGCCCTGGCTCACTAAGTCATCAAGGGTAACCTCGAACTCCTGATCTTCCACTACCAGACCTGGCTTAGGTACAGACTCTTCCACGTGGCCCCGAGACCCTGACCAAGCAGCCCAGCGGAGGACACAGCCCATCCTCCAAGCCCCCCTTTACCCTCCCTGCTGGTTTTCCTTAAACGTGTCTCCGTGTCCCCCAAATATGAAGGATTGGGGGGTGGGGGGGCTGAAGACATGGAGAAGCAGATTCTAGCAAGCTCCCTGCCTCTATTTGCTTAACAGCAGGATGCCATAGATCAACAGCCAAAAGCATTCTGCCCACTTCCCTATTAGACAGAGCGCAGGTTGACCGCCGAGGATGCCTGCCTCCTCATCTTCCTGGAGATGGACCACAGGAGTCTACAAGCCTTCCTAGAGCAAGGCGGGGTGCCTGTAATCACAGCACTTGGGAGGCTGAGGGAGGAAGATTTGGAGTTGGAGTTTAGTCTGGGCTGCATCACGAAGCTTTGTCTTTAAAAGTATAGAAAGTAATCAGCCTTAGGAACTAGCCATCGTTGGCCTTTTATTTGTCCCTCCCCCACCCCAAGTTGTCACCATGAACGGCTCAATGTCCTTCTCCTTTGTCCTGCGACTTCTCCAGGATTGGAGTGTTGAAGGTGCTGTGTAGACTGGAATTGCAAGACATCTCTTTAGGAGCAACTTATTTTCCGGGTGGCTTGGATGTGTATGTGAACTATACATGTTAATGAACTTACCTTTTTTTTTCCCCCTCATGAATCTGTCTTTTGTGAAAGGTGTTTCATCAAGCTAAGACCCCTGGGAATCGTTCTTCTCTGACACCTCGAAACTCTCCTGCACCTGACGGGTACTGTGACTTTTCTGCACCATACCCCATGTCCCTTTCTTCCCCATGCCCGATATCTTATGCACCCTTTCCAGTCCAGCTGCGTCCTCAGCCTCCATCTTTCTGATGTCTCTATGCTACTCCCCCCACCCCACCCCCCAGCACTCTGCATGGCCCATTTGTAGCAGGAGGTGGATGACAGCCTCCCATGAGCCTCAGCAGCCATACATTCTTGGAGTTAAAAAATTTAGTCTTCTGTCAGCATTCCAAAGACGGCATTTGTGACATTATTTTGGCATCCTCAAGGCCAACCTCAGCCACATGCATCCTTGGTGATGATAAATATTTCTTTCCTGGGATTAAAAAATCTCATCTCTGCCACAGTTTGATGCTTCATAATTGGCCAACAAATCTTTGTAGGATGGATTTGAAGGAGGCATGAGGTAAGACGAGCACCAGGGAGTGTTTGTTACTAAAATTATTTACAAGAAAGAGCAGAGAGCCGAAGTTACAGATGACAACCGGCAGCCTGGCTGATAGCCCATGTATCCCAGCTTCCTGTGAACAGTGGGAGCAGCATCTTAAGGAACCATATTCCAGAAACCAGCCACACTGGCCGCCTGCCCTGCTGGGAAGATGAGCAGGAAAGGGGAAGGGAAGCTTGGTGAGCCCCTGGGCTGTCATGTTTCTAGAAGGGAAGTGAGCATTCCAGTGGAACATTGACCTATATGTGCTACTTTTCCAGTATTTGCTCTCATCAGGCTAGCAATGGAATCATTAATGATAGTTTTAAATTTAGACAGTGCTTTCCACCTGGGCAGTTGTGAGGTTTAATAACCAATAAGTTGATAGCTTGGGAATGTGTTCTAATAACTTTCCTTTTCGCAAATGAAGGAAAAGGACCCCCAAAGAACTAGGAAGTTTCTGGACAACGGCACAGTTGTTAAAATCTGAGATCTGAGATCGACTTGACTCCTGGACACAGCAAAGCTGCATAGCACAGCCAGCCAGAAGCGTAAGGGTCTTTGTCCCTGTGCTGGACAGCTAAGTGCTGTGATTCGGTATGCCAAATTCTCCAGCCTTAACTCTTCCCTGGAGCTGTCTCCAGAGAGACTCTGAGGAGAGCAGTGGCCCCTAGAGTGACAGTGTCCTGGCCTAGAGTTGAACTCCTCCTGTGGGCCTACTAGATGTCAGGCCTGCAAACCTCTAGGCTAACTGATTCATTACAGGATGTCTTAATTAGGGTTTCATTGCTGCGAAAAGACGCCATGACCACAGCAACTCTTACAAAGGAAAACATTTAATTGGGGCTGGCTTACAGTTCAGAGGTTTAGTCCATTGTCATCATGGCAGAAAGCATGGCAGCATGCAGGCAGACATGGTGCTGGAGAAGGAGCTGAGAGTTCTGTACCTGGATCAGCAGGCAGCTGAAGGAGACGGTGAGCCACACTGGGCGTAGCTTGAACATGTAAGACCTCAAAGCTCCCCCCCCACACACACACACAGTGACACGCTTCCCCAAACAAGGTCATACCTACTCCCAACAAGGCCACACCTCCTAATAGTGCCACTCCCTATGGACTTATGGGGGCCCATTTTATTCAGCTACCACACAGGTCTTCATTTACTTCTTCATGTCCGTCAGGATTCTGGGATAACAGAACCAAGGCTAAGCACCCACCCACCTGTCTTTGGAGAAGGATAATGGGAAATGACTTCTAACATCCTTGCCCCAGCCCCAAGTCTCTGGTCAACTCTTGGTGATGGAAGCCATTTCTAATAACCTAAGACTTCTCTGCCACTAGGCACCATGGCAGTGACAGACCCAGCGAACTGGCTTGTAAATGTCACCTCCTGGCTAACCCGAGCGCTCTCAGCAAACGTAACATCGAGTATGATAGAGCTGTGTACAGCAAGGCTGTTGGGAAAAGTAATTTACTCTTTTTTTTTTTTTTTTTTTAAAGTTGTTTTAAACACAGCAGTGTGTCCCAGCACCCAGGATGTGTATCATGGAAGAAACTCTGACATCTTTGGGGTTCTGTTTCAGGCCATTAACTTAATGGCTCTAATTCTTGGAAGCTCCAGTAAGGAGGAGGCTTGCCCTGTTACATAAACATATTCATCAGCCTGAAAAAAAAAAAAAGTGCATACTGTTTTCTGAGTAATGGTCATTGAAAGTAATTCTGTGTGTTTTCCATCTGATAACTGATTGCTGTGGAGTAGTCTTTAGGATCTTTGGAGGGGAGGAATGGTAACAGTTCCAAGCAGCTCCCCGAACTACAGAATTTGCTTTCCTCCAGTCAGACAGGATCTTGGACTGTTGTCACTGCTTGAGAAGACAATGTCAGCTGCAGAGAGAGTTGCCAGAGCAGAGTGGTCCCCTGCTGCCCTCAGAGTGCTCGGAGTACAGACGTCAGGGCAGCCAAGTTCTGAGTGCAAAGGAAGAGCCCACGGTTTCTTTGCCTCGAAGGAGAATGTCAGGAGTGTGTCCCCCCCAACAGCCTAGCTTACCGAGTGCCTGCCTCCCTTTCCCTGCCAATCCTTACCTGGAGACCAGGCAAGGGGGGGGGGGGGGCGGGGCGCTGCCAACCATTCCAAGTACAGCGAAGACAAGGAGGCAGCTAATTGAATTTAATTCACCGAGGTGGCAACCAATTTTATGCCAGAGCTAGTAAATATTTTGTGCGCAGTGCTCATCTCCTGAAAACGCAATGCCAATTATTCTTGCAAGACAGATTGTGCATTTGAAGGGCAGAATGGTGGGGAGTCAGGGAGTAGCTGGCAGGGACCCCAGGCCTGAGCTCTGGCCCTCCTTACTGGGTGGGCCTGTGTTCCCCTGTGCCAGGGCCTGTTGCGTGACGGGACCCAGTGTGTGCAAGACAGGCCTTTTTGATGAGAGTGTAGATACAAATTTAGGTCTGCCCAAGTAAACAGAAATACAGCCTGCCTTCCTCACAGTGTGACAGGCTAGTGGAGCCTTCTGGGTTAAGAGTGTGTGACGTTTCTTTATGGAAACACTGTGTTCCTTCAGGTTCTAGATAGAAGAAAATCTTGGCAGTCTCAGTGATCTGCCAGCCAGCGGTGGGCTGTGGTCCCCAGGCGTCTCTTGGACGGAGATCACTCATTTCCACTTCCTTTTCCATCTGTTTGTTCCCACTCTTCCTTACTTGTTCATTCCGGAGCTGACCCGGCAGCATCCCGGGAGCCATGCATCTTACTCTTCTGGGGAAAATAATTCACACGTATTCTTTCCTAAGGGCGCTTAGCACAGAGCTTGGCCGTTAATAAACACCAACAAGATGAATGAATGGGTGAGTTTTCCCCCCTGTATTCCCTTACTCCTTCAAGTCTCCAGTTAGATGGAGCCTCTGGACTGTCGTCTTTCTAGCATCCTGCATCCATCCAGACTTGTTTGGGAATAGTTATCCTGGAAGCTGGCACTAGCGGGCTATCTTACCTTCTTGGACTCACCCCTAATGGGTATCATTCCGTCACCATGGGACCCAGTAGGTCACTTCATTTCTGTATGCTTAAAAGATTCTTGTCACTCGTAACAGCTAGCTTGATGGCCCTGTCTTCAGGCTCCAACCCAAGAACAAAGGGATGATTGCAGATACTCACACAGACACATCCTGGCGTGGGGTAGGCATTGTCTGGAAACAGTCAGATAAAGCAAAATTAATTATAATGAGAAAACAGAGCCTAAAAAGGAGAGTTTGCCCTCAGACAGAGAACCCCATGAATTTATAATGACTAAGATTTGTTTTCTGCTGAGGAGAGACCATTAATTATCAGAGATTGACTCTGGCGAACTGTGACTGAAAGCTGTGTGAAGACTGTGATGAGCGGTGGGGGTGGGGAGGTGGGGGGGAGAATTTAGCTAAGTCAAGTCAGGATTGCTGGTGAGGGGGTTGATATATGTGTGTGTGTACATATATGTGTATGTGTGTGTGTGTGTGTGAGATGAGCAGAATCAAGGCAGTTGTAGAGGCAAAAAGCAACTGTTTTGGGGGGACCCATCTACACCATGGGACTTTGAGGGGCCAGTGTGTGAATATTTCCTACATTAGCTATAATTGGTTTTTTTTTGTCTTTTTTTTTTTTTTTTTTTTTTTTTTTTTTTTTGGTTTTTCGAGACAGGGTTTCTCTGCGTAGCTTTGCGCCTTTCCTGGAACTCGCTTTGGAGACCAGGCTGGCCTCGAACTCACAGAGATCCACCTGGCTCTGCCTCCCGAGTGCTGGGATTAAAGGCCTGCGCCACCACTGCCCGGCTTTTTTTTTGTCTTTTTAAACAAGATTTATTTTTATTTTTATGTGAATGGGTGTTTCGCCTGCATGTATGTCTGTGTACCACATGCACGCCTGGTGCCCAGGGAATCCAGAAAGGGTGTCAGATCCCTTGACTCTGGAGTTACAGACAGTTGTAAGCCAGCATGTTATCTATAGTTTTTACAAAAAGAAGAAATATTTTTTCTTTTTGGTAAACTTTAATTTTATATTTATTTATTATTTGTGTAAGTACATGCAAGGGCATGAGCATGTATGTGCCCGTGTGTGTGAAGGTCTGAGACCAACCTCCGGTTGTTTTCTTTGAGGCAGAGGCTCTCACTGCAACCTGATTAGATAGCTACCAGGCTAGTGAGCCCCAGGACACCCGCCCCTGCATCTCTAGACCTTGAATCACATAAGTGTGCATTACCACACCTGACTTTTTATAGAGAGAACCAAAGGGAAGACTCTAGATGTGTGAGATGGCTGTCTGTTTCCTAGCTGCATCTGGTCTCCTTGCAGGGAGTGGGTCACAGGAGACACAGTGGAGGGACTTTAGAACTTAACAAAAGGACATCTGTGTAGATGTGATGTGGGTGTGTAAAAGACAGGCTTGCGGAGTGGGTGAACAGAGAGTGAGCTGACCTTGAAGAGAGCAGAAATAAATGGTGACATTGAAGAGGGGGTCACAGCATATCTGTGTTGAAGAGAGCATGATTAAAAAGTGCCTGAGGTGCACACCTTTAATCCTAGCACTCGGGAGGCAGAGGCAGGCAGATTTCTGAGTTGAGGCCAGCCTGGTCTACAGAGCAAGTTCCAGGACAGCCAAGGCTACACAGAGAATTCTTGTCTCAAAAACAAACAAAAAAGGTCCTGTGGCAATATGAATTGTGTTTGGACACTGTAAGGACTGGCCTGGGAGAGCAGGGGGAAAATCTAGAGACTCTCAAATCATTGTTAAACAGATGACCATTGTTTTTGGTCCTGGCTTCCAAGGTAATACATATTCATTAGCAGAAAAGTGCAAACGAAAGACAAAGTCATCCTTTAGAGACTGTCCTTGCTACATTTTGGGAAAGCATCATACTGGATATGCTGCCTTGCTGTCTGATGTGGGAAAGGCTGCTTGGTAGGCCATGGGCCCTTCCTCAGAGTCCTTTGGTGATTTCACTGGGCAGAAGACCCAGTCTCTAGTCTCCCTTTCATGAAGCATGCCCGGGTGATTGTTTTCTAGCTACTGGATGTGAGCAGAAGGGATGTGAGTAGGTCTGGCTCACCCTTCTGAAGGATGGGCTGTGCCTGCTGCTTCCCTTAGCACCTCAAATGAAGACAGGACTGGAGGAGATGTCATAGACCACGTGGTAGAGGAGGAGGAAGGAGTGAACAGAAAGATGGAAGCTGCGTCCTCTGCCCTGTAGATTCTTCATCAACTCTACACCCTATTAGTTTCTACTTTTGTAATTCGCTAGTATTTAAAAAAAAAAAAAGCCAGGTGTTGGTGGTGCACACCTTTGATCCCAGCCCTCACAAGGCAGAGGCAAGCGGGTCGGGTCTCTGAGTTTGAGAAACCCTGTCTTGAAGAATCAAATTAAATATAAATAAAAATAAAAGTCACTAGTATTTTGACCTTTTAGAATCTGAAATTATACCTTCACCAATAATCATTTTTTTTTTAAATTTAGTGTTAACATTTTCTAATCAGAATTCGACAGCATGGCTATAGAATGGACCCAAAGTATTTCATTCTACACATGTATCATAATTCATTTATCCTGTTTATTTTTATTTTTGGTGTGTGTATGTACATGTGCATACATGTGTGAGGTGTATATGCGTGGTGTTTGGTCGTGTGTGTGAGGTGTATATGTGTAGTGTGTGACCACATGTGTGTACCTGTGTGTGGGGTATATATGTGTGGTGTATGCTCACATGTTTGTGTGTACACATGTGGGAGTGAGGTGTATATGTGTGTACATGTGCATACATGTGCATGTTATAAGGTGTGTATGTGTGGTATATGCTCACGTGTGTGTATATGTGTGAGGTGTATATGTGTGGTGTATGCTCACATGTGTGTATATGTGTGAGGTGTATATATGTGATGTGTGCTCACATATGTGTGTGAGAGTTTGTGTATGGTGATATTTTATTTGTATTAAAATGTTATTTGTATGTTAATAAATAAAGTTGCCCGGGGGTCAGAGCTATTAGCAAGCCATAGGAAAGCAGGGCAGTGGTGGCGTACGCTTGTAATCCCAGCACTTGATAGGCAGAGCTAGGTAGATCTCTGTGTGTTCAGGGATAAAGCCATTATTGGATACACATGCCTTTAATCTCAATACCAATCATAGAAAACCTGGAGGCCTATACAGACAGGCCATGATGAGGCAGTCATGTGGTTGGGTTTACAACCAATGAGAAGGCAGAACCGAAACTCTATATAAAGACTTTAACACAGGAAGTAGCTCTGGTTCAGAGAGGTAGGACCACCGCAGGAGGAAGGGTAAGGTTTTAACTCTTAGCTCTGACCTCTTGGCTTTCTTCTTTGCATTGGTTCTGTGTTTCTTATTTAATAAGAAGATTGGTTACATCTACATTTGTGTGTATGCAGAGGCCAGAGAAGGACATTGGGTCTCCTGTGCTATCATTCTCTGCCTTAGGCTCTGAGACAGGGTCCCTCACTGAACCCAGAGCTAAGCTGGCAGCCTGCAAGCCCCAGAGATTCTCCTGTCTCTGCCCCTATAGAGCTTGGGTTACAGGCTCACATGTGGCCACGACTTGCTTTTTTCATGAGTTCTGGGGATTTGAACGTGGGTCTTCATGCTTGCAAAATGAGAGCTCTTTTTTTTTTTAAAGATTTATTTATTTATTATGTATACAGTATTCTGCCTACATGTAGGCTTGCAGGCCAGAAGAAGACACCAGATCTAAAATGAGAGCTCTTATCCACTGAATCACTTCCCTGGATCCAGATGCTGGTTTTTTGCTGCAGGCTGCAGGAATATATTATAAGAACTCAGCTGGTTATGGCAAAGTCACTACCTGGAGGGATCAGGGAATTCCTCCAGAGGAAGCCAAATTCCAAGGAGTTTTTGGTGTCACTTGGCTTGTTATATATCAGCTGTCTTCTGTTATGAAAATCATGGGTGCCTTCATAGATTTCCCAATTGATTTTTCCCTTAGAAGGGCTAACAGTGTGGACTGATCACTCTCTGGACATACACATTCCAGGAATTTGGAGAACAGCCTAGGAAAGGCTTTCTCTGGAATCAGATATCTCCCTTAGCCACTTTCAAGGACTAACAAGAGACACTGCCCAACTTCCGAGGACTAACAGTGATAGCAGACCACATGCAAGTCTCCTGACTTAAGGTAAATTCCACAAGGAGACACCACCTAGGTGAGGTGAACGTTAAGTAAATAGCTTTACACAATTTAGCTCGGACCCTCCCTTTTTATACCAGGACTTCCAGGGCACGTAGGGGACGGAGAAGAGAGAGGGGAATGGAAGAACTAGATGGGTAAGAACTTGAGAGGAACAAACTGAGATGGGGAAGAACTAGATTGAAGGGCTAGAAGAGAGGACTAGAGGAACGAGATGGAAGATGAGGAAGAGCCAGATGGGGAAGTACTAGCTGGGTAAGAACAAGATAAAAAGGACCTAGATGAGGCAAAATTAACACGTGAGAATTAAGATAGAACTTAGAGGGAGCAGTAGATAAGTATAGAGAAAAATCAGGCAAGAAAAGGAGCTAGAACATGAGAACAGAACTGAAGCTGTGTATAAAGGATGTTATGCCAGAGGAATTAAAGCAAGTGGACCATAGAGCTTGGTGTGCTGAGATTTTTTTCCCAAAAATAGTCCTCGCCGTTAGCAGTTCTCTCTCCTGAGCCCCTGGGATGTATAATATTAAGGCTGGTCCCTCTAATATTATACAAGAGTTTTTGTTTGGTTTGGTTTTGTTTTTTAGGATTTTTTTGTTTTTACTTTTCCACTAAATGTGTATGTTTGAAGATACATCTTTAGACAGAATTGTAATTATTTCTTGGCACATATTCATAGAAGTTGAATTTCTGGATCCTAAGTTTCCACATTTTCAGAACTTTAATTTCCAAGAGAGATTAGAGTACCAGGACCATATATATGCCTGAGACCAGATTGCTCCGGTTCCTGAATATGAGAAGTGTCATAAAAAAAATCCATGGGAACTGTGATGGTTTGAATGAGAATGATCCCCACAGGCTCATAGATTTGAGTTCTTGGTCACCAGGGAGTGGCACTCTTTGAAAGGATTGGGAGATGTGGCCTTGATGGAGGAAGTGTGTCACTAGGGGTGGCCTAAAGGTTTCAAAAGCACAAGCCAACCCTAGTGGCTTTCTCTTCCTGTTGCCTGCCAATCCCAATGTAGAACTCTCAGCTCCTTCTCCAGCACCATATTTACCTGCCTACCACCATGCTTCCCACCCTGATGATAATGGACTCACCCTTTGAAACTGTAAGCCAGCCCCAATTAAATGTTTTCCTTATAAGAGTTGCCATGGTCACGGTGTCTCTTCACAGCAATAGAACACTGACTAAGACAGGATCATAGGTTTCCAAGAGCTTAGGAAACTAGGTAGAAAAATCTTAGCTTTGATTGGTACTGGAACCAGATTCTTTTTAGATGTGTCTTTCGGCATCATCTACACTGGCCTCAAACTCCGGATCATCCTGCTTCAGCCTCCACAGTGCTTACCCAAGGCACGGACCACCATACCTGCCTTGGAAGATCCAATAAAACAGGATTTGAAAGGAATGTTCTGGGCTGAACCCAAGAGAAAGAGTTTAAAGTCAGAGGTACGGTACCTAGCGGAACAGCCAAGACCAAGGCAGCCCAGATGTGAGGGAGAAAGGATGTCAGCATGAATACTCCCATAACGACTGAGTGAGGAGGGGCTGGAAAACTGGTCCAGTGGTTAAGAGCACAGACTGCTCTGGCAGAGGGTCTGATTTCCCTTCCCAGCACTCACAGCAGGCAGCTCGCAGACAGCTGTACCTCCAGGTCTAAGGGCATCGGATGCCTTTGACTCCGAGGGCACCTGCATTCATGTGCTCATACTTCACCCACCCCCAAGACACACAAACATACACACGATCAAACGATAATTCGTTTTAATCTGGGGTGAGAGAGAGAGAGAGAGAGAGAGAGAGAGAGAGAGAGAGAGAGAGAGAGAGAGAGGTATTCCCAGCACTCTGGAGGCAGAGCCAGGCAGATCTCTGTGAGTTCAAGACCAGCCTGGTCTACAGAGCGAGAGCCAGGACAGGCACCAAAACTACACAGAGAAACCCTGTCTCAAAATAACAACAACAAAAAAACACCCAAACCAAAAACAAACAAACAAAAAAACCAGCCTGAGTGAGACCCAGACTTTGGATGGAGACAGAGAAGAGGCGGCATTTAGCCCTGTGACGGAGAAGACATGTGAAGAGGGGACCGGACCTTCAGGTAGAACTGGGTTGAACTGTGTTCAACAGGTATCTACTGAGACTCTCCTCTGTGCCTGGAAGACAGGCGAAGTCCTCCTTTTCACAAGCCAACAGTCTGGAGAGAGGGATGGGCAACCGGAAGGTAACAAGCGCGTTTGTTTCAGGGCTAGGTGGGACAGTGGAAACGCTGAGGAGATAGCATGCTTGCTGGAGTTCAGCGGGAGAAGAGACCTACGTTGGTGGCCTTGCCTGTCCTGGTGTGATTCTCTGAGCCTGGGGCCTCTGGTGGGATGGGGTGGGGGGATGAAGGGTGTCACTGCTGCACAGAGGTTGGCGAGGAACCCAGGAGAACTACCACCCCAGCTGCGTGGGCTCCTTCTGGAGGTGCAGGGTGACGCAAAGCTGACTTTGGCCGCACTACCGACCTGCAGGTCCCTGGGCTGCGCCAAGGCTTTGCGGATGATCCAAACACTTAGCCGCTGACTCCAAGCAGCTCCTTCTTGCCCATCCATGCGCTTCTCAGACTCCCCCCCAAGTCTGGGTAAGCAATCACCTTTAAGAACTCCCAAGTGTGCCTGCTCGAGGCATGCTCGAGGTACGGGGCTCGCATTTCTGTTCTCAGTAGAGCCTGAGTGGGACCCGGGGAATGGCTGCTGTCGACAGCTTTGGGGAGCGTGAAGGAGGCTCAGCATCACCGCCGCCGTCATTGCGGAAACGTCAGCCAGAGCCACAGGGAGATGCCACTTCAGGACGGTTATTGCAAAGCAAACGGAAGATGACTCGTGTTGGCAGGGAGCCTGCCAGTGGGAATACGGAGGGGCACAGGAGCTGTGGAGGATGGGACGGATTCCTCAAAAACTAAACACGGAATTCATTAGGACCCAGCAATTCTGAGTATGTTCCCAAAAGAAGTGAAAGCGGGGACAGAAAGAGGGTTTCTGCAGTCTTGTGTTCGTAGTGTTGCTTGGGATGGCAGCCTGGCTCGGGATGGCAGCCTGGCTCGGGGTGGCAACCTGGCTCGGGGTGGCTGCCCGGCTCGGGATGACCTGGCTCAGGATGGCAGCCTGGCTAGGGATGACCTAGCTTGGGATGGCAGTCTGGCTCGGGGTGGCAGCCTGGCAGAAGCCGCATTAGTTACTTTTCTCATTGCTGTGGTAAAACATAGCTTACTGAAACCACATACAGAGGGAGGGTTTGTGCTAGCTCATGGTTTTCAGGGAATACAACCCATCATGGCAGGAAGGCTTGGCCGGTAGCAGTAGAAACAGACCTCATCACATTGTGGCCTACCGGGAGGGAGGCAGAGAGAAGAAGGGAAGTCGGGTAGGCTATATCCCTTCAGGACCTGTCCTCAGTGGCCTACATCTGCCAGGTAGGCCCCACCTTCTGAGAGGCTTCCATACCCTCTCTGGTGACAACATTTCATGTGCAAACTGTATCATAGCCCAGTGATGAGTGGACAAATAGAATGTGGTTGGACGTACAGGGGGAATATTATTCAGTCTTGAAGAGGAAGAACATTCGACACACGTTCTAACACAGATGAGCCTTGAGGACATGATGTGAAGTGGAGCAAGCCAGTCACAAAAGGACAAAAACTGTACGATTTCTCATTTATGAAGGTCCGCGGGCAGGAAAGTTCAGACACACGGAAAGCAGAGCCATGGTGTCTAGAGGCCGGGGAGTGAGGTAAATGGGGAGCTAGTGTATAACGGTACAGAATTCCGGTTAGGGAGGTTAAAAAAGAATTCTGGAGAAACAAGCAAAAGACAAGTTGCAATCAAAGCCGTTGGCCACACAGAATTGAATGCAAGCGACCTTGAAAAATTATTACAGCTGGCAGCAGAGACAGGGGAAAAGCAGTTTCTACAAGCCATGGCAAACCTTTACTTTTAAGCAGTTCCTTCATTTTTTAAACTTTTAATTTTTTTCAATCATTGGGCTAAAAGTAAAAGGTATTCAAAGATGAGGTTTGTATTAAAAAGGAACAATTCTGAGGTGAGTGGGGTTAGTGGTTGTGTAACAGTGTAAATGTCCTTAATGAAACTGAACTATACACTTAAAAATGGCTAAATAGCATTGTGTGGAGTGGGGGGTGGTGTGTGTGCGTGCGTGCGTGCGTGTGTGTGTGTGCACGTGCGTGTGTCCATGTGAGTGTACCTATATGTGAGTGTTTTCCCTCAATCCTTTCACCTTATTTTTTGAGGCAGGATCGCTCACTGAGCCTGGTATTCACTGATTGGACTAGATTGATTGGCAGGATGCTCCAGGGCCCACCCACCTCCGCCTTCTCCTGGAGCTGGAGTCATAGGTGCACACTGCTGCACCCGGCTTTTTATGAGGGTGCTGGAGATCTGACTTCGGGTCCTCGTGTTTGTGTAACAAACACTTTACCAACTGAGCTGTCTTCCGGCCTGTGCTGGTACATTTATCACATGCGTGCATACATGTGATACATCTTATGAAGACGTCCAGGGAAGTGTCGTGTCCCGTCAGGAGGTACAGCTCCTCCTGTCAAAAAACCTCCACTCTCTGAGCCTTCAATACACGTTGAGCACTTAAGTAAGAAATGTGTGTGTGTGTGTGTGTGTGTGTGTGTGTGTGTGTGTGTGTGTGTGCATTGTTTTATACTCTCAAGATGCCTGGAATAGGTACTGCTTTTCTCTTCATTGTAAAAAGCAAGGAACAGAAGCTGATCCCAGCACTCGGAAGGCAGAAGCAGGCAGTCTCTGAGTTCGAGGCCAGCCTGGTCTACAGAATGAGTTCCAGGACAGCCAGAGCTACACAGAGAAACCCTGTTTTGAAAAACGACAACAAATAAACAACAACAACAAAAAGAGCAGGAAACAGATGCACAAAGAGGTGAGGTGATTTCTCTCCGGTTAGTGACATACCATCAGGACTGGCCTCGGAGGTGACATCAGTGTGCTCTGTAGCCCTCTTTTTTTTTTTTTTTTTTTTTTTTTTTTGGTTTTTCGAGACAGGGTTTCTCTGTGTAGCTTTGCGCCTTTCCTGGAACTCACTTGGTAGCCCAGGCTGGCCTCGAACTCACAGAGATCCGCCTGGCTCTGCCTCCCGAGTGCTGGGATTAAAGGCGTGCGCCACCACCGCCTGGCCTCTGTAGCCCTCTTACTGGGCCCTACCCAGAAAAACAACAAATCCATTGGCCAAACAGGTAATGACTCTCGGTGAGAGGCTGCTACAGTTTGAGTCTGAAATGTCCCCCAAAGTCCTGGTAGAGGCTTGGTCACAGCCCATGGAGCTATGGGAACCAGTAGGAGCTGGAGAAGACTGTTAGGTTATTGGGGACATACCCTTGAAGGGGTTATTGGGCTCTGCTCAGTAGCTCAGGCTGGCCTGGAACTTGCTGGGTAGTGATAGATAATCTCACATTCCTCATTCTGACTCTCAAGTGCTAGGATTACAGGCCTCTGTCACCACTCCTGGCTTTATGTGGTTACCAGGGATCGAACCTATGGCCCCTGGGCATGCTAGGCAAGCACTCTACCAACTAAGTTACCTTCCTGGACCTTTTTCTTTCTAATTCTGGTTGTCATAAAGGCAACAGCCTTCTCTGCCATGTCCTCTGACCATAAGGTACCATGCTACCACAACCCAAAGTTACAAGGCCCAGTAACCATGGACTTGAGTCTTCTGAAACTGTGAATCAAAACCAGCTTTTCCTCCTAGGCACTGTATTCCAGGTATTTGTCAAAGGAAAGCTGACCGATACAAGACTCAAGGCAAGTTCTGATAGGCACAACACCCCAGGCTTGCCTGCATGGACCTGCTAAGTCCCTCCTGCTCTGCCCTGCTTTGGATTCCCACTCCTTCCACAGGGATATTTTGGGCCGGGACCGATGGTAGGTCCCAGTACTTGTCACATGTGCGGACACTGTCACCGCTCCCCTGTGATCCTGTTCTTTTCTCTTAGAAAAGAACCACTGCCTTTTGAGATGAAAAATGAACTATAGCGAGTCTACTGGCTAATTAATTAAAATGGAAAAAAAATCCCAATCTTCAAATCTGAAGTGATTAATTGCATAAGCATTAACGCCTCTGCACACCCAAGACTACACATCTTCAATTTCAACTCTCCTAGCATGTTATTTTCTGCTGGTGTGTGTGTGTGTATGTGTGTGTGTGTGTGTGTGTGTGTGTGTGTGTGTGTGTGTGTGTGTGTGTTCTGCCTATTTGAGGCCGATTTCTCGCACACCTCAGTCCATTTCACAGCAAATGGTTTGAATGGGGTTTATCCTGCTCATTAGGAGACTGTATCAATTAACCAGGCCTGGCTGAGCAACCCAGCCAGCTCTCACAGCCTTGATGGGGTTCATTTTAAAATCCTCAGCTGCCTGGTACCCCCAGGCCCTTCCCACTCCTTAAGATCTAACACCGGGCAAGTCCTTGGTGGGTTTGATTTGTTTGTTTTGTCTCTTTACTAGGTCGGGGCAGAGTTCTGATCTCAGCTGCTCTACTGGGCTTTTCCTTCTGGTTTTGTAAAAGCCAATTGTTTGGCTGAGACACACGGCTCCCTCCTGCCCGCAAATTGCACCTTCCAGGTTTGGGGGGCATGCATGGTTTTGCACACATACTCACGGACAATGTCACTCCTCAGGTACTTTCGATAGAGGGTCTTTCATTAGACTGAAGCTTGCCAGTTAGTCAGACTGGCTGGTCAGCAAGCCGGAGTGCTCCCATCAACCTCTGTGGTTACAAGTGTGTGCTGCCACGCTTCCCGCCTTTTTCACGGGTTCCGGGAATCAACCTCGGGTCCTTGTGCTTGTAAAGCAAACACTTCACTGAGTTCTCTCCACAGGCTGTCGTTTTACTGTGTAGCTCTGGCTTGTCTGGAACTTGCTATATAGACCAGGATGACCCTGAACTCACGGAGACCCTCCAGCCCCCACCTCCTGCGTGCTGGAATTAAAGACCCCGCTTATCTTTAACCTGAAAGTGTAGGCCGCTTGCTCATATGCTTCCCAATAGTGAGCCAGGTTGGCCCTCTCCTACCAACCCAAGCTATTTGTGACAATTCTGTGTTCCACTCATCTGAGCCCTTTACATGGACCTTTGCTTCTTGCGAGGGACAGGACCAGAGCTTGAGAGCAGGGGATGCTGGGGGCTGGGGCCCCAAGCGGGCAGCAAGAGATGCCAATACTTCCCTTTCCCTGGATGCCCGTTCTCCGTGGGCCGAAGGTACTTTGTCCTAGAGGAGTCCTGCAGCCCCAGGGCTGATGCTCAGGTCTGCCATGCGGGCTGGTTGCCGAAGAACTCCGTAGTGCCCGCAGAGGAAGAAGTGGCCGTGTCCCTCGGAACCCAGTGAACTTCCAGATGGAACGGCTGTCAAGAGCAGGGCGGGACACCTGGCCCCCCATGAGCAACAGAAGAACGTGTTTATGCCTCTGGCTGTGAAAATCATCATGTGCTGTTAGAAGCCCTCAGAGACAAAGCCCCCGGTGAGAAGATGTAGAGATTAATGGCGGGCACGTGCCGAGAATGGCACTTCCATTTTCCAGAAGCAGAAAATGACATTTTTTTTTTTCTCACTGAAATTGTGAAAAAGAGAAGTTATTATGGTTCAACATTTAGACAGGAATTAAAGCACTTTCAATACAAACTGAAATTTTTTCCTTGCCCAAATTCCTTAGCAAATGCCTTGGATTTTCTTCTGTGAGGGCTTGGACGGGGGAAGTCTGTGTTCTCCTTCCCACCCTACTTGGTATAAACCCGTGTGTAGCTAGAGTTTTCCTGCCTTGCCTGCAGTCAGGACAAATCTTTGTCACCCGCCAGTCCCACAGCTGCTCAGACCTGACCAAGTAAACACAGAGACTTATATTGGTTACAAACTGTATGGCCGTGGCAGGCTTCTTGCTAACTGTTCTTACAGCTTAAATTAATCCATTTCTATTAATCTATACCTTGCCACATGGCTCATGGCTTACCGGCATCTTCACATGCTGTTTCTCATCATGGCGGCTGGCAGTGTCTCTCTGACTCAGCCTTCCACTTCCCAGCTCTATTCTCCTCCTTGTCCTGCCTACACTTCCTGCCTGGCCATGGGCCAATCAGTGATTTATTTATTGACCAATCAGCAACACATTTGACATACAGACCATCCCACAGCACCCGTGTGTAGCTAATGCCATAGCCACCAACTGCATGGGGATATCTAAATTACATGGACAATGACGTTCCTCACCACATTAGCTGCTCTTCAAGTATTGGAGAGCCACATGTGGACAGTGTCTGCCATGTCGACCAACACAGACACAGACTATTACCACTGCTGGGTCCAAAGGAAATTTCATTTGCCCAAATTCTGGTGGTTAGACAAAAGCCAGCCTCCTTCAGGAACTTGTGAAGCCGGTTCCCCTCCACCAAAGGAGCCGTTTCCCTCACCGCTGGCAGAAGGGACACGTGGCTACTTGTGCCTAATAGCGTACTAAAGCACATGCTGGCCGCCAGGCTCCCTCCATATCACAAGTACCTGGTACACATTTCAGAGTTCATGCTGGCATCCTGGCTGTTGTCACAACCCCCAACCCTAAACTTCCTCCAGCTCAGGAACTGCCCCCCCCCCCCCCCCCCCCCGCAGCTTCTCCTTCTCCTTATTTGACCCGTCCCGCGGGCCAGGTTATTCGAGGGTCTCGAGGAGGGTCCACCTGTAAACCATAGGGGGGAGAGGGAAAGGAGACCAGGCGCAAAGAATAGACAGAGTCTGAGTCACATCAAGGTCTCGTTTATTGACTGGGCATTGAGGCTTATAAGCAGGGCTTCAGGTAGGGAGGGGAGCAGGGGAAGCAGGGATAGAGAAAATTCCTAAGGAGGGGGTCAGGAGCGAGGTCGCTTTGATCCCGGGCCCCCTGCAGTTGACAGGCTCCAGAAAGTTTACCTAATCCCCATCTCCTGCAGTTAGGCCAGGAAGGTCTTATCTAGTCACATCTCCTGCAGTTAGGCCAGGAAGCTTTTTATCTAGTCATATACCCTGCAATTAGGCCAGGAACCCTTTGTCAAGGCTTGACAAAGTCCAGGACATAGCTGTCCGGAGCCGGTCTCTCACACTTATTTTATTTTTATTTTTATTTTTTTTGTTTTTTTCGAGACAGGGTTTCTCTGTGTAGCTTTGCGCCTTTTCCTGGAACTCACTTGGTAGCCCAGGCTGGCCTTGAACTCACAGAGATCCGCCTGGCTCTGCCTCCCGAGTGCTGGGATTAAAGGCGTGCGCCACCACCACCCGGCCTCCTTCTCCTTATAACCCTGCTATTTTGGCTCTGCTCTCTTGGGCTTCTCTTTTGCCCACACTCTTTGCCTCCCTCTCCCTCCTCTCTCTCTCTCTCTCTCTCTCTCTCTCTCTCTCTCTCTCTCCCTCTCCCTCCTCCTCTCCCTCTCCCTCCTCTCTCTCTCTCTCTCTCTCTCTCTCTCTCCCTCTCTCTCTCTCCCCCTCTCCCCCCCCTCCCCCTCCCTCCCTCTCCTCTCTGCTCTTGCTCCTCTCCTGGCCAGGCCCAGCCTGCTGGCCATGTTCCGTCTGTTACTTTATCTGCTGTGGACTCTTCCAGATGCCTCTGACTATTCTCTCCCTCATATCTATAACAAAAACCTTCCCTGTGACCATACCATGGAGTGGTCATGTTATCACTACCAAACATTCCATTGGCTGGCCTGCCAACATGCCTTTATTATAGAGGCAAATTGCATTTAAGGGTTGTATTTATTGAACCAGCGGTGCTTCGACTACATGTTTACATGAATTTGTTTCTTTTTTGTGTCTTAGAAATGACAAGTTCCCTGTAATTTTCTAAATCAGAGGTCTGTAAACCTAAGACAGGAGATCAGCAAATGCCTGGCCCTCCCTCTGTGAACTCCCACTCTGTTCCCAGGCCCCTGCAGCTGTCCCCCCCCCCCCTTTACTCTATCCAACCCACATCTTTCTCAGCCTGACTCCACCCATTTTCCCAAAAGAGCATGTCCTTATTGTCAGGACCACGTTCAAATGGCTAAAATGGCCTGGGAGAGGGCTGGGGAGAGGGCTCAGTGGGCAAGGCACTTGCTACACAAGAGTAAGGACCCAAGTTTGCACCCCCAGAACCCACATAAAGCTGGACACTCAGGCTGTATACAAACCAGTACAACGAAGAGACCTTGTCTAAAACAAGGTGGACGACAAAAACCAGTCCCTGAAGTTGTCCTCTGCCAACACCCACCACACACCCACAATATGTGAGCTCGGGCTTAAAAAGCAGAAACAACCAACCTTGGCCTGGAGACTGCAGAGGCCCAGCCACACACAGGCATAGTGGCGGAACTTTGCTTGCGCCCCTGGGGGCGCTGCTGAAGAGTCACAAGGCTCCAGAGTTTGCCAACTCAGGTTACATGTGGTTTTATAACGGAAATTTAATGAAGAGACTCCTCTGCTCTAGTATTTGCAATCAATAAAAAAATAGGCTTGGCCCCTTTGCTTTGTTTTTAATTCCGAGGCACAAAATCCTCACCAAGACTTGTTCCTCTCGCATCATTTAACTTCGAATCCTACTGAGTTGCTCACCCTGCAGCTTGCAGGATAAATGGTACTTTTACAGCCCACCGGAAATTAATGCTACTTGACTGACGGCATCCCTGCTCTCTAGGGGAAAAGCGTGGCCACAGCGCTGAGCTTCCCAATTTGATCATAGACTCCAGGAGGAGTGCCAGCAGCTGGGGACAATCCTGGCACTCCCAGGCCCCCGAAGCAAGGTGTGCTGGCCTTGTTTACAATTCTAAGGTTCCAACAGGGAATGTTGGCCCGACAGGCTTTCAGTTGACAAAGCAAATGACTTCCGTGAAGCCTCCTGGGGAAGGCAGGCTGCCCAGGGCCTTCCTGGGTCTTCTCCCAGCCCAGTTCCAATCTTGCATAGGAGACTTCCCTGGTACCTGTGTGTGTCAGAGGGGGTGAGGAAGTGCCACCTGTGGGTGAAGCCTCGCCAGCCAAGAGAAAAGCAGTAATGTTGCACTCCATTGTTTGGAAAGAAGCCTTGGCAATTAGAGCGGGCAGAGGAGAAATTATTATGGAAATAAAGTTATTAGGTCTGCACCATGGAAAAAAAAAATTTTAAACCAAGCTTATTTTCCTGAGAGAAATTTTAATATTCTCTCCCCCCTCCCCCCTCTTTCTCCTCTCTCTCTCTGCACCTGATACCACTCTGCTCCAACTGCAAGTGTATGCCAAACACAGGGGACTTAGCTGGGATGTGTCGTGGAGTAAACGGCTGGGGCCAGAGCCAGACAGAACAGTGCTGAGAAGACAAGGAACAAAACAAAACAAAACAAAACAAAATACCCAAACACCAGGAGAGAAAACAATGGAGTGAGACCCGCCCAGACAGTAAACAGCAGAGCTTCACACACCCCTTCTGGGATGGAGGGAGGAAGCAGCAGCTGAGCTTGAGCTTGTCAAGAGAAGGATGGGAGCTGCTGGACCAGGAAACCTGGGGTACTAACCGCGGTCAATTTACCACACCACAGTGCCGCTAAGAGCGACCGTTTGTGGGTGCCTGCAAAATGGCAAGGTTGAGGTAGATCAGAGAAGAGAAGTAATAGGATTTGGCACACACACACACACACACACACACACACACACACACACACACACACAACCTCCTTCAGCCATCTGCCCAGTCATTGCTACTGTTAATGACACCAACAGCTACAGTCTACTGAGTGCTTACTATGTCCAAGGTCCATACGCAAGCCCATGCAAGCCCACGCAACTCTCCATGCTGTGTTATAAAGAACCCAAGGCTCAATAGTGTAGAGTCCCTATGGCCGGACACCAACTGCCATTTAACACCCCCCCTCCACCCCCCGCTGATAGTTAGCAAGGTCTGGGGCATAATGGTGAAAGATTAAAGTGATTTTTATGACTTGGCACAGTTGTTACAGCTCTCTACACGCTACACAATGTTCAATTGTTAACCTGTATCATTCATGTTACTAAATCATTTATTTTGACTGACTAAATGCAATTGGTTTAGAGAGACGATGTAACCTATTCTTTAAATATGGGGAGATTTCTGTGATACTCTGACTTTTTTTTTTTTTTTTTTTTAGTGGTTATGGGAGAACTGGGGGCAGGAAGGAAAGAATGTGGGGTGTTACCAAAAAAACATAGAAAGGATCCTTCATTAAAAAAAAAAAAAGAAAGAAAGAAACCACGTCTAGAAATGATTGCTCCATAAACAAAACATGAGTGCACACAGCAATTTCATGTACTTGTTCCGCCCACCCGGTTGTTCTTAATGATTCAAGAACAGAACTGCCTGGGCAGATTTACAGGCTCCCGTTCCTGACATCTGTGCTGAAACGAGGCTGTGTGTGTTCACAGAACGCTTGCTTCTGCTCGGGGAGAAGCGCAAACACCTTGGGGTGATTTCTACCTTTCCTGTGACTTACATGAAAATAGATGTGGTTCTTCTCCTGCATCCATCTGTGAACTCCTGGGATAGAGAAGGAAGGGGTGTGAAGACAGGGTGGGGTCCAAGTTTGGGGCTGGAAGACAGGTGACGATCACATAATGAAGTGACTATAGTCATGTCTTTGTTCAGCGCCCCAGTGGTGAGAAAGCTGAGCTCTGGCCCGTGTCTTTGGCTGGATGGTGTGGGCTTGTTTGGAATTGATTTAGCAGATTGTTCTCCTGGGGAAAATATTGATAAGGAGTCAGGGTCTGGGTGTGGCTGGGGGCGGGAGTGGGAGTGGGGTGCGCTCCAGTCCCAGGGCCAGCATCCCTTATCTGAGCCTTCCAAGTTGTTTCTCAGCTGTGCTTTTGGGAATGTCCTGTGTCCTCTCGTTGCCTAAAGGGAAGACTTGCTTTCCATTAGTCACTTTCTGCAGATCTGCGACTTCCTCCCAGGCTGTTTTCCATAGACTTTCTTTACCAGACTCGAGCCCCACCCGCTCCTCCCTAGGTCCATCATCTTGGAAGCACTGGGCATACTAAGCCAGGGTGCACTATACAGACTGAGGCCTTCCGTACCTACTGATACTCGGCTGATCCTGGGGTTCACCTGGGGAAAGGTGCCACTCAAATCCAAGTCGGCCAGGTACAGCCTCTCTTCCCGCCACCTTCTTTAAATGGTTGCTTTAGCGTTGTTCCGTTGGGTTTCTGTGTAGCAGAAAATGAAAAGGAAGTTGCGGTGATTGGAAAGCCAGCTCACTGGCAGAACCCAAGTTCAATCTCTAATACCCCAAGCCCCAGACAACAACAACACGCCGACTTTCCACTCTGCGCTCCAAGAGGGACAAGAGCAAAACGATGAATTTGGCATCCGAAATGACCTGATGAGATGGTTCGGTGGGTAAAGGCGCTTGCCACCAAACCTGAGTTGGAGCCCCGCACCAACATGGCGGGAGAGAGCTGACTACCCCACTTTGCCCTCTGACACATGCCCTTTGGCCCCTCCTCAAACAAATACATGTTAAAAACACTTTTAAAAGTCAAAATTATCACCCAAGCATGGTGGCGCACGCCTTTAATCCCAGCACTCAGGAGGCAGAGCCGGGTGGATCTCTGTGAGTTTGAGGCCAGCCTGGTCTACAGAATGAGATCAGGACAGGCACCAAAACTACACAGAGAAACCCTGTCTTGAAAAACTAAAAAAAAAAAAAAAAAAAAGAAAGAAAAAAAAGTGACTACAGATCAAATTTTGCTGGGTTTTTTTTTTTTGATGACATTATTTCCCATATAGACTTGACCCCTGCTCTGTGTGTGTGTATGTGGTGTAGTGTGTGTATCATGTATGTGTGTAGTGTGTGTGTGTAATGTGTGTGTGTAGCGTGTGTGTAGTGTGTGTGTATGTGTGTGTGTAGTGTGTGTGTATGTGTGTGTGTGTGTGTGTGTGTGTGTGTAATGTGTGTGTGTGTGTGGTGTGTATGTGAACTTGAACTTGCCCGTGTGCACATGTGCAAATCGGGGCAGGCCAGAGGCTAACGCTAGGATGTCATTGCTCGGTCATCATGCCCTTCATCTTTTGAGATGTAGTCTCTCACTGAATCTCACACCCAGTAGGCTAAGCTAGCCGGCCAGTGAGCCTCAGAGACCTGCTTGTCTCTGCCTCCCAGCTACAACTAGGCTTTTTTGTGTAGGTTCTGAGGGTCAAACTCAGGCACCTAGACTTGTATGGTGAGCTGTAGTGGCAGCTGTTTGAGCCATGTCTAGCACCGCCCCTATGAGGTAGCAGGTAGCTGTTGTAGCTTGAGTTTTCCTGCCTGGCCCACAGTCAGGGCAAATCTCTCTCACCTGCCAGTCCCACAGCCGTCAGACCCAACCAAGTAAACACAGAGACTTGTATTGGTTTCAAACTGTATGGCCATGGCAGGCTTCTTGCTAACTGTTCTTTCAGCTTAAATTAATCCATTTTTATAAATCTATACCTTGCCACATGGCTCGTGGCTTACCGGCATCTTCACATGCTGTTTCTCATCGTGGCGGCTGGCAGTGTCTCTCTGACTCAGCCTTCCACTTCCCAGCTTTATTCTCCTCTTTGCCCCGCCTACACTTCCTGCCTAGCCAATGGCCAATCAGTGTTTTATTTATTGACTAATTAGCAACACATTTGACATACAGAACATCCCACAGCAAGCTGTTACACCTGCCTGTGACCTTGAGGTACCTGCCCCTGGGGCGTGGCCCCTGGAGGACCCTTAAGACTTGGGATTCACATGCGGGCTCTGTCTTCAATATCTCGTGGTTTTTAATGCTGGAACAGATCAGGGCAGAGCTCACTGGAGAACAGCATTGGACCGTGCCTCACCCTTCCAAGATCCTGAGACAAATTCCTTTATTCTGCCTTGTGAGTTAACCCCCAAATAAATTCCATTGCTCATTAAATAGACTCCGTGGATTGCTAGTGACATAATCACAATAGTGAGCACTTTACCAGCTGAGCTGGGTCCCCAGGGATTTTTGTCTTTATATATTTTCTTTAAGCTTTCCAGCCCATACTGTCATATTTAATTCTATTAATTCATATTAAATTGGAATTTTTATTCTGTGGTCAAGAGAGGCTAATGAACTAGTTACAAGGCACAAACCTGGTGGATTCAGAATCTACTACAGTCGGAATATACAGACTGGCAGTGGTTTAGAGCACTCCGTGTTTTCATACAAGATAGATTCAGGCGAGTTCTCCCAAGAATGGCCTCAGAAGAAAATGGCCTGTCAATCATCCAAATGAGATCTAGGAGTATGCTGAATATTTAGGATTTGATGGTGCCATGGGTGGAACCCAGGGCCTCCTGTATGCCAAGCATGCACTCTACCACTGAATTTCAGCTCAAGCTCAGGTAGTTTTGTGTTTTTGTTTTGTGGTTAGCTTTGACACAGGATGTCTGTGGTCCAGGCTGGTCTCAAATTCGATATGTAGCTAAGGCTGGTCTTGAACTCCTGATCCTCTTGTGTCTACCTCCTAAGTGCTGGGATTACAGGTATATGCCAGTTTGCCTAGTTTTTGTGTCTGATTCTTCCTTTCCTTTCCTCTCAATGGTCAGTATACACGACTGTGGGCACACTCGGGGAAGTAACTGCTGAGGTTGTTCGTTCTCCTGTGATGTGTGGAGGTAGTGTTAGTTCATTTCTTCATTCTGGTTTGTTGGTCCACTCACTCACTCACTCATTCATTTATTCCAACAATCTATAAAAATAGAAAAAGCAGCACTATATTGTGTTAGCTCTAGAGGGCAGAATGGCCTTTGAGCCACTTTCCATGTGGTTTTAACACTTGGAAACTGTCTCTCAATGGCTCCTCACCTCCACTCAGAGGGAGTAAAGAATACCTTGAATTAACTATTAGTTTGGGGTGTAGATCCAACAGAAATATTTTCTAAATTCCGATTTTTATGCCTTTTGAGGATTTTTTTTTTTTTTTTGACAGACTCTCACTGTGTGGCCCTGGCTGGTCTAGAATTCATTATGTAGATCAAGCTAGCCTGAAACTCACAGTGATGCCACTGCCTGTTTCCAGATGCTACCGTTAAAAGTGTATGGTGGTGGTGGCACACGCCTTTAATCCCAGCACTGGGAAGCAGAGGCAGGCGGATCTCTGTGAGTTCGAGGCCAGCCTGGGCTACAGAGTGAGATCCAGGAAAAGGCGCAAAGCTACACAGAGAAACCCTGTCTCGAAAAACAAACAAACAAAAACAAAACAAAACAAAAAGTGTATGCCACCACAGCAGGTTACCTCTTAGGGAATTTGTGTTATTGTGTGTGTATATGTGCACTTACATAAAGGTAATATATACACATTGTAAAAGACTTCAATCCTGAGACATGTGTGATACAGAGAGCAAGGATAACCAGGGATTAGGAGCACCCCTCTGTCACCTCCAAACTACGTAAGGCCACTATTTCCCTTCCTCTCTATGGACAGAACACTGTACATGCTGTATTTTAATAGATGATCTCATGTAAAGTAGCATGAATCTTGTTCTGGAGCTCAACTTTTTCTTCTGTGCATAATTAAGTGTATTTAAAATGATTTAAAATAAATTGTGAGTCATACCTCAGCCTTTCTTTACCAGTGAAATGAAATGTGATGTGTCAAACTTGAGTTAAATCCATAATCTCCCTGGATGCGCTTTTGACTTGCTTGTAAGGAAGGCAGGCAGGCAGGCCAACCCGAGGCAGCTTCATGTGCCATATTGACATTCAACACTGAGAAGGGCAGTGATGTTGATATGTTCATCCCAAACTGCAATAAAGCTGTCCTAGGAAGTGCGGCCCCAACTGTCATTTCCCTATCCTTTGGGCTAGAAATGTGCCATTCAGACCCTCGACTCCCTGCCACGAAAATGCCAGACTTCCACGAAGAGCTGTTTTTAAATACCAATATAATCCTAGATTTTAGGTTTTGAAGACAAAAATCCCACACCAGTTAAGGGGTTTATTTAACACACACACACACACACACACACACACACACGAATAAGAGGTGACAGCTGAGCTTTCTTCCACATGAAAATTACCAGATAATTGCACAGTGTGTCACCGTTAAGTATCATAAAGTGAGTTTAGCTCTCGGTTTGGTTTTCCAAAGCTTTACCAGAGGTGGTTTTCTTGAGGATGATCGACAGCAGTTTGAAATATCAGATATTGGAAAAATATCTACCTCTACCTCCCCTTCCTGCTTACTTACTTATTGCCAGGGATGGTGGACAAGAGCCACAGTTAGAAAAGTATCACGTCACTGTGACACCACACCTGGACTACCCCCTTCCCCATCAGGGACACAAACTCAGAATGGCCACAACCCACCTGCACACGTGTCCGTTCCCAGGACAGGAAGGGATTCAATCCACATATTTGGCAACAAAATAAGCAATAAAGCAAGGAAAGGTGGGGAGTCTGGGACTCTGCCCTGGACGTCACTTCTTCATGTAAATATCCCTCACACAAATGCTTACCGAAAAAAACCCTTGTATTTCTACTTCTAACAGGTAACACAAAAGCAGGTAATATACGAGTCCTTTGGAAACAAAAGTGGAAGGAATCCAAAAAACGGGTCACGATCACCTCACCTGTTAGGAGACTCACGTGGTTCAGCTCTGCCTTACCTACCAAGTGTCAATCAAAAAAAAAAAAAGCTAATTCTAGGAAAATTAGATAATTAACAATTAAGAGTTATTTCACAAGGCAGTTCCTATTTATGTTGAGCATGACTCAATTTAAAATTTATCTCGGCTACCCACCCAGGGCCTAAATGCTTTCCCAGAGCAGCCTGCCAGGGGCCATTAGCACACAGCCCTCACAAATGGAGAAACAGAGCTTCTTGCTAATTTGCCAGCCATCCTTCCAACCTGTGTTTGCACTCACTGAGCAGTTAGCAAGCTTCTGTACCCTCTGATCCTGGTCACTGCCCCCCAGAATAAGATCTGGGGGAGGGGCATCCTGAAGGCATCATGATAAAAAATGAAGATGTCTGATGGTTGGGTGGGATGCGCAAATGTGGATGAGGAAAGTGTGCTTTGGTACTGTCAGGGTGTGCTGCATTTTATTTGGGAAATGAGGGGAAAAAAAATCTTCCCATGATCAGCCACTCCATGTGACATCCCAACCCACACTCTGCTACTGACATTTTATCTCCCACTGAACAGCCCGGCTGTTGTAACATTTTCAGGATTCTTAAATTATGTCTTGCAGGATCTAAAATCAGAAGGCAGGGACTTCAAGAAAATAACCAGTGTTGACAGGCACCTTTATATTTCAAGAAGCTGCTACACCTTAATGCTGTTAGAAGTTGAGGGACATTCTTTCCCACTTCTTCCAAAATATGTCCAGAAATAGGAGGGGCGGGGGAGGGCTGTCCCAGACCATTCAATTTTCTTTTTCCATATAAATCTGGGAAAAATCTTTCCTTCCATCCAATATTGCTAACAAGCTTATTGTTTTTCCTTAGGATAAAGAATTCCGGCATTTGTTTAATTTAAAATGAGAGCCGTGGTTCTCAACCTGTGGGTTGCGGCCCCTCAAATTGCATATTGGATATCCTGCATATCTGATATTTACATTATGATTCATAACAGAGGCAAAATTACAGTTATGAAGTAGCAACGAAATAATTTTATGGTCAACACAACATGAGGAACTATATTAAAGGATCTCAGCATTAGGAAGGTTGAGAGCCAGTGAATTAGAGTAACCAAGAAGTAGCCATGTTAATTAAGTAACTATGATAATTAAGCTTCTTATCTACAGTCAAGTACTGTGGAAAGGTGGAAGGACCAACAGGCTAGGTCATGCGCTGAGCATAAGCTTTATGATTTCCTGAATGGTTGAGTCTCAGACCGTGAGTGAGGAAGACAGAGTAATGGCTACTCCTTCATTGAGGAGGCAAATGAGGTTCCAAATTTGCCTAGTCATGACTAGGCTCAAATCATTACTCAGCTGTGGAGAAACTGGAACTCAAACTGAAATTGCAATCCTCCTCCTCCTCTTCCTCCTCCTCCTCCTCCTCCTCCTCCTCCTCCTCCTCCTCCTCCTTCTTCTTCTTCTTCTTCTGGTTTTTTGAGACAGGGTTTCTCTGTGTAGCTTTGCACCTGTCCTGGAACTCACTCTGTAGCCCAGGCTGGCCTCGGAACTCACAGAGATCCGCCCACCTCTGCCTCCTGAGTGCTGGGATTAAAGGCGTGCACCACCACCACCCAGCTGCAATTTTTTTTTTTTTAACATTATACCATGGCTTTGTAAAGGCAGTAACTTTGGATTGGCTTGTCATTAGAAGCTGCTGGAATCTTTGCTGTCCATGGTATTAGAAGTGCAGAATACAAAAACAGAATTATACCCAGTGTATAGCCTAGCTCTAGAGTGCTCAACCTTGATCCTTTTCTTCATAGAATGGATTTATATCTAGTTATCTGTAATACAGTGCCTTAAAGTACAGAATCTGGAGCCTGATGACTAACTCTGCCACTATTTGCTGACCTCAGAAAGTTGCTTCCCTTTTATAGGCCTTTTCCCCTGTGCTGTAAAAATAGAGATGGTCACAATATCTGCTTCATATGTTCATTGTGGTGATCCAACACATTTATGAAAAATTCTACGTCAAGCTTGGCATTATCTATCCATTAGCCAACTTACATTTAAAATGTAGTATACATAAACTTACTCTGTGCGTGTGAAAACTTCTGGTTAGATGATAAAACTAAAAGCTTGCTCCATCCCTGGAGAGTAAGAAACCAGCACACTGCTTTTATAAAGTTTTTGACACACAGCGGGAGCTCCAATTGCACTGAGTACTACTGTAACCAGAAGACTGTAACTGCACATCTTTCGAGCAGACGCTCAGATTTCACAAGTCTTTTCAGTTACCTCCCCTGCAGGTGTTTATCTCCAAGAACAGAGGCCAGGAAAGAGATGAGCGACCAATCCCCATCAATGCAGATGACAGTAAAGTCTCACTCTCAGAAGGTGCGAAATGCACACATGGGTGCCTTAAGTTTAGGCTAAGTGTATACCCTCTGCACAGAGCCTGTAAGTCCCTCCCCTCCCCTGTCCTCTTCCTCCTCCCTCTCTCTTTCTTTCTCTCCCTCCCCTCTCTCTTCTCCTCTCTCTTTTCTCTCCCTTTCCCTCTCGCCTCTTTCCGGACACTTTCTTGGCATTTGAGACAGGATTTCGCTTACAGGCGTGGCACTCACGGCCGGCTCCAAAAGGCGGTCCTTATATTAATTGAGGTGAAATTCCTAACAGCCCTCTGTACTAAAGACCCTTCAGCAGATACTAAATAGCCCTCAATTGGAGCGGGACCTGGACCCAGGATCCAGACCCCGCCCCAACGCAGACCCCGCCCCAATGCAGACCCCGCCCCAATACCAGGCCCCGCCCCAGAACCCGTCCTGTCCGACTGTGGCGCTCTCAGCTGCCGGCTTGGAGCACAGGAGACTTGCGCATTTAATCAAGGTGTCTTGGTAATGCCCGTCTCTAAATGAGCGGCAGAGAGACGCCTGCACTTTCGAAAAGCCTCAGCACGGCCTCTTTCCGTGTTCTTTTAGAGACTATTCCCGTTTCACCGTCTTGAGAACGCGTTTTGTTCCTTTGTCATGGTTTAAGAGAGCATGTTTTTAGTCAGGCGCTCTCTGGACAGTCCAGATCCTGGATCAGGGTCCCTGCGCCGAGCTTTGGGCGGGCCAAAGGGGAAGCGGGGTCCTTCTCTAGGGCGGTCGCACAGGCAGCAGCTGTGTGAAGCCGGGCTCAGGCAACATGTACTATAAGTTTAGCGGCTTCACGCAGAAGTTGGCTGGAGCTTGGGCTTCGGAAGCCTATAGTCCGCAGGTACGAGTTACGCCGCGCCGCCTCTGGCGGGAAAACGGCGGCCCGAGGCGGGCAGTCGCGGGGTCCGAGCCGGGAGAGGCTTCTGCCGGCCGATCGGTTCGGTTTCCTGGTGTTTCCTGGTACCTTGCCACACTGCCTTGTAGCAATCGCCGAGGTTTCTGTGTGTAATGCACCCTAGGCAAGGTGTGCATGGCACAGAAGTTCGGTCTGGATACCCTGAGGGGGTCAAGGTGACCCCTAGGGTGGCTGCCTGTTAAGATGGATTTCCCGTGGAAGTCAGTGGTGCACAGAATGTGACTTACTTGAGTTCGGGTTTCAGCTCTCTCTTGTTGAGGTGGCCTTTGTGACTTCCCGTCGTTACCCCTCTCACAGTCCAGAAGGCAGCTTCACCCAGCTACCAAATGGAAGGGTGGGGAGGGCGGGATTGAGACGCTTGCTTACAAGGCGGATTTCTTCAGATACAAGAGAAAGCCTGGGAAATGACACGCAGCGAGGTTTACACTTTCGTTAATTATAAAGTAGCAGACGGTGACCATTGGGCGAACTGACATTCAGGTTCTACTTAGAACCTACCGGTGGTGTTTCCGTGTCCGGCCTCAGTGTTGTGAAAAATGTGGTGTTTTAGAGCTCCATTTATATTGGGTTAGTACTGAATCTAGCAGGCTTAATTTTGTGACCTTGACTGTTACTTTTTGCTGTGAGCCCTTTCTGATTCAGGGCAGCATTAATTTGGGTTAAATGCCATATGTATCAAGAGAGCAGCTTTTTTTTTTGGCAGATGGCGCGGGATACATGCTATATATTCTCCAGAAGCTGAATCTGAATCATTGCTCAGAGTAGTGTGAGTGAGAAGGCTTGGTGGAACACGAAGCGTGGAAAACCTTGACTAGAATAGTAAGTGACCTGTATGGGCTATAAAAGACACTCCGTGTGTTATTACTGCCTCTTTTCTCCCACTGTGGGACACTACATCTTGTTTAAGGGGAGCATGTTTAAGTATGATTTCAATCCAAGATTAGATATGCTTTCAGGATAAAGGAGGTCAAGAAAGGCTGAATTTGTTTTTAGGGAAGATGAGGAGAAGTCCTAAGAGGTTTTAGATATTCAGCTTTTGATGATATGTTGTGTCTGGCAGCAGCTGAGTTTATGAATATGTTTAATAGACCAGGTTTAATAGACCTGGCTGTTTTCAGCCCGTGGTTGGTAGTAGGCTCTTTGCTGATGGAGAGCTCATTCAGGAAGTACGTAAGGAAGAGAGAGACTAGCGTTCTGTAACAGAAATGTGAAGGGAAATGAGGAGAATTTGTTTAAAGAACGGTCCAGGTTAGAAAGGGAGCTAGTGTGGTGTCACTAAAACCCAGTGGAATGAGTTGTAAGGAAAGAATTGCCAGTATGTTGCCTGATTTCTTGTGCAGAAGATGTAGGGAAGCTCTATTTTCTTTGTTTCTCCTATAGTGCATTTTCAGTGTATAGATCATATGTTATGGTTAGGGAAGTTTTGGCATGCAGATGCCATGTAACCCACTCTTTATTAGTATGCAGATCATTAATTATATCACCCTTAGGAAGGTCTCACATGCTCGCTCCCTATTAAAAATCCCTGTCTGCCTTCCCATTTTGGCGTTTATCAGTGTAGTTTTGCCTATTTGAACCCCCTGTAAACCCCACAGCATATGCTTTCCTGTGTAAGGCTGATTTTAAACGTACTTTTGAGGTTCCTTCGTGTTACATGTGTGAGTGTTTCATCTAGATATGTCACAGTTTCTCTCGTGATGGTTGTAGATATGCTTTTTAAAATATTTTATTTTTCATGTGTGTGGGTGTTTTGTCTACATGTAAGTCTGTGTTCCATGTCATTGCCTGGGGCCTCCAGAAGCCAGAAGAGGTTCCCAGTCCTCTGGAACCAGAGTTAGAGGCAATTGTGAGCAACTATGCTGGGAATTGAACTTGGGTCCTCTCCAAGAGCAGCCAGTGCTCTTAACTGCCACACCATTTCTCTAGTCCTGTAGATAGGCCTCTAATGGAGTTGTAGCATAACCTAGTGCTTCAAGGAGAAAGTAAAAAATTGACTAAGTGACATTGACATAAAATTGACATCCAGAGCAGGAATTACCTAAAGGAGCTTTTGATATAGACAAGACTTTCGGATTTTTGGCATCCCTTGAGTTAGATTTCACCCTAGTATTAGAATTTCTAAGTTACTTAAAGCTTCTATTTTCTAGTTCTGGTGATCGAACCCAAGACTTCATATATGCTAGACAAGTGCTTCTCCACTGAGCTACATCTCCAGCTCACTTAGTTTTCTTAGGCTACATTGAAAGAAGCCGTTTGGGGTGGGCATTGTATGAATTAATAGATTCGGAGTGACTGTAGGGGCTCATGACCACAGACAGCACTAGGGAAACCAGGAACGTTAACCTGGCAGGCGTTTCTCTTTAGTGAAAGGGATTTACACCCCTTTCTGCCCAGAAAGCTGGGAATGGGTGTATTTAATAACCTGGTGATCTTGTGCTATCTGTAGGGGCAGGCTTCACCTGAATCCCCTAGGCTATTATGCTTATCCCAGGCTTCTGAGCATTATTTCTCAGTCAGTAGAACCCATTCTTATGAAAGAGGTCCCGTGTACTTTGCAAAAGAATCTACTGTTATGATTATTCCAGACCCTTCCTTCCTGAGAACTCCTTATCAGTCAGTAGAACCCATTCTTATGGTAGAGGTCATAGGTACTTTGCAAAAGACATGTACTTTGCAAAGATGTAGTCATGCCTTAAGCTTTGTTGTGATCGTTGTCATGAGGAAACTTTTTTCCAAAGTTGTTCTGTGCTTAAATGTGTCAAAAATTACCTACTTGGGGTCAGACTCTAGAAGTCTGAACCAACACCGGCTAAGCTGTGTTGAACAGAATTTCCTTCCTGCCTCACTTGGATCGCTGTAGCATTTGCAGGACTCCCCCTCCCAAGCTCCCTCCCCCAACTTGGTGTTCTGATTCTGATAATTAGTAGTATTTTTGTCTTCCTTTCTTGGACACAGTGCACTGTAAAATGAAAATGTTTGTACCATCCAGTATTATGTAAAGTGAATAAGTAGCATGCATTCAGTAACCAAATATGGAAATGCTACTTCTATAACAATAATAGAGATTTGTAAGTCAACTTGATGGCAACTAATTGTTGGGGAAGTATTTTATTGTGGCTAATTAAAAAGCATCCATCTTCCTTTTTGTGATATATGGCACAAATAAATTAAGGCACATGAAAAGGTACTTGACATTACTAGTCATTAGGGAAACGCAAATCAGAACTGCAGTGAGGTACCAGTTCATGTCTCCCAGAATGCCTGTAGGCAAAAAGACAGACATCAGCTTGTGGAAATGAAGATACAGGGAAGCCAGAAGCATTGCTGGAGAGAATTTAAAATGCTGCGGCCACTTTGGAATGCAGTTTGGCAGTGTTTTAGTTATCGTGTTTATTGCTGTGATAAAAACCATGGCCAAGCCGGGCGGTGGTGGCACAAGCCCTTAATCCCAGCACTTGGGAGGCAGAGCCAGGTGGATCCCTGAGTTTGAGGCCAGCCTGGGCTACAGAGCGAGATCCAGGACAGGCTCCAAAACTACACAGAGAAACCCTGTCTTGAAAAACAAAAACAAAAAAATGACCAAAAGCAACTTGGGGAGGAAAGGGTTTATTTTGTCTAAAAACTCTCCGGTTACACTCCATCACTGAGTGAAGTCAGAGCAGGAACTAAAGCAGAGCCATAGATCAGTGCTTCTCAACCTTCCTGATGCTGTGACCCTTTAATACAGTGTCTCATGCTGTGCTGACCCCCGACAGTAAAATTACTTTCGTTGCTACTTTAACTGTAATTTTGCTACTCTTACGAATCGTAATGTAAATATCTGTGTTTTCAGATGGTCTTAGGTGACCCCTGTAAGGGGTTGTGGCCTGCAGGTTGAGAACACTGCTTACTAGGTTACTCGTTCCTCATGGCTTGCTCAGTCTGCTTTCTCACAGCACAGAGGAACACCAGCCCAGAAGTGGCACCCACAGGTCAATCTGCTGGGGGCATTTTCTTGAGAGTCCCACTTCCCTGATGATTCTCACTTGTGTGCACTTGGCATAAACTTAGCTAGCATAGGTAGTTTCTTAAAAGGGGAAATATCATTTTACTCTGTGACCCAGCAATTCTAGTTAAGGTACTAGTGTGATAGTCTAGGTGTGGGGAAATATGTGAAGAGAGGACTGGAGGAGGGTTATTGAGTAAGTTTGGCTGTGGAGGTGAGTCGTGAAGGGCCTGTGGTAAAGTAACTACACTTTATAAGAAATTAGTAGGCGATGGGATGCAGAAAGTTGGGGTAGAATATGTCCTCTTATTGATGAGTGGCATCCTGTGATGAGGAAGGAGTATCTGAGGTGACATGGGAATGGGAGGGTGGTGCTGCTCTCCATAGAGACTGGGAGCTCCCGAGTGGGTTGATAGTGAAGTTGAGGCATTTGGAGTGTGAGGTGGCAAAGGGACCTGGTCAAGATGTCCAGCTTCAGTTAGAAATGATCTGAGCCACTGAAGATTTAGTCTAGTCTCCAGTCAGAGGAACAGATGGACAGGTTTCTAACAACTGAAAACTGTCTTTTATTTGTTTCATGTGTGGGAGTGTTTTACCTGCATGGATGTATGTACATCACATGCATGTCTAGTGTCTACAGAAGTCAGAAGAAGGCCCTGGATCCCCTGGAACTGGAGTGAAGGATGGTTGTGAGCCTCCATGCTGGTCCTCAGCAAGAACAAGTGCCCTTGACAACTGAGCCTTCTCTCCAGGTCCTCATTAAAAATATACATTTTTTGGTTTTTGGTTTTTTTTTGAGACAGGGTTTCTTTGTGTAGCTTTGGAGCCTATCCTGGAACTCGCTCTGTAGACCAGGCTGGCCTCGAACTCACAGAGATCTGCCTGCCTCTGCTTCCTCAGTGCTGAGACTAAAGGCATGCACCATCACTGTCAGGCCAAAAAATATTTTTTAAATAGAGATAAATTTCTGTTTCTACCCTCCTCAGACCTAAAAGGTAGAAGAAAATGCTTAGCCTGTCAGCTTTAGGAGGAAGATCAGGTTTCCTTTGTCTTTAAACCGTTCAGCTGGAGGTAGGAGAGGTGGCTGTTCCGTTAAGTAGCACACCCTACTCTTTCAGGGCCCTAGTGTGGTTGTCAGTACCCAAGTCCATTGGCTTACAACTGCCTGTAGCTCCAACTTCAAGGGATACGATGCTGTCTTCTGGGCCTCCCAGACACCTGCATTCACAGATACACAGATGTACCACCCCTTCCCTCTATTCACACATACCGTATGCATAATTTAAAAATAAATCCTGCTTTTTTTTTTTTTTTTTTTTTGAGCTGGACAGGCAGTATGTCAGCACCGCCAAACCCAGTACTGCTCACACTGTACTTAATAAACCTGCTTTCTTTCTGTAAAAATGGAGTCCAGTGTCCTGGCACAGTGGAGTAATCCCAGCACGAGAGGTAGAAGCAGAGGGTCAGGAGTTCAAGCTCATCCTTGGCTACAGAGTAGGTAGGTTCCAGGCCAGCTTGAGCTTCAGAGACCCTGTCTTGAACAAACACAACACAACTTGTGCCTGCGTCTCCGGGACACATTCCTTCCTCGCTTCTTAGCAATTAAACAGGAAGAATTCAAATGGTGTAGACAGTTTTAGAGTAGGGTTATGTACAGTCAGTCGCCTGGTTTCCCTTGGTTGAATGAATCTTTCAGGGGTGTCCCCCTTGCAGGAGTAGAGGCTCTGCCACAGAGCGCCAGTTGGTAGACTTCAGTTAGGAGTCTACATTGTGACGAAGCTGTAGGCTTTCCTAGTGCAGTTACATGTTGGCAAGTGTGTATGGAAGGTGCTGTCTATCAGTTGGGACTATGATCAGTGACCAAAACGTGCTAGAATCCTGCATTCATGTGGCTTCTGTTGCAGAGGGAGAGATGTAGATAAAGGGGGATGTAGCATGTTTGGTGGTTAAGTGCTGTGGAGAAGAACGAGGCATGAAAGTGGGCTAGCTGTTTGCAGGGTTGGGAGGGGGATGTGCAGGTTTTAAAAGGGCGATTAGAGCCGGGTGTGGTGCTATAACCCAGTCACTTGAGTTCAGGGCCAGCCTGGGCTACAACTGAGTTAAGGGCCAGCTCATGCATGATACATGAACCTGACTTGAACAAACAAAAACCAAAAAAAATAATGTTTTGGAAAAGTTTCCCAGGGGTGATGTAAGAAGGTGAGAAACCTGAAGACCATTCCAGGCAAAGAAATATGCTTAGAGTCAGGGAGGCTTAGAGGGGTATGGGAAGGGTTGAGGAGAAGGAAGGGGCTGAAACAGGGGAGTGGAGAGAAGGGTGCACCGTGCAGACCCCTAAAGCTGTTAGAAGAACTTGGGGTTCAGTTCTGTAAGCTAGGTGTCTGGGGGAGCTCGAGTCTCCAGAGTGGCCGTGCCCTCCACAGAGTAGGGTAGAGCCGAAGAGTAGACTGCCAGGCAGTAAGTGCGGAGGTCCAGTCAGGAGGCTGTTAAACCCAGGGCCTGGGCCAGTGGGAGAGCTGGAGGTAGATCATTGGTCAGATGCTGAGAAGGTTCTGAAGGGAAAGCCCAAAGGATCGGCAGCCCATGACTGAGAGACAGTACCTCCAAGATCTGGAGCAGCTGAGAGCGCCGGCTGGTCTTTCAGGGGGCCCAGGTTCGTCCTCAGCGCCTGAAACTCCAGGTGCAGGGGACCCCATGCCCTTTTCTGCTTTCCTCTGCTGGCAGTCACATGGTGCCCAGCTGTACATGCACACAAAGCCACCTCCTGGTCTAGCCGGTTTTCCGGAAGCCCAGGACTGCCAACTGCCCCCTGCCTGGAATCACCGGGGCTGCTGACTGCTTTACCGTTGTTGGGTGGTTATCGTGATGACAGGGAGGTGTAGCACTGTCATACCCATTCTTTTACCCGAGGGCCAACCCTTGCGTTATTAATGGATGGTGTGGTGACAACAGCCGAGCCTCATTGGGGAGAATGCACAGTTCATAGGAATAGAGGGGATAAGACACTGAGAGGCAACTTTAGCAATCTGTGTTCTGAATTTTTATAATGAATACATGAAATGATTTCAGACTGTTGAGGTAGCTGATATTCTTGTGCATATCTGGTGTAGCGTAAGTAATGGTCGTGCCTGTTGAATGAGTGAATGCATTACTCTAGACAGGCCGTTCCTGAACCAGACCAACTGACAACTGTCCTTCAGTCCTTCCTGTACAGACCAACTGACGACTGTCCTTCAGTCCTTCCTGTACAGACCAACTGACAACTGTCCTTCAGTCCTTCCTGTACAGACCAACTGACAACTGTCCTTCTTCAGTCCTTCCTGTACAGACCAACTGACAACTGTCCTTCTTCAGTCCTTCCTGTACAGACCAACTGACAACTGTCCTTCTTCAGTCCTTCCTGTACAGACCAACTGACAACTGTCCTTCTTCAGTCCTTCCTGTACAGACCAACTGACAACTGTCCTTCTTCAGTCCTTCCTGTACAGACCAACTGACAACTGTCCTTCAGTCCTTCCTGTACAGACCAACTGACAACTGTCCTTCAGTCCTTCCTGTACAGACCAACTGACTGTCCTTCTTCAGTCCCTTCGTTTGTTTGGTCAGGGTTAAGATTAATGCCTGGTTGGTGGGGGCAGCATGAATGTTCATGTAAATGTGTGTTTGTAATTCATCCTTGTCCTCCCCTCTCTGCACTGATGTTTTAAAGGTCTCCTCTTTAGAGCCTGTCGGGTACAGACACATTTCTTTGAGAAGTAAGAACTCTAGTGACTGTGGAGGCTTGAAGCTTCTTCCCACCATAAACCTTTGTTTTCCTAGATAGAATGTAAAGGGATCGTTTTACTGGCTCGAAACTCTTCAGCTTCAGTATGCAGTGCTGTTTGGGAGGACTGTCTATGTTGCCTTGCAGCTTTGTGCCTCCTTCAGATTAAAAAAAAGAGAGAGAGTTCCCTTTGGTTTTGGTTTGTTTGGGGTTTGGTTTTGTTTTGTTTGTTTTAACATGCCGGGACTGTGCACGTTAAGCAGGCGCTTTGATATGAGCTACATCCTTTCAACCTGCCCTTAGGTTCTTTGAAAAAATAAACAAAAAGTTGGTGGCACACGCCTTTAATCACAGGGAGGCCGAGACCAACCTGGTCTTATATGGAGAGTTCCAGGACAGCCAGGGCAAAGCCCTGTGAAAAACCAAACACCACCACCAAAAGGCAGCTTTTTCTCCCAGCACTCAGGAATAGTGGCTCATGCTCTAGTTCCACCTCTTGGGAGGCAGAGGCAGGTGGATCTCTATAAGGCAAGGTTTGAGACCACCTTGGTTTACACAGCAAATTTCAGGCCACCTTGTCCCCAAAAACAAGCAAAAAGATTTGCTTTTAATGGCTGAGCCTTCTCTCCAGCCCGCACAGTACATTTTAGAATAACTGCTTAACTTTGAAAAGAAAGCTGTCCTCCTCAGCTGGCACCCTCTTAGACCCTGCTGTAAACAGCCAGCAGTCTGCTTTTATTGCTACAGCTCTCTATTTTGTACTGCCGTTAATGAAGTCTCGTGTGTGTGTGTGTGTGTGTGTGTGTGTGTGTGTGTGTGTGTGTGTGTGTGTGAGAGAGAGAGAGAGAGAGAGAGAGAGAGAGAGAGAGAGCGCTCACAGGTAGAGTTCTTGACAGTTTGCTTGGGAAAGCAGATAGGGTGTTTTCTCTGAGGGTTGAGAACCACCCAAAGGCCTCATAATGCAAGTGATGAGACCCTGCTCCTTCCCTTGTATAGTTAGTCCCAGACAGTCTGTCTCCGGAAATAGCTCGGCTGCCCGGACGTACTCATGGCTAGCTGCTGTCCTGTGCTTGCCTGCAGGGGTTAAAGCCCTTGGTTTCCACCGAAGCACCGCCTATCATCTTTGCCACACCGACTAAACTGACCTCCAGTCCCACAGCATACGACTATGCGGGGAAGAACAGAGTTCCAGAGCTGCAGAAATTCTTCCAGGTGAGTGAAGACCAGAGCAGAGAGCTGGGATGCGGAGATGTGTGTGTTGGGGTGGGAGCTGAAACTTGAGTTTACATTACTGTTGTTGTCTACCCAGTCTCCTTTTTCTTTAACTAGAACTCTTGGTTTTCGTTTGATCCATTAACTCATAGAACCTATTTACGGGTAGATGCCAATAATAGAGGCAGGGTGGTTGACGACCTCATCGCCGTGTAACTTGCACAGGTTTTCAGGTTCTCATGTAGCGTGGTCCTCACAATCCCTGTGAGAGAACACTGAATCAGCCAGTACCTACTTATGTATGGTGTGTGTGTGTGTGTGTGTGTGTGTGTGTGTGTGTGTGATGTGCGTGCAGAGACCAGAAGACACTGGAATCCTCCGGAGCCGGAGTTGCGGGTGCTTGTAGGAACTGACCCGAGAGCAGCAAGGGTTCACAACTGCTGGGCCATCTTGCCAGCTCAGTGCAGCCATTTTTCTTCTGTGTTTGGCTTGCTTGGTATAGAGGTCACTGCGCTGTTGGTGTAATTGGGAAACCCTCTTAGGTAGGACATCAACAGAGAGAAGCCAGAGTTGACACTTCGATATGATTAATCTACCTAGAGATAACAAGAACCGAGTCACCTGATGCTCGAGTGCCAGGGAATGGTGGACCCCACCACAGCTTCCCCCAAAAGTATGTTCAGGTTCAGGTCCACTTTCATGTTGCTCAGAGTAAGTCCTTTAAATCTGATGAGTAAGATTTAAGAGGCTATTGGAGTCTGTACAAAGCATGAATTAAAGGTCCTCCAGAATTGGATCACAAGCGAGAGCTTTAGCAGGTGATGGACCGGAGCGTTCCTAACTGACCGTGTTCCGACTGTGCGCCCCGTGACCAGGGCCAGACTGGATGCAGACATGCTCAGAGAGTGTGTCTGGGCTGTTCATCTGCCGGTTGTCATTGCTCTTCAAAACTCCCCAGGGCCCTGCTCTGGGCAGAGGAATACGGTAAAGGCTGTAGAAGCTGTCCATCGCCTTTATGGAGGAGTGCACGGGGGAGTGCATTCTTCAGTCTGTTGTGAAATCTCGTCTCACCAGCCAGCTCACTGTCAACCCTTGCTTTGCAGAAGGCTGATGGTGTGCCCATCCACCTGAAGCGAGGCCTTCCTGACCAAATGCTTTACCGGACCACCATGGCGCTGACTGTGGGAGGGACCATCTACTGCCTGATTGCCCTCTACATGGCTGCGCAGCCCAAAAACAAATGAATAAGTGGAGGACTGGTGCACTTCGTGGCACAAACCCTTTGAATTTTCAGCTCTCTGGTTTTTTTTTTTTTTTTCCACTTGAATGGTCTACTAACATTTTTGCACACAAAGGAAAAGATAAGAACACAAGCCTTTTGGTTGTTTATGAAATGCAGATGGCCTGTCAGATGTCAGAACTCATTTGACAGTTAAAACTATTGTTTGAGGAAGTCACACTGAACCATGTTTGTGCTCCTGATTTCCCTGGAGGTTCTGGATGAAAGTTGCTCGCGGCCTCATTAATGGCAGTCTGTGCTCAGGGCTCAGGGCTCTGTCTAAGCAGGAATACAGAAGCCTGTCTGGGTTTAGGTGTGACTGAGGAAGACAAGCTAGAGAGGTCGGGCATGTGAAATGAAGGGTTTGATTAGCCTCCTGGGCTTTCCCACCTTGCAGTGAAATGTTAACAGAAATTATTGCAATCTGTCTCTGTTTGTCGGGCAGTTGGTTTCAAAGGGTTCTTTGCCTCGCCCAGCTCCTTAGTGAAATGTCATCTATTTGTTCCATCATGGGAAAGAGAACACCTGTCAGGGTTGCTCTTTAGACAGCTGTACCAGAAATCCTCCTGTAATAATGCTATGACTTTAAGTTATGATTTACTTGACTGTGGAATAAATATATGAATACAAAGTTTTAGTTTGAGTTTGTTTATTTATTTATTTGAGGCAGTGTCTCACTCTGTTTCATTGGCTGACCTGGAGTTCACTATGTAGACCAGGCTGGCCTCAAACTCAACAGAGATCCGCCTGGCTCTGCCTGGGGAGTGCTGGGATTAAAGGTGTGCACCATTATGCCCAGCTTGATGCCTAGCAATGCCCAGCTTGACACCTAGCATGCACAAAACCCTAGGTTCAATTCCCAGTTTGGGGGTAAGAGCCTATTTAAAAAAGGAAAAAAAAAAACAAACCCTGAAAAAACATCTCTCCCTCAGCAACCTTAACTCCTTATAAATCCTTGCAGGGGGCGGTGGGGGTGCAGGACCTCACAAGTCCCTCCTCACTTCCATGATGAAAACCCAATGTGCCCAATCTTGTGTTCTCATGGGGGAAGGGGACCACAGTTGCTGGGAGTTCAAGAGGACACCACCAGAGGACAGCATCTCACAACACTCCCCGCTCCTCTGGGTCTTCACGTTCTTTCTCTCTACACGCTCTTGGATGATCCTTGAGATTTTGAGGGTACTTTACAGATGTCCCATCGTAAACACCACCCACTGCAAAAAGAAGCTTCTCTGACCAAAGCTGACAGAGCACCAGTCCAGGGGCATAAACACATAATCAGAAGGCAGTTTCATAGGCATTGTGCCCATTTAGCAAAACCAACCACAGAAGCTTCCTCGTTAGTGTCTGTGATCTCCCCAGCCCTGGGCTTTTGACTGAATTGTGAGTGTTTCTTCCTGTGAAGCAGCCCTCAATTCCAATTGGAAAGTGGTTGGTTACTCCTAAGAGTCATGCCACTGTCGCACCCGTGGGCACAACTTGTCTGGCATATTGGGAGTACAGCACTCAGGGCCCACGGTGGGGAAGGACGGCTGCTGTTGATTCTTTCCCAGCAGCCTGCACAGTGTCTTGTAAAGCTAGCCAGCAGGGTGGAAGCTTCTAGCTTGGTCCCAGCTTGCTTTTGCTGGGTCCTGCAACCAAAGTGTTCATTGTCCTCACCAACAGGATCTTACCATCTCGTTCTGCTGGGCATAAACAGCAATATCAATAATGTTTTGGCGGCCTCCTTGACCAATAGCTCATTGGGGGGTAGCTTGTCCCTGGCACTGGGATTTTCGTTCAATAATCTCTGAGTTCTAGAAGCATCGTTTTCTACCCACACAGGGTACCTTCGTTCAAACTCTTGTTTTAACATTAACAGTCGCAAGATGTTGGAGGATTTTTTTTCTCTCATTAACCTGTGTGTCATCTGTGCCTTGCTCAATCATGAAGTTCCCAAGACTTTCACAGCTGTGCCTGGTCTTTGCATCAAGTGTGAACTGACTGTCCAGCCCCAGGCCTTTAGATCTGCTTCTGGGCTTTCAAATACTCTTCTAAGTCCGCGAACATGGAGAGGTTAGCATCCTGCCATCTACCAAATGAAACCTTTTGCAAAGGGTGGGCAGGACCACTGAAGGCCCACTACCCACCCACCATTTCAAGTACAGGTTGGTCTCAGGAATCAGCTAAGGGTCGCCCAAAGAAAAATGTTCACAAGGTTCTATCATTTTCTCAAAGGATCAGTGTTGAGTATAGCGTGGGTGGGAGGCACTATGTGAGGCCTCCGCAGTCCAGTTAATTCTTCCTAAGTCCTTCTGCTGTCTCATCCTGGGCTGCCATGCATCTCCCCACCGACAGTTTTGGTGAGGCCAGACCTGACTCATGTTGCTCTGACTGACCGAGGGTCACCAGGGAGCATAACTGAGCTCTCATCTGCTGTTCCTGGTTGGAGTCAAGCTTCTGGGGTCTGACCATCTCTGGGCCTGAGCGTGGCTGGCTGCTACCTCTCCATTGGCCACAGCTGCCTTTCTCCAGGGCACTGGGTTGGGTGAACAGTTTCCAGCATCAGTATAATTTGTGCACAGCTTACTCTCTAGGCATAACTGCCTACCCCTGTGACAACCTTAGTATTTTTTTTTTCTATTTTTGAAAACTTGGTTTTTATTACTTTACAAAAAGCATACCCTTGCTGTGGATAGTATGCAGTGAATGTGTTGCTCTGATTGGTTAATAAATAAAGTGCTGATTGGCCAGTAGCCAGGCAGGAGGTATAGGCAGGACAAAGAGAGGAGAATTCTGGGAACAGGAAGGCCGAGTCAGGAGTCACCAGCCAGACACAGGAAGCGAGATGTGAAGGCAGAACTGGGAAAAGGTACCAAGTCACGTGGCTAAACACAAATAAGAATTATGGGTTAATTTAAGTGTAAGAGCTAGTCAGTAATAAGCTTGAGCTAATGGCCATACAGTTAGTAAATAATATAAGCCTCTGTGTGTTTACTTGGGTCCCAGCGGCTGTGGGACTGGCGGGTGAGGGAGATTTGTCCTGATCACCAGCAGGCTGGGACACCGGAAATCTTCTAGCTACATACCCTCCCCATTTTTTGTCTTCCTTACCCAATCTCCCCCACCTTCCCAGAGAACTGTGCATGGTGTTAAGGGACGGAGTGACTAGGAGGCCCTTGTCTCTCACCTTGCCCCGGGGCTGAGACAGCTCACACATAGTCCTTGGCAGAATTTGACTTGGTAGGAGCAGAGTGTCCTATACAGCTTTGATTGCGCTGTCGGTGTAGGAGCACGGGAGCGTTCCTGTTGTGGGACAATCATTTTGTACACTGTGAAAACGTGTCTCTGCCAAGGCACCTTCTGATTGGTTTAATAAAGAGCTGAATGGCCTACAGCTAGGCAAGAAGAGGATAGGCGGGACTTCTAGGCAGAGAGAGGGGAAAAGGAGAGGAATCTAGGGGGAAGAGAGATGCCAGGGGTCGCAGAGAGGAAACAGGAGGTGCAAGATGGAAGAGAGGTAAAAAGCCATGAGGCAAAATGTAGATTAATATAAATGGGTTAGTTTAAGTTGTAAGAGATAGTGGGACAAGCCTAAGCTACAGGCTGAGCTTTTATAATGAATAATAAGTCTCTGTGTCACTTTTTTGTGAGCTGGTGGCCCAAAGAAAATCCATCTACACATCCGTCTCCTGGGGGGACCAGATATGGCAGGACTAAACTGTATTTAACATTTCTGGGGGCCAGGATGTTGTGGTTTGAATAGGTATGGCCCTCATAAGACTCATGTGTTTGAATGTTCAGCCCATAGGGAGTGGCACTCTTGGGGTGTGGCCTTACTGAAGTAGGTGTGGCCTTGGAGGAAGGGGTGGGCTTTGAGGGCTCATATATATTCAAACCACGCCCTCTACAGTTTTTCCTTTTGCTGCCTGTGGATCAAGATGTAGAACTCTCGGCTCCTTCTCCAGCACCATGTCTGCCTGCATGCCAGGGTGTCCTGCCATGATGATAATGGATTGAACCTCTGAACTGTAAGCCAGCCCCAATTACATGTCTTCCTTTGTAAGAGTTGGCTGTGGTCCTGGTGTCTCTCCACAGCAATAGAAACCCTAACTAAGACACGGGGGGTTATAAAAGTCGGTGACAATCTGATAGCCAACCCAGGAATATGCTGCCAAGGCAGGAAGACGTGCCATGAAGAAAATGATGTCTTCACTCGTCTCCCAAAGGAACTGGTTCCAGTCAAAAGCGCTGTTTGCAGAGACTACCCAAAGATAAGAAGGTGCCGTGTGGGTGGGCGGCCCCCAGAAAGTATCAAGCCGAGGTGTCTGCATGAGCAGCAGAGGTAGTTGATTCAGCAGCTGCGGGAGCACATTTAGTATGTTTTATCGGCACTGCTGTCTCATTTATACTTCTCTGCCCAGCCTTTAAAGCCTTCCAGGGGCTCAGAAACCTGAACTTGGCTTCTGCTAGATTTTCTGCTTAGAGACCCCCCCCCACTCTTACCGTATTGCTTTCAGATGACTCAGACAAGCCCCCTGTCTGCCTTTGCTATTCCTTGTGCCCTCCTGATTGTTTTCACACTTCATGAACCTGGTCTGCAGGCCAGTCTAAACCAGCTGAACTTCCAGAGTCAGTTATACCTTCTAACGACCATGACCCATCATGGGGCTCAGCAAAAGCCACCAAAGTCTTGTTTGTTTGTTTGTTTTTCAAGACAAGGTTTCTCTGTGGACTTTTTTGGTGTCTGCCTGTCCTGGATCTCGCTCTGTAGACCAGGCTGGCCTCGAACTCACAGAGATCCGCCTAGCTCTGCCTCCCCAGTGCTGGGATTAAAGGTGTGTGCCACCACTGCCTGGCACCACTAAAGTCTTATAACAATGCCCACATCCCTGCTGAATCAACCTTTTGCAGCTCTCTGCGTGTGTGTGTGTGTGTGCGCGCGTGTGTCCACATTTGTGTGCCTGTGGAGGCCAGAGGACAGCCTCAGTTGTTATTGCTAAGGCAGCACCCCCCCCCCTTTTTTTAGCTAGTCTATCACAGTCTCAGAGGCTGCCGAGTAGAAGAGGCTAGCTGGCCAGAAAGCCACTGAACCCACCTTTCTCCACCTTCCCCGTGCTAGGGTTCCAGCCACATGACATCATGCCTGGCTTTTTGGAGATCAAACTGAGGTCTTTGTGCTTGCAAGGCAAGCCATTTCCTGATTGAGCTGTGTCTGAAGTCCCAAACCCAGTTCTTTCTCAACTCCTGTGAACACAGTGCTATTTGGATCTGGGCATCAAAACTGCCTCCTTCATGCCTAGTTCCCAGTAATTCTAGTTCTTTTCTGTCTTGCAGGGCATGTAATTAACGGGGCTCTCAGCCAGAGCTAACCAAGTGTCCCTAATGACCCACATGAGTCAGTCCATTAGGGACTGAGTTCCCTTGTATTTCCTTACATTAACTGCCAATTTATCCCCAGGGAGGGGACGTTTGAGTCCCTCCTTTCTGGCAACTGTTGGCTGCCCATAAGTCACAAGGAAGGGGCAGAGTCTCATGAGCACCCTGTCTCTGCATGATGGATCATTAGTAGGTCTAACTTTGGGGAGTCCAAGAGGGCGTGTCATTCATGACTACCCTCGGAGCCAAGCAACCACCATCTTGGGGTGTTCAGCTGCTTCCACTTACAAAGGATTATTCCAGCTGTTGATTGTTTACATCCCTTCATGGGAGGGTTACAAGACTCACCTGAGTAGCTAGCGGCTCCCTACACCTGGTGTATGCAAATCTGCCTTAATCCCACATGGCCTAGGGGAGGGGCTGGCGTATTTAGGCCCTGGAGGGCTGGGGAGGAGTTCCCTCTGTGTAGCTATGGGAGAGCTCTCATCCCTGCTGGGTAAAGCCTTTCCCGATGCAGCCTTGTTTGAAAGGAACACTCACAGCCCTGTAAGTAACCCCTCACCCGCGCTCTGTTAGGAAGCCCAGTGGACTCATTGGCCCCCCAGAGTGAACTCTGGTGGACCGAAGCATCCTTAGGAGGAGGAGTACATGTCGTTTATATCTCCCACTGAGAAGGAATTTTAGCAACTGGCCAACAGCCATGCCCAGCCATGCCATGCCCAGAGGGCAGCGTTGCGCAACACCTGTGCTTCTAGACGGTGAGAATTTTTGTTTTACGTCCAGGATCCAGTTAAAGAGTGTAGTACCATGACATTTCCATAAATCCTTTTGTCTCCTGTAATCCAAACCAGCTCCCAGTGTCCTTCCTGACGCTGAGTTATTGCAGCGTCACCGAGCTGTGGAAGTTGTTTTGTGGGACCCCCACCCCCACCCCCGCTTGGGTATGTCGGATGGTCTCCCCTTGGATGAGGCGGTGTTAGGCAGCCCTTGTTCTATTGTTTGTGATTCGGAGCTGACATTTCCATCAATGTTGTTGGGCGGATTTCTCCTCCCGGAAGGTGTCTTTCCCTCCTGTGGTTTTGATTGAGTCTCTGGGGTGTTTGAGATGGGACAACCCTGTGCGTGGCTGCTCCAGCACTCCGCTGTCAGTCCTCACTGCTGAATTTTGACTGAACGATTTGTTAATTAAGGCGATTGTAAAAAGTGATTTTCGCCCCCCCTGGGGCTAAAGAGATGGCTCAGTGTTAAAAATGTTTACTGCTCTTCCAGAGGACCCAGATTCGGTTCTGAAACCCCGCATGGCGGTTCACAAATATCTGTGATTCCAGTTCCAGGGGATTTGATGCCCTCTTCTGGCCTCCACAGACTTCAGACATGCATGTGGGTGCACAAACATTAACACGCAGGCAAGACATTCACACATAAAAAATAAAAATAAATAAATCATTTTTTAAAAGTGATTTTTTTCGACTGGGTGGCGGCGGCGGCGGCAGCAGCCTTTAATCTCAGCACTCGGGAGGCAGAGGCAGGCAGACCTGAGTTTGAGTCTACAGAGTGAGTTCCAGGACAGCAAGGACTAAACAGAGAAACCTTGTCTCGAAAAAAAACCAACAAAACAAAACAAAAAACAACACTTTTTTCCCTGAGGCTGGAGGGATAGCTCAGTAGTTAAGTGTTTTCTGCTCATGCAGAGGACCGACCCCAGCACCCACTCCGAGTGGCTCACAAGCACCTATAACTCTATTCCAGGTGGTCTAATTCCCTCTTCTGCGGGCACTGTGCTCATGTGCACAAACCCACACAGGTACACTTAAAAAAAAGAAATAAAGTGGTTTTTCTTTTCCTCCTCCTCCTTCCTCTTCTTCCGTTTCCTTCTGGTTTTTCAAGACAAGGTTTCCCTGTGTAGCCCTGTCTGTCCTGGAACTGGATCTGTAGACCACGTTGGCCTCCAACTCAGATCCGCCTGCCTCTGCCTCCTGGAATTAAAGGCCTGCGCCACCACCGCCCGGGTTCAAGTGATTGTCTGGGCCGTCAGTCCTGCTGCGTTGTTGACGATGTGTATCCTCTGTGACAGTGCGCACGGAAAGATTTGATTGACTTCCCTCTCACTATCTAATAGACCTCTGTGTCATCATTTGACGCTCCGTTGTAGCCCGTGTTTGGACCCGAGTTGTCTCCTTGTGCCCCTCTCAGTCCGTGAACATGGGTCTCCAGGCTGACCCTGTATTTTCCCCGTTCTTACTTCCTTGCTTCGCCGGTTGGTGTCTTCTGGGCGTATGTGTGGGTGGATTTGTTCATAGTGTTTGTTTTAACTAGTCTCCTCACGGTGTACTTACTTAATGGTTAGGGTTTTTTTTTTTTGTTTTTTTTTTTTTGGTCAACGTCATACAAACTAGAATCATCTGGAAAGAAGGGACCTCAACTGAAAAAAAAATTGCCTTTACCAGAGTGGCTTGTGGGCAAGCCTGTGGTACATTTTCCCGATGAATAACTAACGTGAGAGGGTCCAGCCCGCTGTGGACGGTACCATCCCTCCGCAGGTGGTCCAGATTGTTCAAGAGCAGCCTGAGCTAGCCGGGAGGGGCAAACCAGTGAACAGTGTCCCTCCATGACCCCTGCAGCAGCTCCTGGCCTGGCTCCCCTTGACCATGGACTCTGTAACCTGTAAGAGGGGATAAATTCATTGGTCCCCTGAGTCGCTTTTGATCATGACCTCTCAGAGCAACGGAAAAATAACCAGTGCGCGTGGGCATTACGTTTTTGGGTTTTTTTTTGTTTTTTTTTTTTGTTTTTTTTTTTTTGCTTTCACAAATCATGCTTTAGCTCTGTGCCACCTTCTCTGCCTCGGATCTGATACACTGTTGAACATATCTGAGGCGTGATTTCTGGAAGAGAGGCTTCAGGCTACGAGATGCTACCTCCCATTTTGACAGCTGCTTCTTCTGAGCGATGGGGCTGGTTCATGCCTAGGTCATGAGAGTGCCTGATCCTCTTAGCCAGTGGAGTATAGTGTCTAGCTTTTTTTTTTCTTTTTTTGTTTTTGTTTTTTCCAGGCAGGGTTTCTCTGTAGTTTTGGTGTCTGTCTTGGATCTCACTCTGTAGACCAGGCTGGCCTCGAACTCACAGAGATCCGCCTGCCTCTGCCTCCTGAGTGCTGGGATAAAAGGCATGCGCCACTGACGCCTGGCCAGGGTCTAGCCTTTTTTTTTTTTTTTTTTGGTTTTTCGAGACAGGGTTTCTCTGTGTAGCTTTGCGCCTTTCCTGGAACTCACTTGGTAGTCCAGGCTGGCCTCGAACTCACAGAGATCCACCTGGCTCTGCCTCCCGAGTGCTGGGATTAAAGGCGTGCGCCACCACCGCCCGGCCGGGTCTAGCCTTTTGATATTTGCCAATCTAATACACAATAAAATGTCTTTGTGGTTTAAATCACCTGCTTATTGTAACGAGTGATGTTGAATATCTTTAAGGTTTTAAATTCATTTTCTTATTGAGAGGTGAGTTGTGTTTCCATTCTTGTCAACTATTTTCATGTTTTACCTGCTGGTCTCCAAAGCACTTTTTGATATTGCTGGAAATGGTCATTGACTCCTTGGGATGACTTCTTCAGGGACAGTAAATCCATTAAAACCAACCAATGCAGAAAGGAGGATTTTTCAGAACCCGAGGGAAGCTGGGTCTCACAAGGGCTGCCTTTGGGACAAGGCAGTTGTCCTGTGTCGTGTCTTGGTCGTGCTGCTGCCTGATGCTTTTTCTGGACCTTTCTCACATCACACATGTGGAAACGGCTGTCCAGCCAGCAGAACCCAGCTCCACATCCCAGTTGGAGACACCTCATTGGCCTGTTGGGGTCCGTGACTTTCATTAGGCCAGTCAGCAGTCTGTGATACAAGGGACCAATGCGGCAGGGCGGCCCAGGCCATCCCGTCCTTGTGACTATGGGCTCAGGGCCGTTCTACCAGCTGCTCTGACTCCTTGCAGGGCGGCTTGGCTCTGGAGGCGGCTCTCTCTCGGCCATCAGCTGAGATGCTCCTTAACGGAGGTCCAGACATTCAGTCTCCTTGCCTCCCCTCGGTCACATGGTTAGGCCAGGTGCTAGCGACTCCTCAGTACAGCCTTTCCTTCCCAGGGTTATTTTCCCCTCTCTAGTTTCCTGGGTGTGCGAAGACTCCATGGGTCTCCCCAGGCAAGGGTGCCCATAAAGGATAGCAATTTTTTTTTCTTTTGTTTTCGAGACAGGGTTTCTCTGTGTAGCTTTGCGCCTTTCCTGGATCTCGCTCTGTAGACCAGGCTGGCCTCAAACTCACAGAGATCCGCCTGTCTCTGCCTCCCGAGTGCTGGGATTAAAGGCACGTACCACTACCACTCAGCTAAGGATAGCAATTTTTTTAGTTGACTATGTAGGTGAACATACTAAGTACTGGTCATGGCATCTTCATACATGTGTCATTATACTTTTGAACATTGCTCTCCCCCTCCTTCCTAGGTTTTCTGTATGCCTCTAGTTCTCTCTCCTGGTTTTTTTTTTTTTTTTTTTTTTTTTGAGACAAGGTTTCTCTGGGTAGCTTTGCGCCTTTCCTGGAACTCACTCTGTAGACCAGGCTGGCCTCGAACTCACAGAGATCCGCCTGGCTCTGCCTCCCGAGTGCTGGGATTAAAGGCATGCGCCACCACCGCCCGGCTTGTTTTCTTTTTTTAAACTATTAATTTATGCATATGAGTATTTGTATCCATGTACGCATGTGCACTATGTGAGAGCCTGGCACTGGAGGAGGCTGGAAGAGGGCCCCAGATCCCCTAGAACTGGAGTCACAGATGGTTGTGAGCCTCCATGTGGGTGCAGGGTACTGAATCCAGGTCCTCTGCTGGAGCAGCCCGCGCTCTGGCGGCTGAGCCATCTGTCCAGCCCATCTCTGCTTTCTCATTACATATACTTCGTTACCTTCTTTCTCACCTCCCTTGAGCTCTCTTCTCTCCTCTCATGGTTCCCTTTCTGGTTTCCGTTAAATACACACATAAATTCCCACATTTTAAATTCGTCTTCCCGAGGCTGGCTTATTTCGCTTGACGCAATGAGGGGAATAATTTTGGGTCCTCAGCCTCCGCTACCCTTCCTACAGTTGAGCTGCTCGGGAACTTGGCTTGAGGGACCCCCAATGTATTCTACTCAACAAAAGAAAGGCAAGTCCTCACTGTCCGTCTCACCCCAGTTCTGTCCCTCTCTCTTTGGTGTACTGGTCCACCCTTGATTCTCTGACCTAACAAATGCTTGGGCCTCAAAAGCGAACCAGATGGCAGTCTTGCCTTGCAGAAGCAAGCCCAGAGATTAATGGAAGGAAATGCCTTTGAAATCATTTCTGGGGTTGTTTTCAGCTCAGGGTTCCGAGAACACACGGGCCCCTCCTGTATGGGCATGCTCCTAGTGCTGGTGCGTGGAGCATCAGTGCCTGTGTGTGGGGGGGTGGGTGGGTGGGGGGGTGTTTGTTTACAGTAGGCTATGGGCGGCAGTCTTGGGCTTATGCTTTGGGAAACTCGCATCCCATTAGGCTCCTCCTGTGTTAGGAAGGGACTGGACAGATGAAGCCACCAGCTGCTGTCACTGCATAGGCCTGTGCCTGGAATCCTGGCCTCTGTGTGGCCGCAGCAGGCTGGGTGCTGCTTGTCCTGTTCTGAAGTCCATTACAGGCTTTGCAAGGGGTCTGGCTGCAAAACACTAATAGGCAGCGAGAGCCGTCCGTGCAGGGTGTCTGGGAGCAGCATTCCTGAGATAACATCTTTTTCCTCGGGTTCTGAACAGCCCGACCAGGACACCATGCCTCCTCTCACCCTGACCTTTTCTCTGGTCATTGGTGTTTGTCATGGTCACATGGCTTTGCCGCTGCGCCAAAGCACAGGCCTTCCACATAGCCCAACATGTACTTGCCAGATTGGAATCTCCGGTCACTGCAAACGTCACCTTCAGCTGGAATGCAGCTGAAGCTGCCTCAGGTCATGGGAAATGGTGGCCTTGCTTCCCATCAGTGGGAAAAGCTATTAAAAAAAGCTCAGCTAACCAAGCTTTGATATGGAGAGGGAGGGAGGGAGAGAGAGGAAGGAGAGGAAGGGGTGAGGAAGAAGGGGGAGGGGGAAAGGAGAGGGGGCAGAGGTGATGGAGATGGAGAGAGAGGGTATGAATAGGAATGTGTGTGAGTCAGGTGTGGGGAGCAGTTGATAGTTGTTGTGTGAAGGGGAATGAGGGGCTGTGGGTTCAGGGGTCACTTCAGGCCTCTGGCTATACCAGGTAGGAGCAGCTTGATGGCACGGCTCAGCGCCAGCCCCTCTTTGGGATGGCGCAAGTGTGGGTTATGGAATGACCTTGCCATTGGCAGCTGAAGCCAGCCAGCCAGCCAGCCATACCTGAGTGGGCCTGAGCGCATCTCCCTCCCCTCCCCCACTCAGGCCGCAACCTGTGTTACACGGCAGATTAATTTGAAAATTGAGTCGCAGCTGAATGAGTTGATGTTGATTTCAAAGTTCACTGGTGTTTAATTAGAACCATCTTGAGACTAAACCAGCTCCAAGGAAATTATTCTGACCGAATAATTAAAGAGAATAAAGGTTAGATTTGTGCTTCTGGTTATGTCTGTGTTGTATTCAACACTTCCAAAACATAAATCTCATTAACCTTTCGGGCACCAACATTAAATTGCTTGGAATGAGTTGTCATTCTAATTAAGGCCAAATCATACAGAGGAGCCTTTGTTTCTACTTGGTGGCTGGGCCATCTCTCCTTGAAGCGGTCCTTGGGCGATGGTTTTCTAACTTGATCCACGCTCAGGTGCCGGCACCTCCCTTCCCTTGGGACTTGCTCATGGAGTATTGGGGAGAGCTAGACCTCAGCCAGAGGCCACGGCTGTGGCGGGGAAGGCTGAGGTGGCCTAGGCAAGCTTAGTGGTCTTCTTGGGAGCCTTGTGGGTCAGATGGGGAGCACGCTGTGCTTTTGAGGCCCCGAATGCTCAGTGTTGGTGACCTTGTTTGGGGTGTAGGCTAGGAAGTGGTGGAGTCAGTCTCCTGTCTGGTGGCCAGAGCAGGACACAGGCCAAGCCCTATGTACGTGCTGCGGGACTCCCTGTTCCTGAGCATATTTTGGTTTTTTCTCAGTTGATTATAGATATGATGAGTTTTAACAAGTAGCATGCCTATGCCAACGCAGCCTGGGGAGCTTCCAGGTCCCCAGAACTCATGAGGCCTGCAGCAACATCCCCCCCCCCCCCGCCCCAACCCCTGGGAGTTACGACAGTCCTGTTACCTGTGTGTCTGAATTGGGTGGTGTGTGTGGTGCACAGGGCTGGGAACAACTTGCAGGAGTCGGTGACTTCTACCATATGACCTTGGGAATGAATGGAGTCGGGTCATCAGGCCTGGTGGCAGACACTTTCTCACTGGCTGAGCTACCTGGCTGCTTGTTTTATTATTTTTCTGGTCTTTGTGGTGTTTCAGGCCCAGAGGAACCTCAGTGTGGTCTGGATGCGTAGCTGGTGACCAGGTCAGGCAGCCTGACTCCATTGGAGAGTTCAGTCCTGGCTCTATCTTCATGCTCAGTAGCTCAGGCCTGGGTTCAGTAGTGCTACCAGCTGACCCAGATACTGGGGCATGAAGCCTTGCTGGACTCTCCTTGACTCTTAGCTCCCTGGGATGTCTTTTATTCACAAGTTTTATGTGCTGCTTCATGAGACCCCCATCTGTCCTTTTTTGAAGGTCTTCCATGGAAAAAGTCTCGGGTTACCTCGAGATAGGCACCCCAACTCCCTCTCCGATGCGGGACTCTCCGCAGCCAAAGCACACACCATGCTCCTGTCACTGATTGTGCTGTGGGGTGCTGGAGACAGAATGGGGACCCTTCCTCTGCCTCCAGAACTCATGGAGTGATAAGCTTAGTCTGGTGAGCCCTAGCTCTCCAGAGGAAGGGCTGTGCAAGGTTTACATTTTCTATAGCCTCAGGCAAGTGTGTGCTGACTGAGGTCCACATTTTGGGCAAGCAGTGGGGGGAGAGAAAAGATCTGTATCAGAGAATGGGAGTCCGGCTCAGGTCTGTTCTGGAAACTTCTGTGGCCTGGTAAGGACAGCTCAAACTCTGGTTGGCAGGCAGCAGATGTGTTGGGGACAGTCACCAATTCCAGGGCCAAGCCCTTGGTGCCAGGGGTACAAGGTGGGCTGGAGAGGAAACAGGCCTCAGGTGGCTGGTGCTGAGGTGAGGCCTGGGGACTAAAAGGGCACTGGAGGCCCCCTGCCTGTCTGTCCTCCCATGTGTCTACTAGCTATGTGTCCCCTGGGTATGTGAGTCAGTGACACAGTGATTGTGTCACAGTGACTGAGAGCAAAGAGCGGTTGCTAAGATCCTCAGGGCGAGGGCGCATCCATGAAGTCTCTTGCGTTTTGTGTCTGGCTTCCAAGTGGCCTCTTAGAGAAATCCTTGTGTTTAAATTTGTTAATGTTTAATGAAAAATGCAACTGACTACTACGATTTAATAAAAGAAACCCCTCTCTTAACGTTTCCCATGGAAACGACTTCGGTTTTGTTGACTCAACGCCAGCTTCATTATGGAGCCACCTGCCGGCTCTCCTGGCGTTCCTAACAATGTGACCTTCCAGGACAGACAATGTGCTCTGAAGGGGCCAGGCTTTCCTGTATCAAGACAGCTTATGACATCCATTCATGCCCACAGAGGCCTGGCCTTGCTTGAACAGATGGGGGCAGAGTCCCCAACTCTCTCCATCTCTCCTTCCTTCCTTCCAAGTGCAGGCAGGTAGCAAGCACTTCCCCTCCACAGGCAACATCTTCACAGGAGCTGAGTAATTACTGGTTAAAACTGGTCTTTTTCACTATGGCCAGCGGGCTCCTGCATCACTTAATGGAGATCTAGGTGATTTCTTCTGCATGTGAACACCACAGTGATTTCTACAGACAGCAACATCACTAGGCAAGATGACATTATGGGATGGGGGTATGGTGGGACTGCAGTTAGGTTTTTGTTAGTCTTCATCTGTCCCCAGCAAAAGGCTGATCTACTAGGTTGGGGGTGGAGGGCTCTGCCAAGGGGACTCTAGGCTCTGTTCAGAATTAATTCATCTTCTAAATGGAAATGTCAAGACCCAGCAAACATTTTTGCTAATGATTCTGGTGATGAGATATGCAGGGGCAGCAAACGGTCGGCCACATGAAAATGGACTCTGCCTGCAAAGGAGTCACTCGAGAGGAAGCCAATGGTCCCTCTCAGCCCTGCAGCAGCCTCATGAGTTCCTAAGTTCCCCTTCATTTGACTGATTCTGAGCAAAGGAAGACAGCTCAGCGCAGGCACCCAGGAAAGTGGGGCTGGGTAGCTTCAGGAGAGAGGAGAATTCCAAGAACAAGAGTGGACAGTGCCTCTTGGAGCAAGAAACAGGTGCGGGGAAGAGATGTCCCGTCTCCGCAATGGGGCACAGCAAAGGCCATGTCCCCCATCTGCTGCACGAAGTGGGAAATGCTACAGATCGGGCAAATATCCCTAACTGGAAAAGTCTAAATCTGAAATGTTCCAAAACTTGAAACTTTTTGAGTACCATGATGGCCACCAGTGGAAGACTCCACGCCTGATCGCATGTGACAGGCCACACTCAGGATGCCGAGGCATTTAATGTGTAAAATTACCTTCCAGCTGTGTATGTGTATATGAAACATATACATAGATTTCATGTTTAGACTTGAGTCCCATCCATCGATATCTCATTATGTATATGCAAACAATTAAAAAATCCAAGAGAACCTGAACTTTGAAATACTTCTGACCCCATGCACTTTGGATCAGAACAAGCTAACTTATACCAACTACTGGCATTGGAATGGACCAGATGAGGTCAAAATGCTTGGGTTGCCAAACCTCAGAAGTTCACCCCCAGGTCCCTTTGTGATCACAACACAGCAAGAAATTCACCCAGACACCTGTGATGGCAGAGGCACCCAGGGAAGCTGTAGATGCCACCTGGCTCCTACACAAAGTCATCTAACCTGGGGTAGAGCACGTAGGTGCACAAGGTCAGAAATGGCATGATAGGGCTTTGCTGGGAGTGTAGCTCAGTTAGTAGAATGCTTGCCTAGCATATATATATATATACACACACACACACACATATATATACACACACATATATATACACATATATACATATATATGTATATATGTGTATATATATGTATACACACACACATATATATATACACACATATATACACATATATACATATGTATATATGTGTATATATATGTATACACACACACACACACACACACACACACACACACACACACACACACACACGGCCCTCAGTTCGACTCCCAACACTATAAAACAGACATGGTGGTACAGGCCTGTGAGCTCAGTACTTAGCAAGTAGAGGCAGGAGGATCTTTGAACTACATAGCAAGATGAGGTCACCCTGGTCTACCTAAGACACTGTTTCCAGGGTTGTATTGTAAAACAGCCTCACGAATGCTGCATATTCTCTTCAAAAATGCAAAAGGGGAAGTTCTGGTGTATTTTCTGTTTCACTTACTATGTTTTAAGTTCATTTAGAAATGATGGATTCACATGAAGGTTAAACCTCGGAAGTCCTGTGGCCCCTTCCTCACTTTCCACCAGTGGTGGAACTTTATATGACTGTGTATTAACAGGAGATGGATAGTTAAATAATCCACAGATGTTACCCAGCTTGTTTATTTAGCAGTTCTGGGCTTTGATGCCAGGTAATTCACATACATGTTCAAGCCATCACCTCCTCTCGAAATAGTCTTTAAAAAGAAAAAAACCAAACACAAAGGGGACATCCTGGTCCCACCCTTTGTAGTCTCGGCCCTCCTTCATTATCCTTGGCCATCACTAGTCTGATATGCCTCTCACAGGGCCCTTCAGTTTTTGACACTTGAGTTGGAAGCCTTCTGTAGCGAGCTAAGACATCCCAGCGTCTCTTCCTGGGAGCAATGACCCATCATCTCAGAGAGTCTAATCTGGAGGTGGGAGCATGGGGGCTGGCCACTGGCCATCTGTTTAAGTTACCGGGCTCCTCTGTCCCTTGTCTATCAAATTGTGGTAATGGAACTTAGGACTGTTACCAGGGCTGATGAAGAATTCCTGATGCTCAGACACACTGGAGCTCCTATGGCTCTCCCATGATGCAGTCAACTCTCGAGCCTGTTCCAGGCCATTTCTTCATGCTTTTAGGGTGGGGAGGGAGAACTGAGTTTTTCTGCTTGTCTTTTGGGCTGGACAAGTGTTAGGACAGAAGTCGAGTACGCCAGTCTGAAGCTGTGGCTCACAAAGTGGTAAGTGAAGACGCTGTAGTCTGTGGCTTTGGGATTACTGGCTCCTCTCTGGGCTACTCTGGCTGGGAAGGTTGTTAGAGTGGTGAGACAAGAAGAGAGCCCCTGGCAGAAGGTGAACCCAGCAGCTTATGTAGGGAGGTGCTGCCCCTGCAGGAAAGGCTGCAGCCTTTTCGTTTTTGGAGAACACTTGGATCCCATGTTTCTTGGGTGTGAGTTTGGGGCAATCCTGGGCACGGACTTCTCCAGCAGGGTCTAGTGGCGGTGACAATTATACATGTGTGTGGGCAATGGACCATACTCTTGGGCAAGGAGACTGTCAGTGGCTCTCTGCTTGGTTTCTTTCTTCTGTCAAATCAGAGTCCTACCCTTGTTAGAGCCTCTGTGTTCCCACGCAGTCTTTCGCCGAGGCCTGGAGCCTTTGAAGCTCCTGGCATGACCCTTGCTAAGTGAGTCTGGGCTGGCTATTGGGCCTTCCTGCCTTGATTCCTCAGCTAAGGCTCCACAGGGACGATGGCCGAGGTGGGGCTGTGTCTCCCGTAGGAGTGGCTTTCACCAGCACACCCCACATTTGTCCTCAGACTTTCTTTGGTCTGTCTTGGAGGTAGCTATGGTAGTACATGCATGTAACCCTAGCAACCAGATTGAGACAGACCATAATGTCAAGGCCAGTCTGGGCCTTATGAGACTACTCAAACGCTGAACAAAGACGTACATACACAAAATCCGAAATTACCCTGCATGTTTCTTACTTACTCCACTTAACCGAAGCTTAAGCAGGGAACAGCTCCTGTAAGTTAGCTTGCCTTAACAACCTCAATGCTCCTAAAATCAAATTTATTTTTCCCTACAGTTTCTTTCCTAGATCCTTTTTTTAAAGAATAATCATTTTATTTCACCAATTTTGATGCTTTAGGCATTTTGTCCAGCTTCAGAGATGGATTTTTTTTGTCCTTTTCTGAGACAGGATCTCACTAACTAGCCCTGGCTGGCCTTGACCTCAAAAGGATTGACTGGGACTGCCTCTGCTTCCCTAGCCCTGGGATTATTAAAGGTGTGTCCCCCCCATACCTGATAAAAATCTCTTTTTCTTAACCAGGAGTCCTGTCCTGGCTGTGTCTGTGTGAATGGCTGAGTGTGCAGCCATCCCAGTTGAGTAAGTCCCCATGATTATAAATGCCTGTGGCAGTCAGTTACGGTCGTGGTGTGGAGGATGTGCGTTGCTGAGGCACAGGGGGAAAGCCGGGGATGCCAGCTTGTTGAGTACGGTCCTTCAAAAGCCCACCACCAGGAGGTGGCCGGGCCAGGAGGGTAACAGGACTGCCAGCCCAGTAGCCAGTGTCAGACACTGGAGCAAACTTTACAGCTGGGAAACCATCGGAAGCTGCACTATTCCCTGTTACTGGGGCATCCATCAGAACAACATCCTCTACTGGCAGGAGGCTTCCTGCTACCAGGAGTGTGTCCACAACATCATCGTTCTACCTTCTAATATCTGGATCATCATAGAAAGTTCCAGGATAAACCACTTAACGAATACGTAAAAAAGAAAACACAACTGAGGTGGTGGAGCCTGCCTATAATAACTTTGAAGGCTGAGGCAGGAGGATTGCCACAAGTTCAAGGCCAGCAAGACTGGGACACACAGCAAGACTGTCTCTGACGACCACCAACCACCAACCAAAAGAAGGCAAATGAAACATTTTGATTATCTTCGTTTTTAATCTTAAATTTTCTGCCATGACATCGGAATGCATGATAGAAATGGCTCATCTTCACATGAAACACTTGGGTTCATTTTCATTCACAAGTTTTTAAAAAAAAAAACAAAAACATTTACAATTTCATATTCCCACATCCTTCCAGCCACTATCACAGATCTGACATGAAACAGTAGTCGCCAGCATGAGGGGCTGGCACGCTTTTCTGCACATGAGTAGTGTCTTTGGAAACTACCACCCAAGAGTATCATGATTATAAATCTCATTGTACATGGCAACCCCAAAGGTGACAGATGTCCCCAAATAAAGTCCCTGTTTGTGGAGGGCCGCATCCTCCAGGCACTGAAAGAAATGTACTTTCCTTTCCTTGTGTCCTTTTTGCAAGGACCTGATTTCTTCGCCACTGCTGACTGCTGGACAGAGATGCCTGAAGCTGTGCTCCCTCAGAACTGGGTACAGACCGAACTGAAAGTCAGGTGGCTTAGAACCTCTTCTTTGGAAGAGAGTTACTTTGAGGTGTTTTTTCCCTTAATTAAAAAACTGTTGTAAGCCGGGCGGTGGTGGCGCACGCCTTTAATCCCAGCACTCGGGAGGCAGAGCCAGGCGAATCTCTGTGAGTTCAAGGCCAGCCTGGGCTACCAAGTGAGTTCCAGGAAAAGGCACAAAGCTACACAGAGAAACCTTGTCTCGAAAAACCAAAAAAAAAAAAAAAAAAAAAAAAAAAAAAAAAAAAAAACTGTTGTAAACAAAGGAAAGAGCACACGGACATACACCTAGACAGAGACTTCCACTGTGAACATTTGATGCGTGCACCTTATCTAGAGATACACAGGTCTCCACTTGTCCCCACACACCCTTCCATACAGCGTGTGAATATGAGTGTCCTAGTGTCCTTGGAGTTCCCTGGAGCGCTCCTGTTTCCGAACGATGGCTACCTGATATGTGTTACTCCTGAGAAGACAGAAGGGAATGACAGTTCCGATGCACTTTGGAATGGCACAATCACGTAAACGGCTGCAAAGTTAAGACTTCTGAACTTAGCAAGTTTCTAAACACAATCCAACAAAAAGTATGAAAACAATGTAGCAAGTTAAAAAAAAATAGTATTTTTGTAATCGAAGTATAAACAAACAGGAAATGCACACTTGTCAGTCATTGAGTAGGAAACATACTTAAGAAAAATAGTTATCTGACAAAACTTGAAAAAAGCCCCTTCCCCACGTCTACCAACACGTGCACTGCCCAGACCAAAGCTAACCACACGAGGGCTGCAAGGCTCACGGGAGGAGGACATGCCCACAGACGGCACATCTGCAGAGGGTGCAACCTGGTAAGCAGTACTGTGACGACCACACTTCCGTAAAAAAGACTTCCCTCGGTGTGGTAAGTTTGTGTAAAAAGGACAACTGAATTCAAGCACCAATTCAACCATTTAGACGACTGTGTTGATACTTCTACTGAGGGAACAGAGTGCCGAAGGCTAGCGAAGGTCATCAGTACAGGTCATCTTTTAAAGGCATGTGGTTTTTTCCCGTTCCCTTGAATGCCAAACGTGAGAGAATGTTTAGGCCAGTAAAGGATTCCTTGGAGAACCCACCACCTCTCAGAATCATGGTTTAATATACATGAAAAGCTCTTCAACAAACCAATGCTTGCTTCTAGGATAAAGTATCTGTCCACAGAAACTGAGGGCTGCTCCTCGTTATAACTTAGAGGAGGCATCACCTAGAGTAGCCTCATGAGCACATCCGGACATCTACTGGTAGTGTAAGAAAATGCAGTACGACATGATAAAGGCAACACCACCACCACACTTGGCAACACTCAGGTTTTCCTGAACTAAAAAGGTCCTGTTAGACACTGGAGTGGGATGGTATCACAAGAAGATCACTTTTCTGCTTCCTTTTTCTGCATCAAGAAAAAAGGGCAGTTTGAGTCAGTGGCCAGGCAGTGGTGTTTGTGATGCCTCTGTCTGTGCTGAGGAAATCGCCTTCAGAGAAGGGGATTATTTCCATGGTATAACTGCGGTTCTGTTTCCAGTATTCACACCACGCATGGTGAGTTCTTAGACACACTCACCTGTTGACCTCCTCCTTGTAGTTGAGTTTGGTTAAGTTTTCAACATATACCAAACAACCTTTGGTTTGCTGTGTCTCACAGATGGCAGGCAGTTCAGACTACCGAAGAACACTGGATCACATGGGAAACAAACCTCCATCCACAGTGAGTCCCCATCACTGCTGGTTGTCACCTGACTCCATCGCCCACAGGCAGCTGAAGTAGGACGGGAGCCTGGGTTTTAGCAGAGGGGTGGTGTGCCTTGCTGGTCCTCAGGCAGGTCGGTTGCTCCCTGCTTCTCGCCCAACTCACTGGCAGGCTCTTCATCCATCACAGCACCAAGGTCTTCGCTGCCCCCCTCACTCTGCTCCTCGCCGGGCTCCCCAGTCTGCTCCAGGCTGTTCTCCACAAGCGTGGGCGAGCTGCTGATTCTGCTTTCTTCCTCGACGGTCTCAGTCAACGGTTGGGAAGGAAGGTGACACTGCCTGGCATTGTCAGTGCAGGAGGCAGGGGCTTTGGTTAGACTGCTGTCTGGGATGACCTCATTCTGAGGTAAAGATAACTTTTCCACAAGCTTCCACTGAATGATGCTCATATCTTTCCCACCAGTTGAAATTAGGTGACTGTCATTATGAGTAAAACTGACGTTGGTCACGTGGCTGCTGTGCGCACTGTACTTGTGACTGGGAGCCTAGAAAATAAATCAGACAGGAAAATGAAACTCATTCTTTACATGCCTGCTTAGAGCAATGGAGAGGACTAGGGAGACAAGTTAATTTAATGAAAACAGGTTAATTTAATTTACATCAAAGTCACAAGCCCTCAGACATAAGGAATAAAACCAGGTTTTATTTTCCCGTTTCTTTATATAAAGGGGGAATGAGAGCCTGGGATGGCAGCACACATCTGTAATGGCAGTACCTGGGAGTCAAAGGCAGACGGAATGCTGAGACTCAAGGCCAACAGACCCTGTCTCAGAAAGAAAACAGGAACAGGGCACCATCAACTGTCCACCCCAGAGAGTGAGCAGGGCTGTAGCACACCACCAAGAGAGCTGCTAACCTTTGCCTTGGAGCAGGGATACTGAAACAGATGAACTTTACAGAAATCATCGGCCACAGCTATCACCCTTCGATTGTGGGACCGCACCAGTGCGTTGATGTCCGTCCCATCGGATCCTTCTGGCCAGACACCTGCAGAGAAAGAGGTGTGGGAAATCAGTCTGATGTTAAATAACTGATGTTACACGTCCACCCAAGACCTCAGGCCAGGAAGCAACGGGTAGTGCTAAGAAACTAGCCCTTAGCTGTTACTTGCAGAGAAGAGCAAAGCAGAGTCACTGTCAGCAAAGGGGACTGCATGCCCCCTCAGGGAGAGGCCTTAAAAACAGTGCTCTTAGGGAAGTGCCAGGTCATACATTGGTCTAGTGTGTACCCCACAGAATTTTCCTGTTTTCAAAAAGAAGACATACCAAATGTGCGTAGCAAGTTATTCTGAGGCATGGTGATCATGGTCAAAGTAATTAGACAAACTCCTTAGATCAGACTGAATATGGAACCTCCCATGGCTGAATCCTGCACTGGAAAACTTCTTTTTTAATGTGTATGAGTGTTGGCTTGCACATGTATATGCACACCACATGTGTGCCTAGTGACCACAGAAGTCAGAAGCGGGCACCTGATCCCCTGAAACAGGACTACCATTGTGAGCTACGGGGGTGCTTGGGAATCAAACCTGATCCACCTTTCCACCTGAGAACAAATACACTTTGGGGGAGATAATAGCTTTGTTAAAAATATTGTGTGTCAGCCGGGTGGTGGTGGCGCACACCTTTAATCCCAGCACTCGGGAGGCAGAGGCAGGTGGATCTCCGTGAGTTCGAGGCCAGCCTGGGCTACAGAGTGAGCTCCAGGAAAGGCGCAAAGCTTACACAGAGAAACCTTGTCTCGAAAAACCAAAAAAAAAAAAAAAAATATTGTGTGTCACATACATGTGGGTGCATAGGGACATGCGAGGCCAGAGGAGAATGCTGGGAGTCTTACTTTATTGCTCTCTGCCTCCAGGGCCAGTCTTTGTGTTGGGGGATGGCGCAGCTGTTAAGACTTCGCAGAAGAGCCAGGTTCGGGCCCTATTCCTGCATGGTGGCGCACAGTGGCTCTTCCACCCTTCCCGCCATTCAACCAGATTCAATCAATGTCTTCTGGCCCCAACAGCAAGCACATGGCACACTTACACACATGCAAGCAAAACACTCTCTATACATAAAATAAATCTTTAAAAAAAAATCGTCTTTCATTGCTGTTCACAAACAGCTCATTGTTTTGGCTAGAACAGCTTGCCAGCAAGCTCCCAGGATCTGCCTGTGCTGGCCCCACAAAGTTGGGGTTACAGGCATGTTTATCCACACCCAGGTTTTCAGGTGGGTGCTGGAAATTCAAACTCGGGTCTACATGCCTGCACCCACAGACCTATCTCCTCAGCTCCGTCTATATGATTTGAGACAGGGTCTCTTACTAAGCCCGAAGCTCAGATTCAGGCAAGCTGGCCGCCAATGACCTCCAGGGACGCAGCTGTTTCTACCTCTGCAGTGATGGGGCTGCAGGTTTATGCTGGCTGCAACTCTGAACTTGGGTCCTCACATCTGCCTTGGAAGCACTTTGCCAAAGAAGCCATCTCCTTAGCCCTAGAATCCCCAAATGCTGCGACCCTTTAATAGTCGCTCATGTCGTGCTGACCCCGAACCACTGCTACCTCATAACTAATTTTGCTACTGTTTTAAATTGTAAATATCTGATATGCGACCCCTGTGAAAGGGTCATTCGATCCACTAGGATAGCGGTAGTGATGGGGAGTGACTAATGGTAAAGAGTGTCTTTGGGGGTGAGGAAAATGGTGCAAGATCAGAGCATGATAAACTTCATGATGGTGGGTATAGGAGGACCACTGATTTGTACACTTTAGGTAAACTGTACAATATGTAAATGAGATCTCAATAAAGTTGCTATTTAAAAAAACGTCTTTAGTAATATGAAAGCTTCAAATCCACTTAGGAAACACCGGAAAGAAATTTACTCTGTGTCAATTCCTTTGAGACCAAAGCTGTGGGGTTCTGCAGAAAAATCTCATTAGTTCAATCAGTACATTTAACTTTTCTGAATCTGAAATTAAGGGTCTTACTATGTAGTCTTGGCAGGCCTCGAACTCTGAGAGGTACACCCACCTTTCTACCTTCCAAATGCTAAGGGTTAAAGGTGTGTGCCACCATGCCTGGTTAACATTTTCCATTTATCGATTTACCTGGTAAACACGGTGTATAAAAAGCTCACAAGCATACTTTCCACATTAGGTGTGACGTTCTTACCAAAGACTTGGAAGCCCAGCACACAGGTGTACGTCGTCCAGTCAATGTCCTTACAGTCTGACCGGTTCCTGATCAGTTTACAGCCATTCTCAATGTCCCCTTTAGAGATGTAGAAACAGGGAGTGTAATCATAGTGCTGTGTACAAACGTATTTCAAAGTGCATCTGGATTCAAACTAGTCACATTTACTTGTATTTATAATCCATATACTGAAAAACATTTGAAAGGGAAAAGAGTATGTAACAGAACCCTACAGAATTACAAAGTGTTTCCCATGGATGCTTTACTCTTTTCTCTGGAAGCATAAAGGCTCACCCTAACACTCTCCTTGCCTCCAGGAAAAGCTGTTAAATGAAACCATTCAGAGCTGCATCAGTTCCACAGAACAATCTCTGATAGCAACATCTACCATCAGTTCTGCACCATTAAATGAATGCATTGCTTTCTTGAAGAACGGAGCTGCCCATGAGCCCCCTGACTCATGTTAAGTCAGAGGCCAGCACACACTCTTCACCCTTCGCCTTTGTAGCAGCACTGCCTGACAAACGTATCTGAGCCCACAGATGACGCTCATACTTACAGTACAGTATCTCGTAGTCGCCCGAGTTAGACATTATATGCTTATTGTCTGGGGACCAGTCAAGGTGTGTAATGTAGCTAGAATGTCCCTAAGGAAAGATCAATAAAGAGAGCATTTAGAGTTCAGAATGACAGTGCTGTCTCAGCACCCATGTACCCGGACTCCTCAGGGATGGGGCCGCATCAGAGCCTATGGAACCAGAGGTTCTTCAGCTCTTTTACCCTGTCCCGTTAGCAGGCGAGTGTGCGGGCAGACACTGGTGTGTGAAGAGACCAGTGACACAGAGTTTGGGCAGGGCGGTGGCATTCTCGGGCTGTACACAACAGAACACTATAAAGTGCTCTGAACCTGGGTGACACCTGCTGGCTCTATCTACACACCCGAACAAGTAGGTACACCTCTGCTAGAGAATTCCATCTCAGACAGCACCGTGCACTCTCCGGCCTGCCTCTAACCCACTCACCATATGGCCCTATTGGAGTGACACCAGTTTTGAGAAGGAAGTTTCTGTTACAGATTATGCACATTAAAGTTTTCCTGGGCTGTGTATGGTCCCTATAAATAGTCAGAATGGAACTCTCCTAGGCAAATTCCTATCTTCAAAGAATGTTCTGGGTAGGGGAAAGTGATCCAACATTGCATTCCTGTAGAACAGCTGGACCCAAGTTAATCATCTGATTCTTCAAAACTTTCCTTAAATAGGAAAAATGATCTTTTGCTTAGCTTTTAACAACACTGGAAATTAAAACAACAAAACTACCAAATGCTTAACTGTTAGTTTGACATGTAAGCATTTGATGATTCCCAATAAACCACTTCAGGTATGTCCTGCGGACCTTACGATTTCTCAAAGCTGACAGACACACACTCACTTGTTTCATATATCCTACTTATGAAATTTTGTACTTTTGGAATTAAAAGCTGCCTGCTTACACTGTTTGAAGTTAACAAACTCAATGTGTCTCAGCTACAGTTTCTAATGACTCACAGGCTTCTTGATTATTCCAGTCTCCTGAAGCCCAATTAAATGTGTCCCTAACTCTCTCTGGACCCACAACCTTCCTCCCCCCTAGCACTGCAGGTCCATAGATGTTTACTGTATGTTTAAGTGAACTGAACTGGGGGAGTTTGGGGATTATGAAGTTTTCTGAATACGAGAGACTGGGTACGTTGGAAAACAGGTCGTGAATCACCTGTAGTTGAGAACATTAGCAACAAGAGAACAATGTTTCAAGCCAGACAGGCATGCAGGGTTACTAGATACTTCCGAGTGTGCATGAGGGTATCCCAACACGTTGACAGATGAGTCTCATGTCTGGCTCGGCTGTCCAGAGGTTAAGCAAATTAATCATGGCAATGCACACTCCTCTAAGTGTTTATCTTAACACAGATGTTCTCTGCATATTACCCGAATCTCTTAGAAGAGCATGAAAAGCATTATTATGTCTATGTAAGACTTAACTCATACAACAGTGGACACAGAATGTGTTCAGAAGGCCAGTCAATGCAAACTGTTCTGAAAGACCTATTTGGGGGGAAGTTTTTGACTCATGTTGGAAAACAGAATGACTATTTCCCCGATACCAATGTCAACAAGATGAGCACAGAGATGAAATGCAATGGTTGGCATAGGAAGGTCTGTGAGGTCATACCCACCCAGAAGCTATGATAGTGTCCTTCCCCTCCCTAGTTACAGACTCGGGGACAGGATGGGCTGAACGCCCCTGTTCTGAAAGCCTGAAACCTGAGTGCTGACGAGATTCCAAAGGCCTTGGATTTTGGAGCATTTTAGATTCAATGCTCATCTGGGTGATATCTATGCAGATATCCTCAAATCCAAAACCCTTCTGAGCCCACGTCCCTCATGTAAGATATTCAACCTGTGCACACACAGTGGGGAATGATGTCAGGCTTCACCTCAAGGGACGAGCATAATGGTACAGGATTGTTTTACTACCCCGAGAGGAAATTCTAAAACAGAACTCCAGACCGGCACTTCCATTACTGCCGCTTGATAACCGAAATGCTAATCACAAGGGAAGATGACGAAGACCCCCAGAGAAAAACCCTGACCCTTCTTCAGGCAGGGCACTGCACAGAATGCTGCCTGTGTATCAGCGACTGGCAACTCATCTAGAATTACCCGAGGAGATACTTACATGGGAATAAAACAAAAACATTCCAAAACCCAGGTTCCCCCCCACCCCCAGACAGGGTTTCTCTGTGTAACAGTCCTGGCTGTCCTGGAACTCCCTCTGCAAACCAGGCTGGTCTCAAACTCAGAGATCTGCCTGCCTCTGCCTCCCGAGTGCTGGGATTAAAGTCATGAGCCACCACCGCCTGGCAATACCACTAATTTTTAAAGCTAGTAGAGTACTATATACAACCTGATACAGAAATATCAGAGCATATCATTCTATTGAAAACTGAGTTAGTTTTATGGTTTATTTTCTTTGAGATTTCTAGGCAGTTTCGACCAATCGGGACACAAAACCAACATTCAATGGTCCACAATATAAAGAATTAAATAACACTTAAAAAATTGTCTTTTGAAAGAGAAAAGGAATTTTGATGAATGACTTCCGATGAAAGAACCACTCACATTTTGTTTCTGGGATGACAAGCATTGTGTGGTCAGGGTTAAGAGTGTGAGAGAAAGAGGAAACCAGAGACTGAACTGTTCTATCCCGGCTTCTAAGGTCTGACCTGACATAACAGGAACCCAGTTCTCCTCACAGGGAGAGCAGCTCACTCAAGCACTTCGGGGTGCGGTGCAGGGTGGGGTGTGTGAAGGTTAGAGTGGTCAGAACAGGGCCTGTGAGAAATGAGCCAGTGCTGTAGATTCTCACTGTTAAACAGCTGACCCATCTTCAATCCTTTTATATGCTAGAATTCTCCAGTTTAGATGCCAGTACTCTAGTCCTTCTGAGATCAGACTTAACATCTCAAAGAGCACTTAGAAGAGGGACTAAACAGCATCAGAGGTGAGAATTCATGTAGAAGTATTGGAACACGATGTTAAGCAGGTAAGGAGTACTTCAGGAAGAGTATGAGCGACATTTGGGGTCAATTAAATCAAAAGTCAGGTGGGACAGTTCAGCCTGTAATTCCAGCACTGAAGAAGACAAGCTGGGCTTTAGGGCAAGAGCTTGTCTCCCACCCACTCTAGAAAGAAGCGAAGAATTTCAATGACTGAAGGTCACGGAGGAGCCTGGGAATTAAAGCTCAAGGCTAAAGTCACTACCAACAGGAAGTGGCAGAGAAGGGAGGGCCACAGTGGCTGCCAGGTCAGCAAGGCTAGTGCCTAAGCTGACTGCAAGTAAGGAAGTGCTGTTTCTTTCTAGATCCAGGTCAAGATGGGGGCAGAGGGTGGCAAGGAAGCAACTGTAGATAGGGCTTCCCCACGTCTGCGGTCGAGGGACCAGAGCTATAGCTGTGTCTTGAATACACACGGTATGAACTGCGCACCTTGTGGTTACACGCCATCTCCTCTCTTGGCATCTGTATTGTGTGGGGAGGTTTACTCACAGAGAACAGGCCTGGCTGGCCCATGGAAACTGCCATCAGTGTCCTTAGCAGTTACCAGGCCTGTGGTAAACTAGCATTTGATGGACCAGCTTTGGAAGAATGTGGGTGATTTCAGTGCACGTCTGAAAATGGATCAATCACTGGGGACACTTGAACCAGCCTGCTGCCTTCTATTAGGGAGCCCTGCTTTGCATTCTCATGTAGCCCCATCTTCTGAAATAACATTTTCATACATAGGGACACCACGAAGAAGAGCAGCTTGCAACTACTCAGAACTGGTTATAATCTACTACAAGGGCATTTCCTAAAGCTCTAGCCTCAGTCTCTTTCTCCAGCTACACTAGTCACTTAATTTTGACCAATACCAGTTAGGTCTCGGGCAGTCCAACAAGCAGCTCATATTCCCAGAAATGAGCTCAAGATGGACTACAGAAGGATTTCTGGCAGATAGATAAAACACTAGAATCCATTCTGACAAAAGGAGTCATTTCCCTTATCATGCCTGGCCCCAGGATCCCCCAGTCCCTACTCCCAAGCACCTGTTACACAGGCGAGCACCTGGCCCTTCTTACCTCAGATCCCTGCTCTCTATACCCACTGGTTATTCTCTCACTATCCCCTCTCTTGGAATCCCCACCATTCTCCCGTTCTGCTGACTTTCTTGCTTTCCCTAGTCCTGCCACAGCCAGTCTGCTCACGCTCTCTAAAGCACAATACAGACTTTTCCCTTGACCATACTATGGACCAGCCATTTCAGGGGTTTCTTCCCCACACTCCTTTGCATAAGATCAGGCAAATGACTGGAAGTATGGAGCAGCAACTGCATTTGAATTCTGAGCTTTGGTTGTTCATTTTAATAGAGACCGCAGTTCTATGAAAGATGAACTTCTAAAATCTCCAATTTTATGAATGTAAGATTCAGAAAAGTTAATTAACTTGCCTAAAGTCACAAATTAGTAGGTGGCAGAGCCAGCAATGCCCAGTTTGTCCTCTCTAATAGCAGACAACAGATAAAAGCAACTGTGGGAGCCCACAGAGGTTTCCTAGTGAGACCTGAGCTTGCTTTACCAGCAGGGCTGCATAAGGGGATGACTGGACCATGGGTCTGGGTACCAGGTGTTTGGAAGGGGAGACACTTGGGTGTAGCTAGCAAGGGGGAGGTCTTTTGTCTCACCCCTTGGCATTGTTATAAAAAGGCCTTTTGAATAAAGTTCTGGGCCGTTGGGTATTGACCCAGATCCTCCCGAAGCTATCCTGTGTTTCTATCTTACTTCTTCTTGGCTATACTTATCACTCTATCTCAAGTTTCTTATTCCTCTCTCCTTCTCATAGGAACCCTTTAAAAGGTGGGAGCAGGTCCCCCACAAGCAACAGAGACTCTAAGAGAAGTGACAGCAACAAGCCCAGCACAAGGACAAAGACAACTGAGCCAAGTAGACAGAACTTTTGTCACAGCCGCAAACAGCTCATGAGCAGCTCATCATTATACTTCTAAGTACTCATTCAAGAGAAAAGCTGCTGGGCAGTGGTGGCGCACGCCTTTAATCCTAGCACTCGGGAGGCAGAGCCAGGCGGATCTCTGTGAGTTCCAGGCCAGCCTGGGCTACAGAGTTAGTTCCAGGAAAGGCGCAAAGCTACACAGAGAAACCCTGTCTCAAAACAAACCAACCAACCCCTCTAGTTCCAGGGGATCTGACACCTTTACATCAATGAACATAAAGTCAAATAAAATATCTTTTTCAAAATAATTTAGAGTTGGGCCAGGGAGATGGCTCGGTGGGTATGTAGGAGCTTGCCATGCAAGCCAGACAACCTGTGTTCCCGCACTGGATCCATGCAAAGCTGCCCTCTGCCCACCACATGTGCACTACAGCACATGCACTCACACATGCAAGTCCTGTGCATAATAATAAATAAAACAATTTGAGGCCTACTAGGGTAAACTTCAGTAATCTAAAAAAATTCTCTTGGTGAAGTACTTTCTTCTTTCTTTGTACGCTGCGTGCACATGTTCATGTGTGCACGCATGTACATGAAGGCCAGAAGACAACCTCACACGTTGTCCTCACTGGTCTGGAACTTACCCAACAGGCCAGGCTGGCCAGTCACTGAATTCGAGTGATTCTCCAGTTTCTGCCACCCCCACCCCCTGGGATTACAACCCGGCACCACCATACCTAGCTTTTTATTTTTTAAACAAAGGTCTGGGCTCCAACTGAGAGTCTCAAACGTTTAAGGCAAGCACTTTCCCAGTGAGCTGTCTCCTACCCCCCAGTGGAATACTTCATTTTATCTATTTTTATATACTACTCCATACTACAGACATTAAGTTGGTAAATTAATTAAAAGATGTAAGTAATGATCTGTAATTGTTTCCAAAGCAAACAAGAAGCATTTGGTAAGTTCTACAAGTAACTCAGATTGCTTGTAGGCTGGTTTATAAACGGACTGGTTTTAGTGTAAGGCATAAAACACACAGAGCAGCAACAAACAAATCTCTCTTCTCAAACACCGCTTTTGCTCATACAACTTCAACACTCCTATTTTCTGAGAGTCTCATTATGTGGACCTGGCTTGTCTCGAACTTGTGACCAATGCTCCTGCCTCTGCCTCCAGAGTGCTAAGATTACAGGTCTATGGCCACCAAGCTTGGCCAAACTGAAAACTCTTAATTCAAAGTGCTTCAAAATCTAAGACTTTATTATCTCATAGGACAGGTGGGTCAAAACACAAGTGTAGTAAACATCCTGTAAAATTAGCACTGGGCTATATGTATAAGAAACAAATGAACTTAGGGTTTTTACTTCAATCTTGGCCCCAAGATCTCTTATTCCCAAAGTCAGAAAGCTGACATCTGAAACACTTCTGGTCTCAAGCATTTTGAATAAAGGATATTCAATCTGCATATCATAAGTACAATAAATATCAGCCTCATACCATGTGTGTTTATAAGAACTCTTTTATTATGCCACCCAAGTAAACTGTTTTATCAAGTCTATGAAAGGATTTGTGGCACCATACCAACTCATGTCATTTGCTAATTCTGAATAATTTCTAACATACATATTAAGTTACCTCATTGTGTATGAAAATAATATGCACATTTATTGAGTATTTCTATGCCTGGCACCAGCCTCGGGTCTTTATGTACATTCACCTCTTTTCTTTCGTGTGTGGTGTATGTATACATGTGAAGTCACAGGGGGACATGAAGCCTCTGCCTTGTCCCTTGAGACAGGGGATCTCTCGTGTAAGCTGGAACTAGGCTGGCAGCCAGTGAACCCCAATGATCCTCCAGTCTCCACCACACAGCACTGGGTTACAGGCATGCATGTCCATGGCCAGCTTTCATGTGGGTGCAGGTAATTCACACTCAGTCCTCATGCTTGCACGGTAAACACTCACTCACTGAGCCATGTCCTCAGCCCTGCATTAGCTTCCTTTAATTCTGTGAAGTAGAAACTACTATTACCCGTCCTGTATAGGTGAGGAAACGGAGGCAGAGGTTAGAGCAACCTGTTCAAGGTCATATTAGTGTGTAAGCAGTGCATAAAGTTCCGGCGGGAAGTTTGATCCAGTTTGTGTCTGGAAGCACCAAGCTACACTACCTACATGTCCTTCTCCTGTGTGGGACTGAACTGAGGGCCTCAGATGTGCCGCCGAGTGCTCTACCACTGACTACAGCCCCTCCTTCAGCTCTACCTGTTTTTCTTTTTCCTTTGGCTCTTGTCTGAGTGCCCTGGCTGGCCTGTAACTTGCAATGATTCTTGCACCTCTGTCTCTTGAGTGCTGGAACTGGGATCATAGACGTGTGCTACCATGCCTGGCAACTGTACTTCTTGAGGACAAAGGGACACATTTTCTAGATAGTCTTAGTGCCTAGGCCATTTCTCTAGTTTGAGGTGAGGTCCTACAGAACAGTAAATATGTAACTATTTACAGAATTTAATTTTCATATTATAAAGATAACCTATTACCTTCAGAAATGGGTAAACAAATATCAGGAAATATGTTCTGCTAACTTCCTTAAATGCAGACATCTCTAAAGTTATTCCATTTTAGTGGCAGACAGGTGACATAGGACATTGTAGGGTATTGGGGATGGGCAGAAACATGGGACATTGAACTAAAAAGTTTCCCACAGCTAGGTGTGGTGACATATACCTTTAATCCCAGCACTCTGGACACAGAGGCAGGGCAGATCTCTTGTGAGTTCGAGGAGAGCCTGGTCTACATAGTAAGTTCAAGGATAGCCAGGACTATGCAGAAAGATCTTTTATCAAACAAACATAGTTTCCCACAGAAATAGCTTGAACAAACTGCCTTAATACTAATTAAAGATAAATACTGAGCTCAAATGTAAGGGGATAGATACCTTTCCAGAACATACAGTTGTGTTCTACAGTTAGGTAATTACAATTTTCTTTTTAAAAAACTTATTGAATTATGTGTATGCGCACTGCCATAGAGGTCACAACACTGGATCCCCTGGAGCTGGAGTTACAGGTGGTTGAGAGCAGCTCAATGTGGGTGCTGGCAATCAAACTCAGGTTTTCTGTAGAGCAGTATTCCTTCCCACTGAGTCACTCTCCAGGTCTCCCCTTCCTCTTTTTTGTGAGATAGGGTCTCAAGTATCCTAGGTTGGTGTCAAACTTATTATGTAGCTGGGGATGACCCTGAATACTGATCCTCCTGCCTCCATGTGCCAAGAGTGTGCCGCCATAGCTAGTTTATGAGGTACTGGGGATCGAGGTAAGGGACCCATGCATTCTGGTACAGGTGACCTCAATTTTCACAGAAATAGATGAGAGTTTAAAGCAGTTAAAAGAAGAACACAGCCGGGCGGTGGTGGCGCACGCCTTTAATCCCAGCACTCGGGAGGCAGAGCCAGGCGGATCTCTGTGAGTTCAAGGCCAGCCTGGGCTACCAAGTGAGTTCCAGGAAAAGGCGCAAAGCTACACAGAGAAACCCTGTCTCGAAAAACCAAAAAAAAAAAAAGAAGAACACAATGGCTCCATCAAGGTGAACATTTAATTCTCCTTTTAACAGAACACAATTCTCAATTACTTTGTAACTTAGGTTATTCTATTTTGCTACTTACAGTGCATTTTCCATATCTGCTGTATTTTCTTGCATTTTCTGAGACTGTGTAGAGGTAAATGAAGTTGTCATGAGATCCTACAGCCAGGAGAGTACCATCTAGAATTAAACATGAAAAAGTGCTGACTGCAAAAATATCTTTATATATATCGCTACTTTATTGGTTCTATTAAAAAAAAAAAAGTTAAATCTCATCAATTTAAATGTTATTTGGCATTTTATTAACAAATGCAATCACTTAGCATCCCCTAAAATCAAACGGTAATCTAGTCCAACATAGAATCCCTTCCTTGGAGATACTCTCTGGTCTGGTCCTTGTAGTCAGCGAAAGGCTGGGTTCAGAGCAATGTCCCTGCATTTATTGGTGGAAGCACACAGTGTTAATGCAGCACGCTGAGCATGTGCAGCTGCAGTGTTGGGTAAGCACATCTGATCTCACCAATTACAGGGTGGGTTGTCTTAGAAAGGAATATGCTACATTCTCCAGTTCTGTGTTATCTTTGGTTGTATCCACCACTATGCTAAGCAAATAACAGCTAGTCAAACTCCACTGATCTTTTGATTTTAAATGCTACATTTTGTAGAGCTTGTTATTATGGCATTAAAAACAAACTAATAAAAATAAAACAGGAAACTCTGCTGTTTCAAAATGACTCTTTTGGGGAAGGCAAGATGGGTCAGAAGGGAAAAGTATACACTGCCATGCTTGATGACCTGTGTTCCATCCTAGGAACCATGTGGTGAAGGATAGACCCACCTTACAAAAGTTGTCCTCTGACACATGTGCACACATAAACACATGTAAAAAAACCCAAACACTTAAAACAACAGAAATCACACTGATTCTTTCCAGGTTTTTGCATCTTGCTGCACATACATTTTTCTCCATAGTCTATGCTTCCTTTGAAATAATGAAGAAGCAATCAAACATTGTTTTCTTTACTCTTAGTTCAACAGCTAAGAGAATACACTTTTTGGGCCAAGGATATAGCTCCTTGATGAAGTGTTTGCCTATCCATGCATGGAGGCCTGGTTTTAACCCTTGCACTACAGAGACAAAACCAGCCAACCCTCAATATTCAAATATAAGAAATCCCATGTGTGCATATCTACAATCCCAGTTCTTTCAAGAGGAAGGAGAATTTTGAGTTTCAGGCCAGCTTGGGAAAGACTATGCCCCAAAAAAGTCAGACTAACTCTAGAAGAGAATATGAATCAAACCACATAAATAACAACAACAAAAGAAACTAGAATATTGGGAAACCATTTTGAATAAAGTACAAAGAATTATTCAAAACCGAATGAGTTATATAAAATTAATGAGTTACTAAGTATTTTATCTAGCAACAACCAATTATGATTATGTAACTCAGAACATTGCTAACTAGAGTATTTGGATATTAGTGTGTATTCTGGCTATTTCTTCTACAATTTTTTGGCAATTCCAAGGACTGAGCCCTTAGCTCCATTCTCCACTGCTTATATCCTTTTATATACAAAGAAAAGGTTGCTAATTAGATGTAACATTCAGCTATTGAGGGATATTTGTATACTGTGGGAAGATGTATTGCTGTGACTGGTTTAATAGAAAGTTGGATGGCCAATAGCTAGACAGGAGAGAATAGGTGGGACTTCCAGGGAGAGAGAGGAACTGGAGACACAGAGGGAGTTAGACATACAGAATGGAAGGAAGGGAAAAAGCCATGTGGCAGAATGTAGATTACTAGAAACAGGCTAATTTAAGTTATAAGAACTAGTTGGGAACAAGCCTAAGCTAAAGGCCAAGCTTTTATAATCAATAAGTCTCAGTGTCACTATCTGGGGGCTGGCGGTCCCAACGAGAAAGTACTACATTCATCTTAATATATAAAGACCCTAGTGTAATGGTATGATTTGGTTGTCTGTTTATAACTCCTACTACAGCTGTCATAGTTCATTCTAAATGCATCCTTGCTTGATGGTTACTCTGCTGCTTCATTTCTCAGGTTTCTTAGTTTCCAGTAGTGGAGTTTAGCCTGATGTTCAGGGGACACGTTACAACTCTTGAAAACAGAGAGGAGTGAACCTCATGAACAAGTAAACGTGATTTCAGTGAGTGCATATCAAGAAAGGGGAGGTCTGCCCACCTACTGAGTAGCGCATCACGGAGAGCTGCTCATTCCCATCAGTGTGGATGGACACGAGATCTCTTGTTTCTGCATCCAAAACAAACCACCTGTTTAGGAAGGAAAGAAGGAAAAAATAAAAACTACCTTCAGATATTAACATTTACAGGAAAAAGTAGCTGACTTTTTCTACATTTTTATTTTATTTTATTTTATTTATTTTTGTTTTATGTGCACTGGTGTTTGGCCTGCATGTGTGTCTGTGAGAGGCTGTTGGATCCCTAGAACTGGAGTTACAGACAGTTGTGAGCTGCCATGTGGGTGCTGGGAATTGAACCCGGGTCCTCTGGAAGAGCAGTCAGTGCTCTTAATCTCTGAGCCATCTCTCCAGCACCCTTTTTCTACATTTTAATTTTAAAAACTTCAGTGTTAATCTTTTAATTTTGACTGTCCTCTATGTTCTAATTAAGGTTGTATTTTAAAAAATGCTGCTAGATAGACATGGGTCTAGTTGTGTTCTCGTTTCTACTCAGGTACCTCTGTTAGGCACTGTTTAGACCGAAGAATGAAGTGACAGGGTTGGGGTTTCTCAAGATTACACTAGAGCCGAGAAACAGCAGATGGGGCAATGGGCAAAGAAAAATGACTAAATGGTAACCCCAGGGAGGCTCGGTAAACAACACTGAACTCACAGGAGGAAGTGAATGAGAGCAGGCACAGAAGAGCCAGTCAAGGGGGTGCAGGGTGAGTGAACACTGAGGGAGGTGAGGAGGAACAGCAGCCGCACAGCTAGGGAGGCAGGCAGGAATGGGGACACACTCATGAATGAACCGTAGTAACTCTGTGAGGGAGGGGCTGAAACGTCTAGGTAGCTAATTTAACTCATAAACTCTGTCATTTCATAGCCTCTACACACACGAGTTTAAAGGCCAATCAGGAGGAAGCTGGCACACTGAAGCCATATGGTCCATGTTTACTGAACATACGTTGGTGCAGCTGACAGCGCCCACAGACTGTAGGTGTGTTTTGAACTGTTATTCATCAATCTTCAGGCTACCACTGTAAGCATTGAGAACTGCCTTTTCAAAAAGAGAACAAGATGATATCACAACTAAGACTAACCGGATCTTGAGATACAGAGTTACTGTGAACATCAGGCTTCAAGTTTTAATGCTATTATCAAAACTTTATTATATTCTTATGTACTTAAAATTATGAATTTTAAAGTTCGCAAACCCCTAAAACTGTTTCCAAATCACTTTCATTTTTCTAGGAAAACTACATACAATTTTTCTGTTTGGAAGCAACCTTAGCAAGCAACAAAGCCCAGATCATGTTCCATGTATAGAAACATACACTGTTGTAGACAGCAGCTCCTTAAAAACAAAAGACACACTCTTGTGTATTTTTTCTATTTCTTTAAATACATAGCAGATTGATTCTTCTGCTTTTGGAATGGAATTTTATTTTGCATTTTAATTGTTCCTGTGTGTGGAAGCCCTGAGCTGACTCTCCAATGAGAAGGGTCCCTCACTGTACGCAGGAACTTGAAGACTGAGCCCGTCTAGCTGCCCAGCTTCTGTCTCCACATCCCGAGTGCTGGGATTAGAGGATGGATGCCATGTCTGCTTAACTCTTATGTGGATTCTGGGGATCCACACTCCAGCCATTACACTACACATCAAAAGCATTATCTACGGAGTCCTCTCCCCAGCCTGGCAAACCCTTTTTAATAGTGAGTTAATTAACGCGCTTGTTAAAGTATAGAACTTCTCTACAGATGTGCAGTGACACTGGGGGTGCTCTCACCTTCTCACTGTGTGGACTGCATTCTACATTCAGAAGATGCTGCCATGGCCAGGATCTTTGTTCTTACTGGGGATGCTCTCACCCTTTTCACTGTGTGGACTGCATCCTACATTCAGAAGATGCTGCCATGGCCAGGATCTTTGTTCTTACTCAAAGTCCTAGCAAAGAAAATTTTCTACAAACAAAATTTGAGTTTTCACATTGTATTTAATCATTTCTTATTATAGGGTGTATATATTAGCACGAAGCTTCTATTTGACAGTAATGTGCCATCGTTATGAGGCTCACTTTTCTTAATGGAATGGCCATTAGGGATGGTAAATCATCTGTCATAGATTAAGTTGACGTGCGAACCAAATACTAAAAGGCAGCACCACCCTTTATCATGATGACTTTTTGGGGTGGGGGTCGAGTCTCATGCAGACCAGGATGGATGTGAACTTATTCTATAGCTAAGCCTGACCATGAAATCCTGATCCTCCTACCTCCCCACAACTGCTGGGATCACAACCATGTGCCACCACACTTGGATATATGACTTATACACAGACAATTTAGAGCTAGAACTACCTTGATGCCCTTAAATAAATGTATCTCTTTTCCTTTAGAAAACTATGCATCCATGATAGTATGTTTTGGATAGTGTGTCTTTGATAGTGTGTCCTGTGGGTCTTGTTCTTGTTCTTTTTTTTTTTTTTAATGATCCTCTAATTACAAAAAGAGGAACGCTGGGGCTACAGGTAGTTGAAAGGTGAAGGGTATTTGCTACTCGCCAGAAGACTCAAGTTGCATGCTGGGTAGCTCACAATCACCTGTTACACAGCTACAGGGACAACCATACACACGGAATACACACACAGACACAGACACACAGACACAGACATAGACACACACACACACAAAATTAAAAGGAATGTTACTTTTGTAACTAGAAAAATGTAAAGGAAAAAAAAAAAAGCCAGGTGGTGGCGCACGCCTTTAATCCCAGCACCTGAGAGGCAGTGGCAGGCAGATCTCTGAGTCTGAGGCCAGCCAAGGCTACACAGAGAAACCCTGTCTCAAAAAAAAATGTAAAGCCAAAAAGAGAAGAACAGCCCAATTCAACCGATCCTTTATCTGATAAAGAACTCTTCACAACGCAGTAATTCAGAGTGGAAAGAGGATGGGAATATACAGTTTGCTCAGAATGAGAAACAAGTGGCTGATGCAAACGTAAGCCATGCTGATCAGCTACTTCACACCACCTGGGGGACCAAACACAGGGAAGGAGATGCTGTCAAGATGTGGAGAAACTGGTAGGATTGCAAATGGTTACAAAAGTTGGTCAAAACATTAGACAGAATTGTATGACCTGGCCAGTCTACTGCTATCCAAGACAACCAGAAGCATACCCCTACTCTAAACCTTGTACATGAATGTTTGTAGCAGGGTCACTCTATTGTCAAAAGTGGAAAACCAAATGGCCGTTGTTTTCTAATGTTAGTACAGCCACACAATGAAATACTATCTGGCCAGAAAAAGGAATGAAGTATTATACATAACATAATTCTTTCAAGGTTTATCACTTCAGGTGAAAGAAGCCAGTCTCCAAGGCATGCCTGTGTGATTCCATTTATATGAAATGTCTGGGACTGGCAAACCTATAGGAAAAGGTTGATCAGCTGCCTATAGGTGAACAGGGCAGTAGGTGGTTATAGAAGAACTGCTGTTAATGGGTAAAGAATTTCTTTCTAGGCTAACGAAAACAGTCCAATATTGTATTACAGAGCTCTATAGATGTACTGAAACCATTAGCTAACGTACTTAGGTGAATTTTATGGTAGTTTATATCTCAATAGAGCTAAGCAGTGGTAATTATGCCCACTTACTGCTATGTACTCATTTTTCCCCTTAAAAAATGATACAATACAGACTTTGGGCAGTTGTAGAGCACTTGTCTAGCACACAAGGCCCTGGATTCAATCCCAGGCACCACACACACCATATACTCTTTTAAAACGACAATCCTATAACTGATAATTTATTTGCTCTTGTGCTTATGTGTGGAGATACAGTATTCTGAAACTATCTTACTAGAATAGCTGGATCTCACAGCTGAGTTACTAATATACCTCAAGGTCACTTAAGACTTAATACTGCTGTCACACTGGATGTTCAGCCCGTTTAATCTGCCTTGAAAGGACCAGTGTAACTTGCCTTGGATCTCGCATGTGACCAACCGAAGCTAATGCACAGCTTTCATCTTTGTCATGCTCTAGCCCAGAACAATACACACGTGTCTGTACGTGTGTCAGGACAATCCTCTGCTGAGAACAGCAAACAGGATGCAAGTGGACTTATGCAATAAATACATGCCATTAATGTTTCGTTCCTTCTCGGGTGACGCTTTCCTTCTGTGCTGTTCAATACATACAGAGCAAAAGCCCTTTGTTAGGGACAGACATAGGGACAGATAAAACAGACATCAGGCAGGCACAGGGACACAGATTCAGACTCATACAACAGACTGTTTACAGCTGGCCAAAACCCATAAGCTACAGAGAGAAGGAAGACACAGGGAGAGAAATGGAGGACTCAAACTCAGGCTTGCTCCTGGTTAAATTACTCCAAGAGAAATGCTTTGATTTCTTTTCTTAATGCAACACTAATGCATATTGGTGACTGAGTCACTAATGCACTTATTACTTGGTGACACGATGCAGAAATCTATAAACGGACACAGACACATCTTTAAACATTTCACCAGTCATTTTCCTGGCTCATGCACAATCTGGGCACGTTTTACAATAAACCAGTTCTTAGCCCTGCATGTTGACTTTTCCCCCAGGTGTGAAAGAGAGGTGAGTGATTGTGCTCTGAATGGCTAAAAGAGTAACTTTTCTGTTTTAGACATTAGAGCTATGTGCTCACAAAGCAAAGGAAAAATAAAAACAAGTGGAAGGTCCATGAAGCAAAAGCACACACACAGATGTGGAACCCAACAGAGTTATAGCTACAACAAGCAATGCAAACTGCACCTGCCCTAGATTCTAAGTAGTCTCCAACTCCACAGCAGATGGAACGGACTACCTACCAACACTACATCTGCAGTTATTTATTGTAGCCCCTCTCATTCATGTGCTTTCTACTCACAACTCCAAGAAGTAATAATCGCCTTAACTTTAGTCTAAGTCACCCAGACAGTGATTTCACAGCTTCGTAAATATTAGAAAGTAATTTCAGTGAGTTTCAACCAGATCATTTTTTTTAAACATCTGTGTGTGTGTGTGTGGGGGGGTGATTAGGGGGAGTGCACGTGCCATGGCATGCATGTGGATGTCTGTCAGAGGACAGCTTTCAGGAGTTGGTTCTTTTGACTCCAGGGACTGAACACATGCTGTCAGGGTTGGCGGCAAGCACCTCACCTGCTGAGTCATGACCTGATTACCTAGCTAATCAGTCAGAACAATTAAAAACCAGGGTTGTGTGTGAGGATGTATGTGACACCCGCATATCCTTTCATTCAGTCAAACTGTGTACTTGTGATTTTCAAACCCATCTAGCCTTACACTTCATTCAGTGCTCAGTAAAGGGTGACTGAGTACACACAAGGGTACTAAGTGTGTTACATATGAGATGAATTTCCCAGAGGAGAGTGAAAACACTCCAGAATAATTCCAACATCCCACAACTTCAGATCACTCAGCTCACTTAAAGACCTTACCTGCCTGAGTGTGTTCCGATGGCCACCACTGTACCGCTTGGATGAAAATCTGCACAGTGTCCTGGTTCCTAGAGGAGAAAAGGACAGCCATTGAGGGTTTGGTGGTTTGAATAGGTATGGCCCCACAGACTCATGTGTTTGAGTGCTTGGCCAGAGGGAGTGGCACTACTAGGAGGTATGGCCTTGTTGGAGGAAGTACGTCACTATGGGAGTGGGTTTTGAGGTCTCATATGTTCAAGCTACACCCAGTGTGGAACACAGTTCACTTTCTATCGCCTGTGGATCAAGATATAGAACTCTCAGCTCCTTCTCCAGCACCATGTTGCACCATGCTAATAATGGACTAAACCTCTGAAACTGTAAGCCAGTCCCAATTAAATGTTATTTTTTCTAAGAGTTGCCATGGTCATGGTGTCTATTCACAGCAATAGAACACTAAGACAGAGGGTACAGGAGAAAGACTCCCTATATCTAAGGGAACTGTGAAAAAACATCTTTCTAAGTAACTTGTTTCCTATAAACATGAGATTCTGGTCCGCTTCACTGTAAACCAATGAGAAATACTATGTAGATACAACTAGAAAAGGAACTTTGGGACTGACTGGCAAAGGGAAAAAATAATTGGCTTGTGGCCAGTGGAACAATATGGGTAAAACCAAATACACTAAGAAATGCTGAGTGGTGACGGTACATGATTTTAATCCCAGGACTGGAAAGGCAGAGGCAGAGATTGAGTTTGAGGCCAGTCTGGTACACAGAGCAAGTTCTAGAACAGCCATAGCTGTTACACAGAGAAACCCTGTTTCGACTCCCCCAGCACCCCCCAAAAGACACAAAGACCTTGTGTATTTCTTTCAGGTTAGAAAAGGTAGTGATCTGGATACAGCAGGGAGAAAATACAAGATCACTCATAAAGAAGACAGTAGCATCTGTCACAGCATTTACTGAAACCAACTGCAACACCACAGAGGCCCAAATATTTCCTAACGAATGCTCCACAAGTACATGAAATCTTTATAATTTTACCATGAAAACTGAGCAAAACTGGGACTGTACATGGCTAACTTGCTTCTTCAACGTAGATTCACATTATAGCTCGAGACCAATTTCCCTCTTACTCTCAGCCCCTTCACCAAACCACAAACACAAACTTCAACTAGTGCTTAATCCTTTTTCCTTTGCTGCTTTCAACTGCCAGTGGGAGGAGTCTGCATGGGGAATGATCCACTCACGTCCACAAGCCTGGTCCATTCCAGCCTGTGCTCCACGGAGTTCCACATGCACACCTGCCTGTCCTGAGCACATGTCAAGAGCAAGTCTTTGAAGGGATGTGTTGCGAGGCCCCAGAGTTCATCTGTATGACCCTGAAAATGAAAAACCTTGTCATAAGAACCAAACGGTGCCACCAAAAGTTACCGCAGAAACTGCTGCCTCACACAGCTTACCTGCACTTCTATCTGGAAGCCATCGTTAAACGTTCCCCGTAAAATGAAGTTTCGTGATGTGCCGACTAAAAATTGTTCTGCCTTTCCTTCAGCAACAGCCCTAATTGTGCCGTACTGATCAGGAACCTGGAACAAATTAATGTGCGAAGTTACCATAGACAGAGTAACATTCAATAATTACCACCTGAATAGTGCTGTGCTCACAGCTGTATGCAGTTACTGGGTAATAAAGACAGACTAAATCTCAAACAGTGCGCTAGTCTCATCATATTGTAATTTAATGTTCAATTACATCTTATTACATAGAAGTTATACTGTATTATTATCAACATTCTTTGCCTCATTTATAGTAATTATCTTTGCAGTACAGGGTCCCCCACATACTACACAAGCTTCTCACAGTGATCTCATTTCTAGTCCGCTTCAGTAAAGTTTAGATTTATATTCTGTATGATTCCACGAGTTAAGGGTTACAAGTGTGGGGGAAGGGGAGTATGTTCTACCAGAGCTCATGAAGACTATGGCTTGGGTTTTGTTTTATGTTCTTCTGGGTAGTCATTCCTGATTGTCACAAGGACTAAAATAGAAAAAATATCAGTAAATCAAAAAAAAAAAAACCAGCTGGCCTTTTAATCTGTAGACTCTGCAACCAAGGACTAAATCAACTACGGATTGGAAATACTGGAGTGAAAAAACCTGTCTGTACTGAATATGCACCACCACCCCTCATTAGCTCCTCAACAACTCAGTAAAACATTCACACTGCATCAGACACAGTAAGCAATATATAGATGATTAAAGTGTAAGTACACAGAAACACTGGACTGCATTATGTAAGGGCCTCGAGCACCCACAGATTTCTAGAATCCACGGGGAGGTCAGAAACTACTCCCTTATACATGAGAGGATGACTGCATTGTCAAGGATTTGAAAGGCCACCCATAGGCTTCCCTCTGAGATCTGTCTCACTTACACACTATGTGATAGCATCTCAGTGACCTTTACACCCCTGACTACAGAATGACTCTGATATGTGCATATCATGAAGGGCTCCCAATGCCTCTGCTCAGTGTCTGCCTAGCCTGTGTCAGGCCCTGAGTTCAGTGGCTTGCACTGCAAAATGAACAATAACGCCCCCAAACTCCAAATGGCTTTGTTTAAAACAGATTACTCTGTGCTGTAACGAACTCTCTGCTCTGGGGGAAGGGAAGGAATGGTAAGAACATGGATCAGTTTCCCAGAAAAGCTATCTCAAAATGGGACGGAGGGCACGAGCAGAGGTTCTACTATTTTAAGATTGTTAGCGTTCGTCAGCCTTACCTCGATTTCTCTCTCAGGGTTCAGATCATGATCCCACAGAATTATTTTTCTGTCTTTCCCTCCTCCAGTTAATAGCATCCCGTTTCGCATCTGACAAAGTGTAAACACACTGCCATCGTGAGCTTTGATTTGTCTGTTGATCTGATAGACACCTGATACGGTAATGGGAAAATAAAAATACCAGTTACAACATGATGTATTAAGACTTTAGTGTCTTTCTGGAAAAAAGCTTCAGCAGAGCCACAGGGTGAATACTCACTCAGACGTCCACAGCTTCATAATCAAAAGCCAATTAAGACTGAAAAGAATCCTTCCCATTTACATCGATGTGTATGTACTCTAACATTACTTTCTTACAGAAAAGTAAGCTGCTAAAATAGTGGTAACTGTCCGGACAAAAGGGCATCAGGTGCAGCCCTGAAGTTCACCGTCATCTCTTGTGAGAGTTCTGTGCACTATGAGGGTGTGCCACTCTTCTGACTTAGAGCAAGGGCACAAGTATGAGGGTCGTATACATGGCACCAGCAATCTAATAATGAAGCTGGGACCAGGACCCAAGGCTCCCACCTCAATGTCCCTGGAGCTTTGCCAAAAAAAAAAAAAAAAAAAAAAAAAGCCTTTGTTAGCTCAATACATATCAATCACTAATAAACACTGAATTACTCCTTTTAATCTGTTGAGAAACAGGGGCTAGAAAAGAAATTATGCCACCCAAACCTGATCCAGAGCCCATAATGCTTATTCAGAGGTCTCTAGCATAAAGTGAGGCTAGTGAAGTAAGAGGGCAGCTTTTGGAAGAGAATGCCTTTAAGAATTAGTTACCAGGTTCACAATGGAAGCTAGAGCCTTGTTTAAACATGACTCAAGTCAACAAATAGCCTTAGATCTTGTGGGAAAACAGAGAATAAAAGTTTTAAAAACCATTCATTTTCTAAAATTAAATAGCTACTGATGAATGAATAAGCAAAACATGGGTATGCCTATATAACTGAATATTATGTCAAAAAAGGAGGTAATAAAACATGCCCTAACACAATGAACCTGGAATACATGTTAAGTAAAAGAAGCCAGTTACAGTCAGGCATGGGAGTGTACATCTATCATCCCAGGACAGAGCTGCTGAGTTTGAGGTCAGCCTGGGCACTCTGGACCAGCCTGGGCTATATAGTGAGGTGTGTTTAAAAAAGGGAGGGGGGCAACCAAAAAGAGAGACTAGCTCTACAAAGTCACACATTTCACTCTCTTCCAATAAACTCCCTAGACTAGAGACACCTGAGAGACAGGAGTGGCTGCTGACTGGTGCAGGGCTCCTTGTTGGGAGCTGACCACAGGTGCAAACTCAGGGTCTAGTCAACGTTCCTGAGTGTACTCAGTAAAGGAGCACACCGTATGCCATGTGAACTATGCGTCAACAAGGCTCTACTCAGATGACTGTTAACTCATTTTTCTGCTGGACCTGTCCATAAGTTTGTAAAATTTGATAAAATGAACAAGGCTTTGGCATTCTTAAAAAATGTTTAGCCAGAGCTGATTCTGAAAACCGTTCTCAGTGTGAGTGTATTAGTGATAAAAATATATAAGTAGATGGCATACCCAGAGAAAAACAAGGACTGTCTACTTGGATCAACTGCCTCCACCTAAAAATACTTCACAATATGTTCAGTGGATGTCTGTCCTCACAATTTATCTATCTTTGCTCTGATTGCATCTAGGTACCCAGAGAGACAGCGCACCTGAAAAATGTGAATTTTCTGAGCACTGCTGACTGCCTTTAGGTCAGCAACAGAGAAAGAGAGTGAACACTGTGAGCAGCCACACATCTTAGGTCTCCTTCCTTGTATGTGCAGTCTGAGAGCACCACATAAGAAATTACAAAAATAGCCAGACACGGTGGCTGTGCACGCCTTTAATCCCAGCACTGGGGAGGCAGAGGCGGGAGGATCTCTAGTTCAAGGCCAGCCTGTTCTACAGAGTGAGTTCCAGGACAGCCAGGAATACAGAGAGAGAGAAAGGGAAAGGAAGAGGGGGAGGGAGAGGAGGAGAGGGAGGGGGAGGAGGAGGGAGGGGGAGGGAGAGGGAGAGAGACTGATTGATTACAAAATAGCTGGGCATGATGGTGCACACTTTCACTCCCTGCATTTGGAAGGTAGAGGCTGTGGATCCCCATGTGAGACCCTGTCTAACAAAAAAACAAACCATAAAAAGTAGGTGTAGAGTTTCATGGTTTCCCATGAAGAATGCAGGAAAGTAAAATCAAGGTTTTCAGTTCTTAATTCAGCCTCCCTATTTCTAAACACGTCAAAAGGCCTCCTCAAACATGTATGATCCTCCCAAAATGATGAATGTTAGAAAACAGAAAGCAGAACAACCACTTCAAGAGACAAAACCTTTATACTGTGACCGAATGACTCACTTCCTTTCATGCTGAGAATGTTGTTGTCACAAAGCCCAAAGAATAACTAAGTTAGCCGGGCGGTGGTGGCGCACGCCTTTAATCCCAGCACTTGGGAGGCAGAGCCAGGCGGATCTCTGTGAGTTCGAGGCCAGCCTGGGCTACCAAGTGAGTCCCAGGAAAGGCGCAAAGCTACACAAAGAAACCCTGTCTCGAAAAACCAAAAAAAAAAAAAAGAATAACTAAGTTAAAAATTTTCAGTGTTTCAAATTCAAGCAAACTCCAAGTTTCTTTTATAAACAAGACACTACACTTGACAATCTCTCTCTTATGGACCTGCATTTTTGATGGTCTAGTTTAGGTCAAATATTTAAAATATTTGCTGAGAAAAATTGCTCTTTGAGTTTAAAAACTTTCCGTCTAGGTCTAATTATCCAGCCATGTGGACCCAAGCTTACCAGCAGGCCCTTCCATTTAGTTAATCTCTAGGAGAGCAGTTTCCATAGGCAAGTCTGCCTCCCTGACAATGAAGACAGCTAGAGGGCTTTCTTATTTCTCAGGAGCCTGACAGATGAAAGAGGGATGCACATTTTAAAGTCTTCTGTGTGTGTGTGTGTGTGTGTGTGTGTCCCCGTCCGTGTAAGCTCAAATGTGTGGAAAGAATGTGTGGGCTGCTACTAGCAGGGTTGGGAATAGGGCTACAGTTAGGAAAAGAGAAGGGAACAGAACGCTGGGCTACTCACTCCCCCCTTTCCCTGTGTCCTGCTTGAAAGTGTGACCAGGTGTTCTGCTCAGATAGCTGAGTACTGGCCCAAGGGAGAGCGAACCTTTACATTTTATTTTAAATCAGTAGGTACCATGTGTGCTTGTGAGTGCTCACTCTCTCTCATATTACACTTCTAGAGGGAAAAGTTCTCTATCATATGCAGATTATATATGCATAACACACAATTTCATTAGAAAGGATCTCATGAACAGGTATGCTGGTAACGCTCACATTACTCTAGTGTGGACTTTCTCTCCTGGTCAGGTAAGGGTGAGAATTATGCAGCGCAATTAACACAGGAATAATATACCTTTAGGTCCTTTCCCAGGTGGGGGTTCTACGGTAGTTTTGCTCCAGATAAGCAGGATTCCACCTGAGTCTCCAGTGAGGACATCTCCATTCCCCAAGAATGCTAAACACTGAACGAATTTTGGTTTTTCATATTTCTACAATAAAATGAGAATTTTCAGTTTTCTCTTTGGCATGGTGATTTTATGCTTACCTAACAACAAAAAAAGATTAGCATCATTCATTCATACATACATACATACATACATACATACATACATACATACGTATATATCCAATGATGTTACGACATTCTGATCCTTACCCCAAAAATTCCCTGTTTTCTTGTTAGTGAATTGCCACTCCAGGTCCAGAAAAAAATATGAGATTTACCACATGTTATTATAGTATTTGCATCTGTTGGGTGGAATTCCACAGCCAAAACAACTTCATTTGTTGTCTGTGAAAAAAACGACACTTTTAGAGGAATATATATTCTTACTGCTAACAAAATTCAATTATAGTTCCTTACAAAGACAGGGAAAGCATTTTAGGAAATGCTTTTTCTTCTAAGATTTATTTTCCTAAATTCCCTATCCCCCAAGACAGGGTTTCTCTATGTAGCCCTGGCTGTCCTGGAACTCACTCTGTAGACCAGGCTGGCCTCGAACTCAGGGATCTGATTGCCTCTGCCTCACGAGCACTAGGATTAAAGGCATGTGCCACCACTACCTGGCTTTCTAAAAAAATTGTTTTAAGAACAGACTTCTAGAATCAAGACTTAAATTTGATGTCCTTATACCATTCTATCAATTCTTATGCTGTTTATTTTTAAGAAGTCTGTAAGAATTCCAGCACACTTCTAACATATTCGGGAAAGCACACTCCAACTGTAAGATGCGAGCGCAATGTCTGTTGTCTTAAAGCTCCTACCAGCAGAGCCAGAAACAGACCAGACCCCTTTCTAGTTACCTCGCCTCATACGGAGGTTACCATACGCCTATACGGAGGAAATCAAAGCAGAGGAGCTGTCACTTCAATGGAGTTGCAAGGGGTGTACTCCTTTCTTGTTTACAGTATTTTTCAATATTGTATTTGTGAGATCCATTCATGGTCAGTCTAAAGGCTGTAAAATAGTCCTTGGAAAAGGGGGATAAAGGACTACATCTCCTGCAGCTGGGACTAGGGCAATTCCACATTTTTTTTTTTTAACAGTTACTGTAAACAGCACTGTAATTTGCATTCTAGTGAATGTATCATCAGTCTATTTACGTTGGGCTTATATTCTGGAGAAAACCAGGCTTTGTCAGCAAGTAGGTCTATGTTCAGCCCTAAGAGGCAATGCCAAACAGTGTTCCAAAATGGCTATACCGAGTCACCCACCCAGCAGCAGCTCCACACTGAACTTTAAACTTACACAAAGTATAGTTATTATCAGGCACTCAGGTCTTTATGACTTAAGCAGAGATAGCCCCCTGTTAGAATGCCGTAAGGTCAATACACAGGGAGAAAAACGGTGGACAGAAGGCCAGGGATCTAGTCCTAGAACCAAGTCATTCCTGGCAAAATGCCTGTTTTCTTTTCTACAAAGGCTTTCCTTTCTGCTCTAAATAGGAATCAATACCCTCAAGTTAAGCTTTACTTACTTTACAATTAGCTATTCTGGAAATGGACATTTAGGAGAATTTGGGGAATCTGTATGAGAAAGAAATGGAAGAGACATGTATGAAACCCCGGTGTCTCGGATGAATACGGCGTCCACATTGGGAGGCAATATTGGGTTCACAGACGATGTCTGGGAAGACTGGGCTGGAGGTACACAGTCAGACTCTGCAATAGAGCTCTGTACTAGCAACAAATCCTGGAAGGGTGACCCAGCCCTCACCTGGTAGACCTTACTACAAAAGAGGAAGATCTACATATTTCAGGGATTGCACTATCCTACAGCACTTAGAAATTCTACAATCCCTCTAAATGCTACAGCACTTTCTATAGTCATTATATAAAACCTTGTGTTTTTATATATGACCTTCAGTCATATCAAGCATGTTCTTAGGTAAAACTTTCCTCTAGACTGCTAAAACCTTAGAGGCTGATTGAAATGCCAAGTTCACTAATAGTTAGTAGCCAGGCAGAGTGTTCAGTTCATCTACTATGATATTTCAGTAGCATGGTGTTTTCTGAAATATGAAACTGCTCCAAGTCAACTATTTTATCTAACTGTAGTGTTAGATAAAATACCACAATATCACAGACTCCTAATAAATTGGAAAAACTGATGAATAAGAACTGTGAGTTTACTCTTATAATCTGGATACACATGTACTATAAATCCAAATATCTGTCAAATAACGGACTCTAAAAGACAATATCCAAAATTTATTTTGATTTACCTTTATCTCTGCTACTTTTGATTTTTTCTGCCAGTCCCATACAGTAAGCATATGTTCATTGGAGTCATCAATAACACATAAATGAGCACCTGAATCCTAAATAAAAGTAAATTTGAAGAAAAAAACGCCATTATTAAAACTACTACTAGTGAGATAATGAAAACTTTTCAACTCCCTTGAGACACACCTGAATGTTCTAGTTACAAAAACTATGCTATTTTATAAATACACTCATTGACTTCTGCCTGTATCTAGTTTTGCTCCTGAGCTGATACCCTGGCCAGTTGGACACTGGCCACCATCAGGCCACAGCCACTGGTTCTGAGGCTCTCCTAGTCCCTTCACACTGTCTCATGCTTACTTCTTGCTGTTAGAAAACACATTTCTCCAAGCAGAAGAAATAGACGTAATTCCATGCACTTTCGACTGGTGAATTTTTGATAGGTTTTTTTTTTGTTTGTTTGTTTGCTTTTTTAGACCAGGGTTTCTCTGTGTAGTTTTGGTGCCTGTCCTGGATCTCACTCTGTAGCCCAGGCTGGCCTCGAACTCACAGAGATCCGCCTGGCTCTGCCTCCCGAGTGCTGGGACTAAAGACGTGCGCCACCACTGCCCGGCTGAACTTTTGATAATTTGATGGAATATACTAAAATTAAATGCTGTTTTAAAGTTCGTTGGTTTCAGTTATTGTGACATATTTGGTTTACAGTAACATGAACAAATGAGATAAATGAAAATAAGTATTTTTCTATCTCATTTTTCTGAAACAACCTTTGTTCACACAGATATATAAGTTTAAGAGAAGGAATTGTGGATGGTGTCCAACAATTTACTTCTAGTAGTAGCTGTGGCATGTGCCTCCCAGTGTCTCTGGAACAAACAAAGTGAAGATGGGAGGCAGCACCTGCCCCTATTCTCTTCCTTCCACCTCTACTGAGTTGACTGGGTGACTTAAGCAGAGCTAGTCACTCCTGCTACCTGTTTTTATTCTGGCAGATTCCCTTCCTGGCTTGTCAGACTCTTGCCATTCAGTGCCTTCAAACAAGCAAAGCTGGAATCCAACTCAATGTTCTGCTTTAAAAACGTCTCCTTTCTCATGACCCAAAAACTCCCTGTAAGTCAGAATACAGCGGCTGACAGGTAAGAACTGAGAGAGAATATGAATAGCTAAACACATTCTGAAGTATAAATGAAGCCCAATCTAGAGGGGTGCACTTGAAAAACCTAAAATATGACTGTGAAAACACAGGAGGTTTTTTACAAACTTTATAAATGTAACCACCAATTCAAGGAAAAGTAAAATGTTCAGATGAAGAACATCTTACTTTCCTCTCATAAGAAACTCTCAAAGCTTACATGGCATTGCTACACACAATTAAAATAAAAGTTCTAACAGATGGCTGTGAGCCACCATGTGGGTCCTGGGGATTGAACTCAGGTCCTCTGCAAGAGCAGCAAGTGCTCTCAACTGCCAAACCATTCTCCAGCTCACTACACGTAAAATTAAACTAATACTATCATCAATTCAGAACTCAGATAATTCGTGAATTTAGAGAATACAAAGATCTGATTGTTTCCTTGCTTTCATGTGACACCAAGAGAAAAGTATTTTATAGAAATGAAGTGTCCTCTGAATTTCCTAATAAGATGATGTCTCCTATTATTCAAATTGAAATTAAAATGCATCTTATTGCTTATTTCAAACTGTACCACACGATGTCTTTATTCTTCTACCCATTTTCCACCACTACACTGGTATCCTATCTCAGGACAAAGTAATGTTTAAATGAGACTGACTCCCATAGACGCATGGATTTGAATGCTTAGTCACCAGGGAGTGGCACTATTTGGAAGGATTAGGAGGTGTGGCCTTCTTGGAGGAAGTGTGTTACTAGGGGTGAGCTTGGAGGTTTCAGAAGCCCAGGCCAAAACCAGAGTCTCTTTCTTTCTCCTGCCTGCAGAACCAGATACAGAGCTCTTGGCTACCATGCCTGCCTATGTGCCGCCATGCTTCCTGCCATGCGGAATGGACTAAGCCTCTGAAGCTGTAAGCAAGCCCCAATTAAATGGCTTCTGTTTTTTTTTTTAAGTTGTTGTGGTCATGGTATCTCTTCACAGCAGTAGAACAATAACTAAGACAACTTAAATATAAATAAATGTAATATCTTGATCCTACCTAAATCAATTTATTTAATTTTATGTGCATCTGTGTGAAGGTGTCAGACCCCTGGAACTGGAGTTACAGACACTTGTGAGCTGCCATGTGGGTGCTGGGAACTGAACCTGGGTCCTCTGGAAGAGCAGCCAGTGTGCTCTTAACCCCTGAGCCATCTCTCCAGCCAGGATCCTACCTAAATCAAATTTAGTACTTAGATTACAATACTAGCTACTTAACAATAGCTAGCATCTCATTTTGGATGGATAGAAGATTATACACAAAACAAACAGGCTTAGCTTGCTTACTTGAAAATATAACTGTGACTTACAGCTTTTGAAAAATCCAGGCATCCTACTCCACGCTCAAAAGTTCCAAGTCCAATGACATGCAGTGTGGAAAGGCTTACTGAATCCCACACCCTGACATGGGGTTGCAGAGGCTGCAAAACACAAGATAGAACTAGCATACTTAGGTGGGTGCAGACATGTGCACCACTCCACACAGCATAGACATCTGCACCACTACCAAGAGTAGATATGTGCTTTGAGACAGGGTTTCTCTATGTAGCCCTGGCTGCCCTGGAACTCACTATGCAGACCAGGCTGGTCTCGAACTCAAGAGATCTACCCTGACTTTGCCTCATGAGTGCTGGGATTAAAGGTGTGCGCCACCACACCTAGCCCTATTTGCCACCTTAGTAAGACAAAAACTACAAAATTTAGACATGCCTCCAAACAATCTTGATTAGGAACTTTCCCCCCTAATACTATGGAAATAAGAGTGATCATAGCAGCAAATATTTGTATATTTAGTGTTATGCAATACCATAATCTGCAACTCTCACTCTGGAGATAAGGAGACAGACACAGATTGTAACTCGCTTTTACAGCTACTAAAATAAAAGGTGGAGCTAGACTCTGATTACAATGTGCTCTGGGTACTTTGCTTTTTTTTGAGACAGGATCTTACAATTTTATCCAGGCCGATCTCAAACTCTTAAACTCAAGGCCACCAAGAAAGAGGTACTACAGGTGTGGGTGACCATCATCCCTGATACTTTGCTTTTAGCATTACCTTTATTCTTGACATAACGTACCTTAAAACAAAACAAAACAAAACAAAAACAAAACCAAAAAACTGTCTACTAAGCTCTATGGAAAGAATCCTTAAAGAATACAGAACTGGAGGGCTCTTCAGCGCCATCTGATACAACCCTCCCACTTTACAGAAACTGAACCCAAAGAACATCACGGACATATGCTAGTCATCGTTAATCCACTATCTCACAAGTAAGAGATGTTTATAAAACAATCCAGTGAAATCAGAGTAACTGAAACTGAAAACTGAACGATATCAGCTGTCCTCCAAGGGGACCAACCACTAGGAGGAACTCAGTTTAACAAGTTAACCTTTGACAAGCAAGAGCCCTTCCATCTGCAAGTGTAGACAGTTTGCTAGGGAAAATACTTATTATTCAGAAGGAAACAATCGTTTGAATCCTGCATTTTAAGACCTCCTTGCATTCTATCGTTTCCCCCAATACTAAAGACTCTTTCACATAGTTCAGTGAGTAGGACAAGGAGCAGTGGCCGAGTCAGTCATCTAACAGAGGAGGAGACACACGAAACTGGCTGCTCACCCTTCCATCCTTGTCCACTCCAGCTATCTGTCCAGTCGCGATCCTAATCTTGTCAGGATGGACAGCCAGGCTAAAAAGCAGTAGCAACAATAATTTTAAATACAGAAACATGAAACAGCATAAATGTACCTTTGTATCAGTATCTTTTCAAGCAAACAGTTTTCAGTCTTAAAAATACACCTGACCTATTTATTTTTATTAGCAAATTAAGCAAACTTCTATTTTTCTTTATTAATCTTATAAATGAACACTGAATTCATAGAAAATATTTATTCATAATTTGGTCTAGTAAAAATGGAAACCATTTTCACCTGTTCAAATTCCTTTTTAGTTGCTCTCCTTACAGACATGTTTACATGGTTTGATGAAGTGAAGTATGGCCCAGTGTAATTTTCATCTGCTAAAATGTAAGCATAGCTTCATCTTTACATAATCCTTACACACTTACTAACTTAATAACTCTTTAGTATTTTAGCAACAAACAAAAAGCAGTATTAAACATCTTCCAATATAATTCTACCAACCTATAGCTAGTTCTTAATGTTAATCTTTTATAAATCTAACCCAGGGCAATGAATGGTATATGAAAATGGAAAATATTGTAGCAATTGTACTCTAATAGACCATGGTAAACACAAAATCAACCACAAAATTTGTGTGTGCATACGGCTGTGTAGGTGTGCAAGCCTTCCTGTGGAGGCCAGAGGACAACGTTGGGTGTCTTCCTCTATTACTCTCAACCTCATTCAATATTTGCAATTTAAATTTTTATTACATTTAATTGTGTGTGCAAGTCTGTGCGTGTGTGTATGTAAGTGCACAAATGCTGTGGAGATCAGAGACCAACTTGTGGGAGTTAGTTTTCTTCTCCAACCATATGCATCACATTGTCAGATTCCGTGGCAAGTGCCTTTGTTGAGCTATCTCAATAGCCCAATTGTAGCTGAAAGTTTTTTTGTGTCCCACCTGGTCCGCAGCCGCTCAGACCCAAGTACACAGAGGCTTATATTAATTAAAACTGCTAGGCCATTAACACAGGCTAACTACTGACTAGCTCTTACACTTAAACTCAGCCCATTTTTGTTTATCTATATGTCACCACGTGTTCCATGGCTTTACCTGTGTATTACATGTTGTTCCATGGATGGCGGGCTGGCATCGCACGACTCAGCCTTTCAGCCTTCCCAGAATTTTTCTTGTCTGTTTATCTCACCTATACTTCCTGTCTGGCTACTGGCCATCAGGTTTTTATTTATCAACCAATCAGAACAACACATTCACAGAATACACATCCCACAGCACCAATATTCATTAAAAAATATTTATTTATTTATATGTGGGATGGTGTGTGTGTGTGTGTGTGTGTGTGTGTGTGTGTGTGTGTGACATTTGCCATTACTCACTGAACTAACTCACTGCCTACCCCACCTTATTTTTCGAGACAGGGTGGAGTCTGTCACTGAACCTGGAAGTTGGTGTTTTGGCTGGACTGGCTGGATAGCCAGTCTGAGATCTGTCTGTCTCCATCCTACAGCACTGGAGTTACAGACATGTACTGTGCCCAGCTTTTACATGGGTGCAAGGGATTGTAACTCAGGGCCCATATTTGCACAGTAAGCTGTAACCACTGAACCATTACTCTAGCTCTTGTTTACAAAAATCACTGTCCTCCCTACCCCCGTACCTCTCCAGAAGGAGATATATGGTATATGGTATATACATACTATTGCATATTATATCTATATAAATTATGTTTATGTATGGGGCGAGAGCATGAGAGGTCAGAGGTAGACTGTAGGTGTTACTGTTCTCCTACCATATGGGCTTTGGGGTGAAGCTCGGCTTGTCATCTGGTTCACTTGCTGAGCCATCTTGTAATCAAGGAGTCACCTCAACTGGAAAGAATTTTTGTTTCCTGCTATATATTGCTAATTATTTTCCAGAAGAATTTTATTAATTTGTCACATGAGATTAAAAATGTTCTAAAGTTCTATAACTTTTCCATATTAAGAATTATATCTTTTGAAATGTTTCAATAACTTGGCATAAATGGTATCAGGTTTTCATTTCTAAGGAGGCTAGATTTTAACAATGCTTCTCTAATTTCTTTTCTTCTTAAACAGTTTATATCCTGCATCTAGACATTAAAACTAAAACTCTAAGGGCTGGAGATGGCTCAGGGTTAAGAGCACTAGCTGCTCTTCCAGAGGACCTGGGTTCAATTCCCAACACCCACATGGCAGCTCACAATTGTCTGTAACTCCAGCTCCAGAGGATCCAACACATTCATACAGACATACATGCAGGCAAAACACCAATGCACATATAATAAAAATAAATATAAGTTATTAAACAATAAAACTCTAGTACATTAACATTTGCTGTATTTAACACTGTTCTTTCTTTTCAAACAAAAAAATTTAAATTATAATTTCTGCACTAGGTAATAAGACATTTGCATGGCTCTGGTATCAAAAGATATTTAAAAAGTACTGAGAAAGTCTTTTTCCTCCCTGCGCCAACTGTAAGCTGGTCTCTACCTTTCCTTTCCCCAGCCTCTGACAGTGCTTCAAGGGTAACCTCAACAGCTTCTCTTAATTTGGAACTGTAGGAAATACTTTACATATGTGGAAGCCAAAAATAGTATTCTGCACCACTTTTCCCCCACACGAGTGAGAAAACACACACTTGCTTGTCTGCTTTTTAACAGTGGTTCTCCTTCCTGTTTCTGCTGTTGATAAGACAGGGGCTCACTACTGCATTAACTACCATGCTCTGACCTCCATACACACGATAACTAGTACCCAGCTGGGAGAGGTGAGCAGCTTCTAACACTTACACGTGTAACACTGCACAAATTCAGTACACATTTAATCTTGCAAGTATAAAGTGTTTTTATCTTTTCTAAAGGCTGACTGTCATCTATGTACTATCCTAGCATTCACACATGAGAGAAAATTTTATCTACCTGTCAGGACAGTCTATGTGACAAAACAATGGATTCTCGTAACAAATGATGGAATTTAACTAAAGAATAGCAACATTCATTGAGTAAACCCAAGCCGAAGCACTTCAAAAGAGTTCTGCTGTTATAGTTTGACACCACACGGGATATTTAGGATCCAATTCAGCTTATGGCTTCTCTCCCTCTGAAAGGAAAACCTGAGGCCCAAAATTTATCATGCAGAACAAACCCTCAATAAATACTAAGTAATGAATGAGAAACTACTTCCAGAAATTCATGAAGCCCAGTCTCTCCACATGGATTTTATGACAGGCCAGATAGAAAGGCACAGACTGAGGCAGCAGAAGGAGTCCACTGAGATGGACTTTAGAGCAGTGTATTTATAGCTATTGATTCCATTCAGTATTTTGAAGAATGTGATCTTTTTATTTTAAAAAATATATTCCATAGACTAAATAACATCTTTACTTATATCGTAAGCTTTCTGATGGTAAACTTTCAGTACAATTCAAATAATAATTATAATAATAATAACAATAATAACAACAACGATTATGACCAAAGCAGGCAAACACAAAATTGGCAAATGGGAACTGATACCAACCATTTCACACAGTCTGTATGACCCAGGTAGTGTCGCTGAGTCCTTTCCTCGTAATTAAATAGTACCACTACTGATGCAATGAAATAAACTATCTCCCCCGTAGGAAGCAGGTACACATTTGCTCGACAGTCCTTTCCTCGATAACCGTATCTTAAACGAAAGGTCAAGGCTTTAAAGCAAATACTCAAGGGTGTTTAGGGAGCCATGGATGCACAATGAAGAGATAACTGGATCAGAGCCACGATACTCACATCCCCTTTGCTGCCCAACCCTAAGTCTTTTACTGTATGTATCTATGGACAGATACACTCTGAGTTCCTACTACGCACCACGCACAGTGCTAAACTTACATCTCAACAGATCAGATGTGGGCCTGTGTGACAGTATGCTCGGAGGAAGCACACATGGAGACCCTACTTAAGAGGAGAGCGAGGGACCTAAGGCCTACCCGGACGGGACCGTGTATGCTGGGCCTAACAGGATGAATAAGGCTAGTTAAATACTATCTGCTACACAGAATGGCAATCAAAACCTGTGCCACATGCTGGTGAGCTTCTCCAGGCTAATTTAACTTTGCCCAATGTAAGGAATCTGGAGTGTGGGGAGGGGAGCATAGATCAGAGAGAGAACTGAGTTTACACAACAAGTCTCCTTCTGTTTCACTGAGTTTCTTAGAGGCTGTAAATGAGACTTTCCAGGTAGAATCAGGAAACGTCAGAATTAAACTATCGTGTGTGTGTGTGTGTGTGTGTGTGTGTGTGTGTGTGTGTGTATGTGTGTGTGTGTAAGCCTGGCAGAGAAACAGTCAACTGCAGAGTTGCAATCACCCTTGCTAATCTGAGTTCTTAAAATAATTCAAATAGTCATGTGGTGGTACATGTTTGTAATCCCAGCACTTGGGAAGTTGAGTCAGGAAGACTCTTGTGACATTAAAGCCACACCAGGCTACACAGTGAGTACAAGGTTGGGTAGGGAGACATAGCAAGACCCCATGTTTCAAAACAAACAAAAAGTCTCATCATATATGATACGATACATCATTTCCGAGGTTACAAAATGCCAACTCAGTGTTTAAAATCCTCCAGCAGCCCTGTGAGGCAGGTGTCACCTCTTATATATCTAAGAAAAGGAAGGTTCAAAGGGGCAGTGCAGAGCCAGCACACAGCACACAGACACTACCCTTCCAAGCCCAGGCAGGAACCTTTCCTCTGCATCACCGCTACTTGCTGCAGAACTGTCTGGACAGAATGGAATGCTGCTGCCCTGTCTCCATTAAATTCTGGTGGTTTTAAATCACTATCAGCAAAACATAGCTGACATGTTTGAGAGATAATGTCTCCTTTTTAATTTCTCAAGTGTTTCTTCAGTGCATTATGTTTTATTCCTGGTTTAAGGACAATTTGATGAATCAGCTAAGCAAGTTTTTATTAAACTAGGACAAAGGAAGCAGATTTGCTCTCCTGCTTGAGAAGGATACGCCCACTCCAGTTTGAGCTTCTCCGGAGGCAGCTCTGTTCGGATGTCGTCATAGTTGTCAACATCCGAAGGGATGAACATGGTAATCGGCCGACCTCGCATAAACATTTTAATATATTCTCCTTCTGTTGAAACATAAGACAAAAATTAAATCACATGTATTTCCCACGTGACTGTAGGAAAGGAGACTATTGATACAATGAAAACATGACAAGAGCAGCTCTTGAAATTTTCCATTGTATTTTTTTTAACATATTATAGAGCATATGTAGAAAACAAAGGGATACTATAAATACCTAGTCCAAAACAGCGGAAGTAAAAAATCAAAACAAACAACAAATCTGTGGCCATTTGTTTAGTTGAGAATAACTGTTTTCATCTGAATATAATTTAACTGTTTAAACTGACATATTTCTTCAAGAATCCAGAAAAGTTCAAGTAAAAAAATGCAAACCTTCGTGACCGAGGTCTCTTAACTTGCAAAGAAGAGAGAAATTACTCGGACAGATAGTAATTGCGTCTACCACACTAATCGACCTAAAAGTCAAGGCCTTGCAGATTCGAGTCCCTGCACCCCAAGGAAACAACTGACAAGGAGCAAACAGGAAACCATGGAGTAGAACTGTCTGAAAACCATATAGGTGATACGGTGGTTCATCTCTAAACATATAATGGATGCCAGCTCAACAGCAAGAAACAAACCAAGGCAACCCCCCTTAAAATGCATTTAAAAAAGGATTAAGTACTTAGAAAACATTTCAAAGAAAGAATGGAAGAAAGGAAGGAAGGGAAGAAGTGGGGGGAGGGAGGGAAGAAAAACATAAAAATGGCCAACAGGCAATTTGAGAAATCATGCAACACTACTAGTAATACCTCAGGGAAATGTGAATGAAAACCACACTGTATGTCATTTCAGACCTGTCAGAATGATTAGCAAACCAAACAAACAAAAGTGTAGACAAGGATTTGGAAATACAGGATCACTGTGGATGCTGCTGCCACTATGGAAAAGCAGGGCGGAGGCTCTGCAGAGACAATTCAAACAGAATCACTACATCATCTGGCTATACTACCAGATATTTCCAAAACAATGTAAATCAAGATCTTGAACAGATATCAACACTAACTTTCATGTTCACGGCAGCACTATTGCTAACAGCCAAGATCTACAAACAACCTAAATGACCACTTCCAGATACATATGTGGTACATACATATAAGTAAGCCTGTCACAGAAAGACAGCTACTACTTGGTTCCTAGGACATATTTAAAATAGTCAAACTCATGAACGGGGTGTGACAGTTAACTAGGGTGACAGGAAAGGGGAAAGGAGGACCAAGTGACAGTTCAGGCAAGCAAGCAGAGAGCAAGCTTCAATCTACTGTACAACACCGCACTAGACAGTACCAACTAACCTACATGACTCAAGACAGCAGACCTCCTGTCCACTGTTCTCACCATCGTAAACCAAAACCATGATCTCGGAACAGATCCGAGGAAAAGGACTCAAACATCTTTTCAAGTTAAGATGAGAGGGAGCAAGAGCTAAGCTTCGTTGCAGTGAGCAGCCACTTCTCACTTCACCGCTGGGCCTTCAATTAGCCTCGTATCAACAATCAAATTCAATTGTAACACAAGTATTTTCAAGACAGTAAGAAACCGTTTTTCTTTTCTTATTAGCACCATAGGACCTGAAATAGCTTTTGTTTATACAGATCAACAGTTGTTACAAGATCTTCAACAGTCTAAAACTAGAATATTTTTAAAAGACAAGTCAGAATCAAATCAGTATTGATTATACATTTCTAGCCAAGGGAAAGAATGCTTTCTGAAACAGCTGGAAGGTGGGCATGGTGGCTCATGCCTGCAATCCTAGCTTTCAGGAAGCAGAGGCAGGAGGATCGTCCACAAATGTAAGGGCAATTTGGTGTACAAAACTGAGTTCCAGGCCAGCTAGGATTGCATACTGAAACCTCTCAAAAAAACAAAACAAAACAGCAGAAAACCTCCCACAGATGTGACTGTTCATTCCTCCAAAAAACTAGAAAACACCACAACCCCCAGCTACCCCTGCCCCTAGCATCCTGATGACCCCTACAAGTAAGTCACCACTGTGAGAGGACTGTCGAAGCTCAAGGAAGGACAGAGGCCGGAACAACGGCACAGGGCTGTCCAGTGCTTACTAAGCTGTCTGGCACAAAGTAAGTGTGATCATCACCAACCAGAGGCTGATGTGGTCTTAAAATCTTTACCAAGAACCCAAGTTACCTAAGAAAAGCAGTGTATAATCCAGTATTCAAGATTCAGTAGTTTATATACTGTAGCTATGAAGAGGAAGACAGATTACCTGTCGAGTGTCTGCCTGCAACCATCACTTCAGATTAAGAAGCTGTGGTTATTATGGGTGAAAAGTTCAAGTTATTTTTATTATTCTTACTCACAGTGCTCAGCCTCAGGGTTTGATCTAATAGGGTAAGACCTCCCACACTATGCTTTAACACCACATGATGCATGTCATTATTACTTCTGAATCTAAGAGTGGGCCTTGCTTCCTGATGATTTTTAGCATAGCTGAACTTCAACAGTAACTAAATAATAACCAGCTGTAAACATCTCCCTTCTAGAACCATCTTTACCCATATACTCGTCTCCTGGAGGTGGTGGTAAATCTACTCTTACAGGTATTCATCTGGGATACAACTTTCTTTTTTGATTATTTTTAAGGAACATTAAATTGTTGAATCCCCTTTTAAATTTCTCCTAGAATCTCTGATCCGATCAAAGGCGTACATGATGAATGTGTTCTGAATAAAAGTAACAGATTAACAGGTGGCTCCACTGCTCTTTAGTGGAGTATGGCTAGCAAAGCCCATTATAGAAGAGGGCTAAACAACTGAAGAAGCTCAGAATATCATTCTTCTATCCACTGTTAAGTAGCAAGATCAATTAAATCAGAAAACAAAGGAGCTACTGGTGCTCACTCATTTTTCTAAAAAGAAGTTAAAATGGCAGGGTGTGAAATGCTTTGCCATCTGAACTGGTACCATTCACACTAGAGACCATGTATATAAAGTAGGAACTTGAAACACTTTCTGGCACTGAGAAAAAAAGCAATAAATTATGATGAAGGAAAGATTGCTGGGATCTAAATCCCAGTTTACTCTCTATTAGCTGTGAGATCCAGTTTCACTACCCTAGTATTGAAAATAGTAATACTATTACTTAGAATTATTACTAAGTAAGTTAACATACTGTGAAACATAATTTGGGGTCCTTGAAAATATTTGTCCTCCTTCCTTTGAGAAGGAACTTTTATTCTACTGTTCTGATACAGCGCCTAGCTATGTAACCCAGGACGGTGTCAAACTTGAGTGCTGGGTTTACAGGCATATGTTACCATGTGTGGCAAGCTGTGACCATTTAAACACTGGCAATTTGCTTACATAATTTAATATTCCATAAAATCTCTGCATAAATTTTAAAGTAGCTATCCACAGGATAACAAGTATAGGTGAATACACCAAACTTCTGATGATTCTACCATGTATCACTTTAAAATCAAGGGCCATGAATTCAAGTATCTACATGGTCAGGCAGAAAATGAAAATGAGAGATGTGGGAAACCACAGGCTGACTGGGAATGAGAAATGAACAGTTAGAATAGTACTGCCCCTGAACTGGTACGTGAGTATACCTGTGCATCATTCCCAGTCAGCCCCCTGTTTCCTACCTCCCACACTCTCTACCTGGTCAACAATTTAGAATCTATTAGTCAGGACAGAACTAACTATATAACTGACTGCACAAGAGTCTTGACAGGTCCACTCTAGTGATTATTCTCCAGAAAGAATAAACTAATTAAAGAGTAAAGAAATGTACTCAAACTGTATAACTAATGCTAGTGTGATCAATATGTGATGTCATCAATTCCCATCCCTGGGAAACTGTTTTGAAGGTAAAATTCTTGTAACAAAATTCAACTTCCTTTTTCCCTCTCCACCTTCTCCCAAGCACCAGCCCCCTCCTTCCATGCTGCTTCTCTGCACACTACCACCTAAGTAATGACATTATTTCACCTGTTCACCTGAATGATTTTGAAGATTGTGCCAATACAGAGCACTCTCACAAATGGATGTTAAGTTCCCCTTTCCCTTCCAAACATACTGAAGAAAGACAGCCCTTTCTCAATTCCTGCATGAGGATTCTGTCAGACTGGAATGTGTCTCTAGAACATTTAGTACAGCGCACCATCTCTGGATACGGTGTTTCCTAGTTTTAAAGGATGTCTGCATATACTGTTCTGCCTTACAAGTCGTGTAAAGTGAGCTTTGCTGTGGTTATTATTCTCAGGTCAGAACACTGTTCAAGGACACTGCCATTTGGCCTAGGCCATGAGGCTACCAAACAGAAGAACTGGGACCCATGGCTGTCCACATTCACTGCTCTTTCTGTATATCAGTGCCTCTATTTAACAAAATTTGGCTAGAGTCAAAATTGTGTTTTAAATAGACTCAGTATTTTCTTTGGGTAGGTCAACCATTATGTAATCTATGCTCTTATAATGCAAACATTTCAGATCTACCTGAAGAATATCACATTTCAACCTTGTTTATAATTTCTGTGTAATAAGATTACAAACCCATATCTCTCATAAATATATATACAAAACTTCTAAACAAAATCTTACTGAAAAAATCCAACAATACAATTTAAAGAATATATCATGATTAAATTAATCCAATGACAGAAAACTTAACCTGGGTACTGGGAGTAAGAGAACAGATAGGAATGGTTAGAGAAAGTTGTAAGGGAATTTTGAAAATGATGGATGTTTGCCATCTTGATTTTGATTAACGCATGTGCAAAAGACTTAGCAAATTGTTCACTTTGTGTGTGGTTTATCATATATCCCAACTACACTTTTGAAAGCTCCTTTAGAAAACATTAACAAACAATAACAAAAAATAAAATAAAAATTTCTTTCAAAAAAAATAATTTCTGTGTAAAAAACTTATGATCTAAAGAATATAACATATATATGTATATATATATATATATATATATATTTCTTTCTAGAAGAAAATAAAAATTCACAGGAATTAAGTTAAATTGCTAACAGAAAATTTAAGCACATTTTAGCCAATTAATAGTCCAGAAAACAAAGAGAGCTATGACACCAGAAATGAGGTGCAAAAAGCATGCACAGAAAAGGCATGGTTTCATCTAAAACAGCATGCTTCAATTACATTTGCAAGCAATTTGAGGAGAGTGGAAAAGTGATACATAAAACTTACCTACTTTGCTATTAAGTATTAAATGTACATATACAGAGTTATCCTGTTTCAGTCAGAACGAGCCAACAGCAAGTAGCCAGAAATAACAATTAATAAAGGGGGAAAACTGAAGAGGAATTGCTTTGCTAGACTCATTGTGAGTCTTAGCAGCAAGAAACAAGTGATTATTTGCAACCAAGTTGGCAAGACAGGAGAGTTAAAATTTATCAATCTTTTAAATGGCTTTTCTAAGTATAATTTTTAGAGGAAACATATTTTGATTTCTTTATGTTGATACATTTATTTTTACTGTTCACCTTAATTCTTCAGATCTCACAGAAGACAGTTGTTTGGTTTTTTTTTTCTTTTCTTTTTTGAAAAAGCAGTTGCACTTCCTAGTCAAATTACCATGGTATTTCCTTTGCTAAGAGGAAAGCCAGAAAGCAGTAATGATGAAAAGCCAAATAAGAGATCCAGAAGAGGCCGACTCGGGAGGCGCCCGCTGCAGAGCGTATCCTTACCTTGGCTGTTTTTTTCACGGGTTGACATTTTTGCTGGTTGAGACAAAAATGACATATCTTACAATAAAAACTGAGCATTTTCTTAAATGACTACAGTAATATGTCTTTTTGGTTACTATGAACTAATAAATTATACTGAATGAAATTGTCATATTCTTATGAATCAACAATAGTTAAAATGATGTTAAAAAGGCAAGTATTTTTAAAAAGAATTTTTAATTTACCTTGATTGATGATGACATCTTTATGTCTAAAAAAAGAATGCAAAGAACACATTTATTTTATATGGCTCAGCACTAGAATCACCTGAAAGAATTAAAAATTTTTGATGCCTAGCCCATATCCTAGATAAATCTCTACAAGTAAAATTTAGGAAGTAGTATTTTTTTTCAGTTTCTCAGTGGTTTCAACTACTAATATATATACTATTTTATAAAACAACAAATATCACACATAATCATCAAAACAGTGAAAGCACACAAAAAAAGAGTATAATACTCAAATCTTACAAGATTAAAGTACTGGAGAAAATTAATAGGAAGACAAAGCTTTTCTATGAAGACTAAAAAAAATACACTGACGAGAAACAATCAATCAACTGAAATAGATTAAAAGGTTCAAATCAGGCATGTCATCACACACAACAGTACAGAGACACAATTATTAATTTTCGCACATGACAAATATGACTTAACTTACTTGTCTGTACTTTTTATAACCTTTGATATTAGTTTTGATGTTGCAACGGTTTTCAATAATTTATTACGACTATCATCTGAATTTTCCCACGAGTTATGTGACTTTTCAGCTGTTGGTGGACGTTTTATGCTAGAAAAAACACATTAACTTCTTAGATGAACGTTTTGAGTAGCAATGACATGTAACTGACAGTTTCAATAGAGAATGAAAGAAGAGATTACTGCCCTTAAGGAATCCAGGGGTGAGGAGGATTAGTTGGAAGGCTCTGGCTGGATGAGCGGAGGAGTTAAACAAGGCAATTAGGAAGTCTTGTGTTACATGGTCATTCAAAAGAGCCACTAAAACAAACACTATCTAGAAAAAGAAATCTCCACAATCTGCTGTTAATACAAGAAAATGCTTAGATCAATATGGACTAGTTCTCATAATTTGTAGCTGTAAAAATACGAATTATGAGCCTGAAATATGAGACTGTACCTTTCATTCTGTATGTAATTATGTTCGTGTAGTTAATTTATACATGACACAAATTTCTAAGTAAGCTGTGATGCTAAAATGGAAGCTTTTGTTTACAGTTTTAGAGACTTTCATCCAGGATCAGAAATACACAATATGTGATACAATAAAAAGCTATTGGCATTATCAGTGAGGATACCCTGTATTTGTAACTGAAATTTTATGGTTTATAAATGACTTTCTGGCTGCATTGCTAACTACCCCGAAACTCATCCAGCCTTCAATACTTCTGCAACAGTGCATCCAAAGAGCAACTTAGAAGGGCAAGCACATTTCCACGAGATGCTAAGCTGAAAAGGAGACTCTGGGACAAAGAGACACCAAGTTAGTCAGAACCTTAGAGAGATCACGAGCCTCGCCTGCACACGGTAAGAAGTTGCATAACATTAATAACTCCACAGGAGCCCAGGCAGAAGGACCACAGACCCTCAGACAGCACAAGAATCTGCATCAGGCACAGAGACAAAGCATTCTGTAAATGGTAAACATGCATTAATCAAGTGAAGAATATTTTGTTTTTTTAAATTTCCATTATAGACTTGAAGCAAAACATTAAAGTAGCTAAAGAGAAATATACTGCAAATCTTTTAGAGTGACTGTCATTTACTTTACTGAAGTTCTAACCAGAGCTGGGGATGGATTAATAGTTTCCTCAAATTCCTCTGCAGTACTATGATAATAAAATATCTAAGGAATGCTAAAACTTGAGTCCATGTTTCTAAATAGTGCCTAACCTGCCCCGCCCCTTCTTTGAGACAGGGTTTCTCTGTGAAACAGTCCTGGCTGTCCTGGAACTGGCTTTGTAGATCAGGCTGGCCTTGAACTCAGAAATCTGCCTACCTCTTCCTCCCAAGTACTAGGATTAAAGGTATGTGCCACCACCACCCGACTAAATGGGCCAAATTAATTAAACTGGTATCAATATTTATTACAAGGCAGCTAGCTGCATCAGTGAGCCCTGGGTGTGCACGTCTATACCCCTAATTTAGGCTCACACACATTTGTTAGGATGTTTTTCCTTTCTCTCATCACTTTAAAACATTAATTATTATGGAACAGAGAAAAGCTCTCAAACAAGCCTTTAGCATAGAAAAGATGAGGTGAAATGAATTCATTTCCATACTCAAGCAAGAAATTATCCTCCCAAGACCCAAAGCTGAAATTGGGATACAGCCACAAGAACCGTTTGTTTAAAGGGGCCTTGCAAGTCGAGGTTGTAATGATGCCAAAATGTAGTGAGGATAATTAACATGGCAATTTCTATCCATGGCTATAAATTTAAGCATAAGTACCTAAAATTTTTTAAATATTCTATAATTTTATTATAAAAATATTGTTTGGGTTGTTTATACCTCTTTCCTTTCACCAAATTGTTTGTAACTTAGTTTCTTTGCCAGTTATAACTGAAAAATTATGGTTCTAAATCTTTATTTCCCAGTGTTCTAAAATACAGATTGTAAGCAATGAAGTTTTCTCTTAGACTCCATGGATAGCCAACTCTTCCCAAATCACAGAATTTAGGTATCTTTACAACCGTTCCCTAGCTCTGTACTTGGGATGGTTAAAACCTTTTGGTGGGAGCGGAGCTCTTGCTCTCTGGAGTTTGTCTGTTTATTTGGAGAGGCTGTGAAGAGGGCTGGGGAGAAGGTGATGCTCGCATTTGTGGGCTCTGATCATTAGAATGAGACTCCTCTCTTTTTTCCCTCTGTCCTTGTGGCTTGTCTTTCTTTTTTTCTGTACCACTGTAAAATAAAGTATAACATGGAACAACACATATTTAAACAAACTTTAAAATCAAAATAATAAAGTGATTAAAATTCAAGACCCTAAATCATATAATTAATACAATATATATTATTTTATTCAATAAGGAAAAGTAATCTTTAATAAAGAATTTTCTAAAATCTAAGATAATAAGCCATCCTATGGGAAAAAAAAAAATCCATCCTATGAAGATTGCCCTTTTGGACGGAAGTGACCTCTAATGGATTTTGTAATTTTGGTAGATCTCAGGGGGGCTGGAGAAGCTCTTTAACTAATTCCAACTTATCCACAACAGAGCACTGGAGGGTCTTTGCTTTCCCTGTACAAAGAAACTGACTGACGACACACTAAGTGCTCGTATTTAACCCAGACTAGTCCCGGGCTCCTCTGCCCCTGTCAACTGAGGCTTCTCTCTGTGGGGAAGAGAGGGTGGGCTGTGGTACTGAGCATCAATTCAGGGGCTCACATATATGCTAGCTAAGCACTCTCCTGATGAGGTATACCCAGAGTCTCCATCAAGAGTTTTAAACTTGGGGCTGGAGAGATGGCTCAGAGGTTAAGAGCACTGGCTGTTCTTCCAGAAGACCTGAGTTCAATCCCCAGCAACCACATGGTGGTTCACAACCATCTGTAATGAGATCTGGCGCCCTCTTCTGGCCTGAAGGGATATATGCAAGCAGAACACTCTATACATAATAAATAAATTTTAAAAAAAGTTTTAAACTTACTAAAAATGTACTGTTTATTTCAAACCTGTTGTTATTTTAATTATAAAAGGTAAGTATAAAAATAGAAACTAAATATGAAAAGAAAACTGTAGTTCTGTGAAAACCACGTTTTATGCTGCAGAAAGACTTGAGGGCTGGAGAGAGGGCCCAGCTATTAAGAGTGCTGGCTGCTCTTACAGAAGACCTGAGTTCAGTTCTCAGCATCCCCAACAGGTGGCTTAAACCACCACTCCAGCTCCAGGGGGATTCAGTGAACCTGAACACAAATGTACACATAATTAAAAAATATATATACTCTAAGAGGCCTGGCCTGGTTAGCGCACGCCTTTAATCCCAGCACTCAGGAGGCAGAGGCAGGAGGATCTCTGTGAGTTCGAGGCTAGCCTGGTCTACAGGACAGCCAGGACTACACAGAGAAACTCTGTTTTGATAAAACAGAACAAAATAAAACAAGCAAAAAACAAAAATGAAAACAAAAATGAAAAAATTTAAAAAGTAAATTGTTTTTTTTAAATGATATTAAATGAAGGTGAAGTAATTTTTAAAGTCACAGAAAAAGAAGAAAAACAAATACATTGTTTTGCCAGAGTTTTACATTTCTTCTTCTGTCTTTAAACTAAGAATTACAAAGTTACTTATAGGTGTATTTTATATAAGACAGTCAACAAATGTGATCAAAGATACATCCTTTGAAAAGGAGAAGGAAGACTGTCCTGACAGATGACTAACTATTGATGTATTCTAAGTTAAAATACTCGACATACTTATGTATAGTCTATATGACCCTGCACTTGGACCCTTAACTGATAAAGCACTTTCTAAGTCTCAGCTGCACCCATAAACAGTACTGCAAGGACGGACTCAAGGCTTGCATTCCAATATTGAAAGGGTAGAAAACTATGAGTGCTCTAGTTCTTAAGCAAAGGACATTTAAATTTTATAAGAAGGTATGTTCCAAGAATATCTGTCAAAATATACATATATATGTATTAATAAATATGAATATATATAAATAAAATAAACATGTGTGCATGTGTATATAGCCTATACAACTCCACTATCACATTGTAACAGTTAGAAATGTAATAACATAATCCTGACTTTGACATTCTGAATCCAATTCAGTTCTGATAACCAGCCACTGATTACGGACTCTATGTTCAATTTTTTAAAAAAGTGTGTGCTAAGAACAAATTCTTACCAACAAATAGACTAAACTTTAAAATTAGAAAACTGGGCCTGGAGATGGTCAGCAGGTAATGTGCTCCCTGAGTTAAGTGTGAGGATCTGAGTTTGGACCTCCAGTTCCCATGTAGAAGCCAAGCATGGTAGTACTCACGGGGAACTCCAGGTGTGTGGGTGTGTGTGTGTGTGTGTGTGTGTGTGTGTGTGTGTGTGTGTGTGTGTGTGTGTGTGTGTGTGTGTGTGTCAGGGACACGTGGATCCCAGGGGTTTGGGAGCCACCCGATATAGGCAAAATTGCAAACTACAGGTTCAGTGAGAGGCCCAGTCTCAAAAACTAAGGTAAGGAATGATGACCATCCAACATCAACCTGTGGCCTCCACAGATATGTGTATGTGTACACACACATTCACATACCACACAAAAAGGAAGGAAGGAGGGATGGAGGGAAGGAGGGAGTGACGGACGGTCTGAATTAGATGTCACCTCTTTTGTAATGGTCTTCAAACTATTGTTAATGCTTAAAAGAGACTTTCCTTTGGGGTTACTGAAAAGAACAATCTAGTGGTCCTAGGTCCCCCTTTCCTAGTGTGCTGATCAGCACAGCACAGCAGCTAGCTAAGAAAACCAGCTAAAACCAAACTGCTACCGAATACAAAATGGATTTTTATTAAAAATTACATAGTAAGGGCTGGAGAGATGGCTCAGCAGTTAAGAGTCCTTGCTACTCTTCCCAGCACCCACACTGCAGCTCACAATTACCAGCAACTCCAGTTACAGGGGATCCAAAATCCTCTTCTAGTGGGTACTGCATGGTGTGTTCACCAGATGGCAAAACATACCAAGGAAATAAAAATTAAACCATTTTGAAAAATAATATTATAAATGTCTACTATGAATGTTTATTACAATGTTTTCTCCTGAAAATGAAGCAGAGATAATTTTAGCACTCTTTGAAAGGGGAAAACAAAATCTGGATTCTGTAGCGACATTAGGTTCTGGAAGGAACGTTTAAAGAACAGAAGGTTATTTCGTCGCCATTCTTGTGACCACCTGTTTGGTTGAGCACCTGTAACTCCACACTGTAACCTTTTGATCACTGGCACTAGTTCACTCAGTCAGCACACACCATTCTACTTTTTAAACCGTTTTCTCCTTGGGTATTATCAAACAACAAACACAACCTGTTCAGTGCAGCTGATTTCCTGTGACCTTTCCAAACTCTACGTGCAGCAATGAAAAGAAAGGTGGAGCCGGGCAGCAGTGGCGCACGCCTTTAGTTCCCACACTCGGGAGGCAGAGCCAGGCGGATCTCTGTGAGTTCGAGGCCAGCCTGGGCTACAGAGTGAATTCCAGGACAGGCACCAAAAAACTACACAGAGAGACCCTGTCTCGAACCCCCCCTCCCCCCGCCCCCGGCAAAAAAAAAAGCAAAGAGAAGGTGGGAAAATGTCCTTTAAGCAGTATCATTGCAACAGTGAATTATACTGAATTAACAGATATGCATGAGCACATGGTATTCAAGTCTGTAAAACACTGGAACGTTTAGAGTGCAGGAACTCCAGCATCCTCCTGCCTCTACCAGCCCTGAACATATAGACAGCCACACACTACTACTAGAATACTTTGAGGTGAACCTCAGTTTTCCGATTTTTGCTAAAGACGTTATAATAGCCTTTAACAAGTAGAAATATATTAAAGAATCTATTTTGCCTTTAAAATGTATCAAATATGTCACTTGCTAAGGACAATGGACTTGTAGAATTTCATTAAATGTATCAATAAAGTCTTGCTGAAAAACAAAACCAACAATAACAACAAGGTTCTAGGACATGAAAAGATTCTTTCCCTTGAGTAAGTACCAAAAGCTTTCTGAATAAAAACCAACAGTGTGATACTGGAAGCACGATGGAATTGGGCCAGGTGTCTCATCTACAGTTAAAGAACTCAAGACATGCGCTCTAAATGTGATTCGGCTTACGAATAGCCTAATTTACCATGCATACTGGTGCACTGTCAGTTCCCCAACCCCAGGCCAATCAGGTACCTTTTAGCAGCAGATGAAAAAGTTTCTTTTCTTGCTATTGATACAGAGCTGGTGTGATTCTGTTTTCTGTTTATACCACTTCCATTGGTTATACAGGACATGGAAATAGCTTCTCGAAGGCTTGGTTGGCCTAGGTAGTTAGAAAAAAAAAATTATAACAAATTTCAAGATATTTCTTAAAGAGCAGCATTTTAAAAATTAAGTCTAGTAGTGTTTAAGAACAGTGAGCAGATGGCCCCATCCGCAGCATTCAGCAAGCGGCACCACTGTCCTGAGATTTAATACCATCAACACAGACCAATACAAAGCTACACTGAGCTGCTGGATGCTAGATCCACTCGCTCAGCTAAATGGTGGCTGTTACATGGCAGCTATGAAGTTCATGACCCAACCATATGCTTTAAATTTCTAATATTCTACACAGCAAATCTTAGAGTGCTATTCTATATAAATAAAGTTTAACTATGTAAAACAACTTTTACAGTAAAAGGAATGGAATAAATGTCTGGTGGGTAGGCAGCTGTGGTCAGCAAGGGTCAAAACCTCAGGTTAAACAGGCCTGTCTACTAAGAGTCAAGTTTATTTAAAGGTTGGAAGTAGAGTATAGTTATGGACTCAAGCGAAACTGAACTGTTCAACTAAGACAATCTCCTGCCGGTTTTTCTTTCTAAAACATAAAATTACAAGTTGTACATGTAGGACCTAAAGTATCTGGCATTCCAGAGTGTTTCAAATTTGATGTTTAACTGCATTTTTGACAGGTCCTGGTACTCAATCGTATTGTAACTACCTAAGGGGCTTCCTGAATAGTGTCCCAGCTCCTACCACAAATGGATGAGCCAGAAGAGAGGAAAAGGTGGAGAGCAGCTGCATTTCCTTTTTAAAACTTCTTGGGAAGGCACTTACATACATGTAAGAGCAATGCCCCTCAAATTACAATTTTTGCTATAAAATCTAGCGCTAGTACGCCACACAGGTGACTTCTTACCTTGATGATTTTTGAGATTATTATGACGAAATACTTAAAAATGTTCAAGTCAGTAGCATTTACCATGTCTGCAATGCTGTGACCAAGGGAAGGGGGAGGTGCTAGGAAGAACTCAGCTGCTCTAACCTCAGTATCTGAGGTTCACTGTCAGGTGCTCGGGTATTCCAAATACCTCTTCCACTTTCTTATTCTCTTCTGTCCGCCTCCCAACACCCTTCCTTAGTCTAATGACTTTATTCCTTAAGAGGAGAGCAATATACCCTCATTAAATTCTGTCTTCTCTATTTCCAATTATTGTGAATATTTCCCCTTTCCTCTTGTCTCAAAGCAAGATACCCTTTAACTTCTAGCCCACTATTTTCAAAAGTAGAAATGACAAAGGAAGTATTAGACTCTTGTATAGGAACAGCCCCTGTTGCTTGGTCTGAGACAATAGCCACCAACATACTTCTAGACACACAAGTCTCAGAGGTGTTGTCTGGATAAGGAGGAATTATCCTCATCCTCTGACACAATTATCACTGATTTTAGTTTAATGCTTTCATTAAAGAGATTCACACCTTCCTTCCCAACCTAATGTTAATTTTCCTACTAACAACCTATGACAACCTTTGCATTCTCCCATGTTATTTGGGATAAGAACTAAATGACAATGCCTAGGCCTTTACAATATCCCAAATTCTACATAACAAGGACTGACTTTCTATTATATTTCAATATTTTTTTCTGGGTTCTTTTATTTCTCAAGTGGTGACTACACAATGCTTTTTATCTTTGGTTTATCAAGTTTCCTTGGTGTGAAAAACTGCTACCTTTAGATAAACTTGGCTTTTACTTCTAAAGCATTCTGTACTAATAGTGTGTCTTTGTACAATGCCGCTGGGCCGTACTCTCAAATTATATTCATGTGGTCACCTCCTCCCCAAGAGGTCCTAATGGGTTTCCCAGGTACCAGCTGTGGCATAATTTGTCTTCCTGGCAGTTAAAATTGCCCAAGTGTTCTCTGGACTTTCCTTTATGCTCCGAAGTCCAGGTAATTTTCTTTTGGCAAGGACTCAGTTGTAACTGGTGCCTAAGTTATGAACATATATCGTCAAAAGGAAAGAATTCTCTGATAGAGAAGGTATACCAGAAACTTAAATGACTGGCCATCTTAAAAAAACTGGAGAAAAAACTTCCTACCTTGGTTAAATGTCTGGCATAAAATAAAGAAGAAAAATGTGGGCTAAGTTTTTAAGTACATGGAATAAGACCAACTAAAAGAAAAGAACTAAATATACTGCAGTGACTAGTTAGGTGTGCTGCTGATTTTGGCATTAAGTGACAGCAGAATTTCATCAAGCCATTTAGACATACATGCATCATTAATATTTACTGTCAGCCATACCCGAGGCCAAGTTCTGTCACCATAGCACTACCATCTAGCCACACTAAGTGTCAGTCGTCCTCAGCAGCAGTTACACGGACTCCTCTTAACCATGGTGTCATAAAGAGCTCTTACTCTGTTGATCCAAGGTTTAATCTGATCTCTAAGGAAATAGCGCGGATGATGAGCTGAGCACTGTCCTGTCAATAACTTATGGAGAGGGACTACAGAGACACTCAGTATCTGGGGGCATTTCTACTAAAATCTGAAACCAAATCTACATGTGTTCAAGTCTCCTAACACTAGCTGCATGATCATCTATGTACATCCTTTTGCATATTTTAAATCATTCCTACATTACTTTAACACCCAACATGGTGCAATGCTCTATAAGTACAGATTATACTCTATTGTTCAAGGGAACAGACATAAAAATCTACAGATGTTTAAACATGCCTGCAGGTTTTTTTCTCCCTGAACATTTCTGAATGATGCTGGCTGAAGCTACAGATATAAAATCTATAGACACAGTACTGACTGTACTAAATTCTATTTCAAAGGAAACCAAGAACCTAACATAGTAGAGTTTTCAACAGTAAAATAAATAATTCCATTTTAATTAAAGCTTAATTGTATTTTAACAGTTGTTTTATGAAAAATTTTAATTTGAAAACATTTTGCTTAAATATTCATATTTTCATACCATTAATATATATTAATTCTACTAATTAAAAACTGATTATCTGATTTTAGATAATTTGATAGCATACTATACAAATCCCAAGAGAAATATACACCTGCTTAGAGTTTTCAATAATAAAACTTATGAAATTTTACATTTCTTCATGTCTTATTATCAGTTAGAAAATGTAATTAGACAAAAATCTCCACTAACGAGAAATTAGTGATTAATCTTAATGAACTATGTTCATCTATAAAAGTTTTTTCAACTAAGTAACTCAAAGAATAATCAATGAAATGGATCTCATCTCAGAATGTAACTACACTATCAGCAAAGTAAAAAAACTGAGATTTATTTTAAAAATGGTTTTCCTTTACTTTTATTTTATGTATGAGTATGTATGAGTGCTTTGCCTGTGTGCTGGTTTGTGCGTCAACTTGCATGCAGTATCCGTGAAGGCCAGAAGAGGGCAATTGGATCCTCTGGGATTGGCGTTACAGATGAACTGCCTTGAGGGTACTGGCAATCGAACCTGGCTAGCCAGTGCTTTTAAATGTTGAGCCATCTCTGTAACTCCTAACTTCATTACTTTTTAATTCTTCTTTTAAACTGAACTCTTGGTAATTTTGTTAGAGCAATAAAAAGAAGAATAACGTGTGTATGTGTGTATCTATACATCCACACAAACATACACATCCACAGAACTGAATAATATCCGCCATTTAAAAAGTCCTCTTTTCATTTACAACAGCAGGTACAGAACCTTGGGAGGACAGTGTGTTAACTGAGATAAGCCAGACAGAGAAAGAAAACAGCACGTGTTCTCATGTGTATGTAGAAGCTAGAAGCTGATTTCAAAGGGGTAGAGAAAAGTGCCTGAAATAGTGAGAAGCGTGTGAGAGAAAAAAGATGGTTAATGGGTATAGGGGTGAGGATGAACAGGAAAAAATGACTTGCAACAGTCTACACAGTACAGAAGGATAACTATAGTTGACAAAAATTGTTTCAAAAAAAGTTACTAGAGAGAATGTCTGAATGTTTCTAACACAATAAATAACAGGCCAATTACCTTTACCTGACCATTCCACATTACATACATGCATGAAATGTTACAATGCCCAATTATTACATGAGAGTTAAAATAAAGATCTATAAAGTACTGCAGACAACAAGGAAACATTCTTATTCAGGCTGAGGGTAGAGATGCCAATTAGGCAGAAAGCTTGCTCTAAAGGTGCACCCATTTTATCAAGCCTGTATGTGTTAACTGATTCATTTCCCCATTCTACTCTAGCAACTTCAAAATTCTCTTATAAAAATCAATTCTTTTTTTTTTTAAGATTTATTTATTTATTGTGTATACAGTGTTCTGCCTGCATGTATGCCTGCAGGCCAGAAGAGGGCACCAGGTGGTTGTGAGCCACCATGTGGGTGCTGGGAATTGAACTCAGGTCCTCTGGAAGAGCAGTCAGTGCACTTAACCGCTGAGCCATCTCTCCAGCCCTAAAAATTAATTCTTAAGCAAATCATTTATTATAGTCTTGACTGTGGCAGTCTTCCAAAGTTGGTTCTCAAAAAGATATAAAATGAAAGATTAATTAAACACACACACACACACACACACACACACACACACACACACACACACACCCCATAATCCAAAGTGGTTCCTACAAGCCTTTTGCCAAACTTTAAAGTTCTTTATCTCTTGTCACTGACATTTGCCCAACTACCACTAATAATAAAGAACAATTCTTCCTCCTTTTCTAAATCTCCACTATCTACATTTAGGTCCAAAATGCAGAATCACAAAAACAGACAGTGTTGCTATTCTTTACTCTCTCCAAAACTTTCCAGTTTACATCTCCCCACTTCACTCGCCATTTCTTTCACGTCTATGCTCTTCCACTCACCATTCTAACTAGCACAGTTTTTCTCTGTTATCGACCATCTGAAACCCATCTTACAAGACAGACACAGTGGCGTGTGCCCACGATCCCAGCACGTGGCGGGGAACAAAGGGGCACCTTGAGTTTGCGGCCATCCTAAGCTCCACAGGGAGAGCCACTCTCAAAACCAAGTGAACAAGAAACAGAAACACAACTGCTTTACTGTGTCGGAGAGAATGCAGGTAAGACTGACGGTGAGTGATCAAGAGTGCTTGCTGCCAGACCTGATGACCCGAGTTTTACACCGTAAATCCACAGGGTGGAAGGACGAAACCGATTTCTGCCAAACTGTCCTCTGACACACAGAATAAACAAACAACACAGCTCTGACAACTCTTGTGTGCATTTGTGCATGCAAGTGAAAAGCGATAAAACCTGCGCTGGGTTTTATCTCTTTCTAGTATATCTAAGACTATTGGTTTTGTTCTAGTTTTTGAGTGGTACTGGGAATGAACCTAGGACTTTGTGTAGACAGGCAAGCACTCTTCACGGATCTGCATCTCTCTCCACCCCTAGAAGTAGCGGACATTTTTCTATTTAAGACTTACTAGTTTCTTCCCTGCCCTCAGACCACCCTTGGCAAATTCACAGAAACTTGCTTTACCAATTCTTATTACCAGCACCGATACTATCTTCCTCTTTGCTGTCGCTCTGTTCTCAGCATATCTGTACACCATCTTCAAAAGCGCACAATGGGGCTGAGTGTATCTATAGTTCAGTGGTACAGTGCTTCCTAGGATGCATGGGGCCCTCAGTCACATCCTCAGCACCGTAAGTCAATGGGTAATATGAAAATTGGCCTCAATCAAGCATCCTTTTGTTGTCTCCATCATCTTTTCCTTCAGGCAATTTAAGTCACTGATCTAACTCCACAATTTTCCTCAACCAGAGAATTCCAATTACATTCCTCAAAATACTAGGTTTTCAATACTGCTATCACACTAAAATTGCTTTTGTAGGGTTTTCTAATATGCATACACATCAAACTCTGAATCTATTTTAATCACCCTCTCTGCTGCAGCTGACAACTTGCATCACTGATGCCGTGCTGGGCTTTCTTGTTTTAGAGTCCTTTCTATCACACCAGCTTTCCTCCCTAAGTTAATGAGTCCCCAAATCTTGATGGCTAACAGCAGCAAGAACACCTCACCTGTACTTCAGCGATCTACATATGCCCACTCACACACCACCACATACATCTCAAATTCAGCAGTCAAACAAAGGACTCACAGTCTTTCTTGGAACCCTGGTTAACTGTGTTGTGAGTGTCTGTCTGGTGAGCATCTAGGATTATGTAGTACTTCCCCCTATGTCTTCTTCTGTGGTGATGTTTTATTTGTGCTCTCACAAAAAAAGCTTGCTGGGGGACCACAGGACAAGTCAGCCCCTATATTAAACATACAAGTCAGGCAGTAGTGGCACATGCCTTTAATCCTAGCATTCGGGAGGCACAGATTCATCTGGATGTCTCTAAGTCCAAGGCCACACTGGGAACAGAGCCAGGCATGGTGGTACATGCCTTTAATCCCAGCACTAGTTAACCATAGAGTTCTGGAGGTCTGTACAGACAGGAAGGAAGTGATAGAGCCGGGCGGAAAAAGGAAGTGATGTAGCTGGGCAGGGAGAGGAAGAAAGATGGCAGGGCACAGAAAGGTATATAAGGCGTGAGTATGCAGGAAGTAGCTCTCTTGGGCTGAGGATTTCCTAGCGGTAAGAACTTGTGGCTGGCTTGCTCTGTCCCTCTTATCTTTCAGCTTTCACCCCAGTATCTGGCTCCAGGTTTTTTATTATTATTATTAATAATAATAATAATAATAAGAAGAAGAAGAAGAAGAAGAAGAAGAAGAAGAAGAAGAAGATAGTTTAGCAATTCGTGTTACATTCTTCTAGTCCTGACTTACTGCAGTCTGGGTAGAGCAGTACAAACCTCCCTTTTCCAAACACTGCTGAGGATGATGACCATGCTGGTCACTACACCAAGAAATGTCAAGTTCAAGTGCTTGATTAATTTGAAAGAATTAAAAATTCTTGGTGGTTTAGGAACAAAAAGGCTAGATCTGATTTAAATGAGAGCAACACGGTCTTAAGGACTGTTTCCTCAATATTTGGATGCTGAAATTCCCACTGTACTGAGGTTGGCAATAATTTAACTACTGACCACAGAAGGCTTAGGATGAAGCTAGTTAAACTATTACAACTATTTAATCATGTCTATGGAACAGGTAGTTTGAATGCCTAGCTAAATTTAGGACAGGAGGCTCATTTGACCTCAGCAAATTTATTATATAGTTAGAAATATTATGATGGGAAAAGCCTATAAGTGAAGTATTACACGGGGTTCCCAATTAAAATAATAAACTTTCAGAATTTGGGGGAAATAGAGAAACCTACTATAACCATAAGTAATTCAAACAAGCAAACAGTTTTATATTTCAAGTTTCAATTTTCAAAAGAAAAAGGCAGAAAACACCAGACTCCTATTTACAATGCACTTAATTACCTTTATTTGGCACAGACTTCTTCACTGAGGCTACATGATCTTCAGAGATTGCAAGACGCCTCAAAACATCAGCCAAAGCTGCCTTTAGCACAGTGATTTCATCTTCCTGTTGTTGAACTCGTGACTCAAGAGCTGAGAGGCGATCCTGAACATCAGAAGTACTTGCAGCAGAAATGCTATCATCTAAAAAAGAAAATATTAACCATTTTAAAACCTGACTGCTTGAGAAAGAACTTCCTTCTGGTGAGAAAACTACCAAATCAGGTTTTTTTGTTTTGTTTTTTGGTTTTTTAAGGTTTAAAAAAAAACCCAAACAGTAATTTTGCCATGATTACAAGAGCAACTTCTATAAAGGTATTTTTCAAGTTATTAAAATGATAAAAATTTCCCATGGTTGATTCCCCACACACACACATCATGGTGATACCACCTTAGTTTTCTTACTAAATGTTCCTACATACATCACTTTGGAGACGTTAAGTGCTACAGGCCACAGAAATATAAAGTAGGAATTCAGTTGACCATAGCAAAAGCTAGTACCTGGAAGTAGCCAAGGGCCTTTCCAGAGGATAAAGCCGAGTCTTAAGGAGTCTTGGTGATATCAGCTTTTGAATATTAGCCATTTCCTGCTATGAATTTCTCATGTAGCTTTTCCATTCCTAGAACAGTGTGTTTGATCATTCATTGGGTACAATTTCCTCTATACAATTAAAGTATTTGGATATATATCTCCCAACTGTGCTAAAAGACAGACCCCTAATTCCAGGCCTTTCTGTAATTATCGTCATTAGCAACACCCGGCGAGGGCCATCTCTGGACAAAAGCCTTTTATCTGAGATATTTCTCAATTCCAAGGACAGACTATAGACAGATAAACATTTCAGACCAAGCACTAGTCTTCCTGAAATAAGGTAAATATTCATACAGAGACAACTGCCAAGGTCAGGCGGGTGTTAGGTACAAGGTTTTGTTTTTTTTTACAAATTAAGCTTTAACCCTCCCTTCTTCCATAGCCTTAGTGGTATTTCTAGACTTCCCCTTTAACAATCAACTCAGAACAAAAGGGCTTTCACATACCAAGTATATCAAGCTATGATGCAGGCTTCCTAGCTACTGAGTGCTGCAAGCCATAAAAATATACAAAGTAGGATTTCAGCTGATTATGACAAAGCTAATACCTGGAAGAAGCCAAGGGCCTTCCAGAGGTCAACCTGAGGCTCAAGGAGACTTGGTGATATTTGGCTTTTGATTATCAGTTGTTTTCTGCTATGAGTTTCTTGTGTGCTATTTTAGCTTTACCATCATTTTTTGGGCAACATTTCCCCTCTACTAAAGGAATATTAAGATAACCTGTGCTGACAGCTATGCAAAGCCAGAACTTCAGTTCAAGCCTCCCTGTAATTATCGTCATTGGCAGCATCCAGCCAGGTCCATCCCCAGATGGAGGAAAGTATCTTATCAGAGATACCTCTGTACTCTCGAAGAACAGACTAAAGCGTCCAGACTACCTGTTTGAGAAGGCCTGGCGGATATGCCAATTGAGCTTAACTTCCTCCTTTCCCAAATCTTACCTCTATTTCCAGATCTCCCTTTAACCATCACCAGAGGCATCGAGCTGTACACAGGTTGCCTAGCAACCAAGCACACTTTCCCCCACCCTGCAGGAAAAACGAGCCACAGGAAAAATGGTGGCACTTTTATTTTCTCCCATTGACCTAGCAACTTACAGATTCTTAACATTTTCTACCAATTACGTTTAAGACTATAGTGAGCACATAAGATCCCTCTTCTTAGATATTACCCGAATTTAGCCTTTAGTTAATTCATTTCCCCATTGGTCACTTCCCTTTGGGGTTGCAAATGATAATTAACAGTTATTACCTCCCTATGAGATTCTTATCACCCCTCTGTTTGACCCTGGAAGCCTGGCTTTGCACTGCTAAGGGAATACTGCCTGTAAGTGCATATATACCAAGACTCCCAGGGCACGGGAGGGAGAGGAAGATGATTTGGAAGAATAAATGACTGGACTAAGAGCTCTGTGTGCTGAGATTCTATTTCCTGAAAACAGTCCTGGCTGGCTGTTCGTAGTTCTCTCTCCTGAGCCCCTGGGATGTGTGATATTAAGGCTGGTCCCCCTAATATTATACAAGACCTGAGCAGACTTGCCCCACCTGACCAGAAAATTTAAACTGGACTGAGAAGAGATGAAGAGAAACGAAGATGGAAGGAACTTAGAACAGTGAGAGGACAGGAGAGGAAAGGACAGAGAGGAGCTAAGGATGAGAACAGAAATTGAAGCTGTGTAGAGAGAGATTTTGACATGCTGGGCGGTTTGGTGGCGCACGCCTTTAATCCCAGCACTCGGGAGGCAGAGCCAGGTGGATCTCTGTGAGTTCGAGGCCAGCCTGGTCTATAGAGCAAGATCCAGGACAGGCACCAAAGCTACACAAAGTAACCCTGTCTCGGATAAAAAGGGAAAAAAGATTTTGACTTAGAATAAAATGGACTAAAGAGCTCGGTGTACTTAGATACATGAGTATCCCTCAGATTAATCTGCCGCTGGTAGCGTCTCTTCTGGAACTCTGGGAGAAGATCATAGAGGGGCTGGACCCCAATAGTCCTTGTTACATAAGAATAGTCTTCAAGAGAGCAAACTAGCTAAGCTCTCCCTTTTAATGGCATCATGGCTCCTACTTCTTTAGGAAAACAGACGGCAAACCATAGGATGCATGTTCCACCACTGACCAGAGCGCCTCTTCCCTTGTCTTTACTATCACATTCCTCCAACACCAATAAAAAGTAACTCTGTCGTGACTTAACTAAAGCCTTTGTGCGGTTCTCCTTTCTTCCAACAGTCCAATGTCTTTTTGAGAGAGTAGCGGGTGGGTGTGGTGGCACATCCCGCCATCTCTGCACTCTAGAGGCAACAGGACTGGCTCAAGTCCCAAGCAAGCCTGGGCTGTATTGTAAGACTATCAAAAACAGCAGTGGGCCAGCAAGATGGCGCAGCAGGTAGAGACCACTGGGACCCACATAGTAGAAGGGAAGAACCAACTTCCACACATTTCCTCTGACCTCCACACATACACTGTGGTACATGTACACTTCTTATGCCACCAGTAAATGTAAAAGTAAAAATAAACAAAGCAGTAGCAACAAGAGTAATAAAAATAAATCAAAACCAATAAAGAAAAATAAAAGATGAGATTTCGATAAAGCTCCTACATAACATGTTAGGTATGTAACAAAGACTATTTTAACAAAGTTTGAACTATAACAACATAATTAAATGCTTCCTAAGCTACTAAACTTTAGAGTCCACTATTTGCTGGGTCAATTAGAATAAAAATGTGGATGGATGGGGGTGGGAACATGAGATCAGGTTGTGGGGGGTAGAGGGAGAGTACTGAAAGAGACTACTGCAAGTGCAGTGGGGAGGGGGCATTTCAAGGTCAGGTAGAAACCCGGTGCAAGGGAATCTGCCAGGAATAATCTACTGGGATGACCCCAGCAAACTCCTAGCAGTGGCGGATACATAGCCTGAACTGGCCATCTCCTGTAACCAAGCAAGACTTCAAGGGGAGGGAGTGGGCTGTTGGGCCTATGGGATGTGCTACAGTAAGAGTGGCCTACAGACTGAAGGAGTGGCCAACAAAGACTGGTCTAACCTAAAACCCATCCAGGAAGAGGAAGCCCTCCCCTGACACTGCCTGGAGCACCAGGACCCACAGGCTGGATGACCGAGAGACCTAGCATAGAACTAAACATGACTGGAGCAGGGAAATGTCAGTGTAATGATGCAGAATAACAATATTCTGCTGTACTCATAGATTGGTGCCTAGCCCAACTGTCATCAGAGAGGCTTCATCCAGCCACTGATGGAAACAGATGCAGACCCACAGCCAAGCATTAGTGGGAGCTCGGGGAACCCTGCAGAAGAGGGGGACAAAGGATTGTAGGAGCCAGAGGGGTCGACACCACAACAAAGCCCACAGAACCAACTAACCTGGGCTCATAGGGGCTCAGAGAGATGGAACAGACAACCAGGGAGCCTGCATGGGACTGACCTAGGCCCTCTGCACATAATGTTACAGTTGTGTAGCTTGGACCTCTTGTGGGACTCCTAACAGTGGGAGCAGGGGCTGTCTCTGACTCTTTTGCTGGCTTGTGGGACCCTATTCCTCATACTGGGTCACCTTGCCCAGCCACGGGGAGGTGCTTAGTCTGACTGCAACTTGATATGCCATGTTTGTTGATATCCATGGGACTTGCTCTTTCCTGAACAGAAACAGAGGAGGAGTGGATTAGGGGGTGGGAACAGAAGTGGGGGAGAAACTGGGAGGAGAGGAGGGAAGGGAAACTGCGGCCAGGATGTAAAATAATTAAATTAATTAATTGAACAAAATGTTCAGCTGTACAGAAAGATCAAATGCTATTGGTTAATTCTCTATGAGCAGAAAAGTGCTGGGGAGAAATACTGACTTAATAGACACCCTTGGCCTACTTCTTACATCAGAGCACAATTTAAACCAGGTCAGTCATATAGACACCAGGGCAGAATGTGCCATTTTCCTCAGGCTGAAACAATATGCATGGATTTCCTTACACAGCTAATTCCAAATCTGAGTTAACACACTAATTAATACAAAGCAAACCTATGTAGGAGACAACATCCACACTGAGACGGCACATGCCAACGGACCTCCCAAGGGCAGATGTCCCTTCTTCCTTTAGTGGGATTTCAGTGCCAATCGGAGATGTAATGGTGTGGAAAGGAAAGCTGGGCTTGTCTTGAACTTGGACTTCAAGTTCTGGTTCTATACTAATTACACTATCTGAGGCAGGTGAGTGCAGTTCTTCGAACCTTAATTACGTATCTTTAAAGGAGCAAAGTACAAGGCACACCAAGTACAAAGGGGAAGACCCGAGAGCCTTGGCACCTGTTGCATGAAAGCAGGAAGGTCAGAATCTGAGATGGTTTAGCAAATGGCTGGTTCTCTCATCTTAGAACTTGGATATATTTTAAGTTTTTATTAGCATATTAGTCATGCACAATCATGGGTTTCATGATGACATCTTCACACAGGTACAGAATGCATCTTGATCACATTTGTACCCCATTACTCTTACCCACTCCAGGCCCTGCTGATCCCCTTCTTTCAGCTTTCAGTGTATGTGCAGACAAATGAGTTTCATTAGGGTTAGCCACAGAAGTACTTACAGGACCATGGGCACCATAAAATTTTATTTATATATGTCTAATTCTCACACGCACGTTGTCCTGTGTATGTGGTATACATGTGTGTGTGGGTTCGGGTATGCTCCTCCATGCATGCCCCTGCGTATGTATAGGCCAGAGGGTCACATCAAGTATCTTCCTCTACCACTTTGCACCTTAATTTGTCTCTCAACTGAACCCTGACCTCGCCAACTGACTTGGCATCCCTAAGCCCCTGCCTCCAGCGCTGAGCTTCGACGTGTGCACCCCATGCCCAGTTTTCATGCGGATTCTTGGGGTCCAACCTCAGGTCCTCATCTTTGTCTACAGAGCCTCCCTGGCTCCAAGCACCTGTATGCCACCCTTTCCTTTGTCACCTGGCTGGCCACTGTCTAAGTTCAGTCACTATTATTTCTCCTGCCTGAGGGCCTGTTTTCCTCCTTACGGGCAAACAGCAGCAGCTCTTCTCTCTTGCAAACTCTGACTTTTTCAGGTCTTCTTAGTTCTGGTGCCTCACTCTTCTACCGTAGTAGGTTCAACTGTATGAGATGGCTTTTTAAGTCGGTATAAAAACAACTGGCTACCAGAGATTCCATACAGTGAATTTACACACAACACTACAGAAACCAGGCCAGAGAGGGAGCTTCCAGATTTTCCAGAGACAGCGGTACACAGCATGTTTTCTCTCTTGGTTCAACACTCCAAAGATTTTCTTAAGACTGTCAGTAATAAAGCAGCTCCTGACTACTCTAGTTCCAGTTCTGAATTCCTGAGGTGTGGACAACCAATTCTAGGAGCCAGTCTTATGTTTCTGCCGGTTAATTGTGTGGCCTAATAAATCTAGTTTTTGCAAGCCACACATTCTAATGGAGTCAGTAAACTAGACAGCTGTTACCTTCTAAACTGTTCTCAAATTATGAAGGTTAAGCAGCAAGCCTTGGTCATAAACACAATCTGTCTGGGGCCTTGGGAAGGCAGCAGAGCCTCGTGAGCTTCACCAAACGTCACAGCAATGTAATAACCCATCTGGGGTTTCATACCACGTTGCTACTTTATGTTGGGAAGTTACTTGCCTTTCATCCATCCATTTTTTTTTAATGGCTAAGGTTTTTATGTTGTGAATGTTGGATAATCACATGAAATATATTTCCACCTGTCAAGATCTTACCAAATCTGATAGGTCTTATGGCAGACACAAGGACAATTTTTCAAAGGCACAATAAGCACCAAGTTAACAATATCTTATTTTTGTACTGTACTTTTCATATTAACTACCTCATTCCTTTCCTTGTGTTGTCTACATTTTATATTGAAGGAAAAAAACTGAAGATACTAAATAACTTGCCTAAGGATACCAAGCTACTCTTAATATCTGAGACTTAAAACATAAACCTGGAGCTGGGCGGTGGTGACGCACGCCTTTAATCCCAGCACTTGGAAGGCAGAGTCAAGCGGATCTCTGTGAGTTCGAGGCCAGCCTGGTCTACAGAGCGAGCTCCAGGGCAGGCACCAAAACTACACAGAGAAACCCTGTCTCAAAAAACCAAAAGAACAAAACAACAACAAAAAAACCACAAACAAACAAAAATAAGGCCAACTCCCAAATTAAATGCCCTTTATTTCATTTCACATTCCATTCTAATAATAATCACACGAAGACCAAATAAATAGATCCTTTCACAAAGCTAGCAGGGTTTGTTTGAAACAAACTGTCGATCTTTATCAGTCTAGTTATTAATGAACCCTCTTTCCCTGCAGTCCCATAGTCTGGATGAACACTCAAAGGGCCACTTGAGCTAAGGCAGACACAAGGGAGGACTGAAGTGAACCTGCACAACTGTTTTCAGTTCTATACAATTTCTTCCTGTCTGAAATCCCAACCCTGTGGGCTGGGGAGATACCCTGGTGGATACAGCACCTGAGTACAAGCCTGGAGACCTGACTTTGGACCTTCAGAACCAAATTAAACACCAAATACAGTGACACACAGAGACGTGACCCAACACTCCTACGGAGAGATGCAATACAAGAGACTCCCCCAAAGCTTGTGAGAGCCAGACAGCCTGCTCACACAGTGGCAAACAAGAGACCTTGTTTCAAGTAAAGTGGAAGACAAGGACAGACCCCTTCACACGTGTACACACACACACACACACACACACACACACACACACACACACACACACACACTGAATGAATGAATGAGATCTCACACTTTCAGGTGCAGGAGCCAATAAAAGACGTGAGAGAGCAGTGAATGAAATCTGGTGTTAAACTAGGTAAATATATTTACTTATCAGCTCTGTAAGAGGTTTCCTCACAAGTAATTTCATCATGCTAATTAGTACTACCATAAGGCTTGGGAAGATTAATGAATAATGAGCACTGTCACATAAGAAGAGTTTGTTAAGTAATGTTCTTGACTGCCCTGTTTAATAACACCATGAAACTGGAAATGACCTAAAATTTATGAGCACCCATGCAACCACTAATAAGGAAATATAGGGTAAAAAGACTGGAAGATCTGCAAGACAATGTAAGTGAAATAAGCAAACTGCAAAATAGTATGAGTAACCCCACCATCAAAACCACACACACACACACACACACACACACACACACACACACACTCACAGAGTCTATAATCTTTCTTTTTAGTTTTTCTGGTGTATCATTTTACAGCTAGGTATAACTATGCCTACCTGTACCTGCTTCTGATTTAATATCCTCCATTACGGGATACTGGATAAACAAGCCTTTGTATTGTTTATTAAGAATTCTGTGTGCACATGCTTATAGATTCACTGATGTGTATATGCCTAACTGTATATATGTACATGAGTATACACACACACACACACACACACACACACACACACACACACACACACACACATAAAGGACATAACTTTAAAAACTAGAAAAGGATAAAGGAAGAAGGCAGCATTTGCTGGTGTCTACTAGGTGCTAGGCGCTATCAGGCAACATGTAATCTTATTTAAGTCAACCAATGACCCAATGAAACAGGCTGCGGCATCCCTACTTACACTAAGTACACTGAAGCTGCCTAATAGTGTGCATCTAGTAAGATGCAGAGCTGGTGTACGATCCCTATGACTGTGGACCTAAACTGCAGCTCTGGAGGAGGGCATGGCAGAGGGCATTCTCCCGGGACCACAGAACTAACTGGGGCGGCACGCATTCTGCCACTGTGTACCAACATGAGAATCAGAGGTCCTGACCAAGGAGAGCTGCCTCATCCCCTTTTCCATTTTTTAAAATTCTGTTTTACATGTACAGGTGTTTTGTCTGCATTTCTGTTTGTGTACCGACCACATGTGTGCCTTGTGCTTTTGGAGGCCACAGGAGGGCATCTGGAACAGAAGTTACAGATGTTGTGAGCCACCTTGTGGGTGCTGAGAATTGAACCCAGGCCCTCAGGAAAAACAACTACTGCTCTTAACCACTGAGTCATCTCTCCAGCTCCGTGCTGTAACTTTACTCTTTTTTTTTTTTTTTTGGTTTTTCGAGACAGGGTTTCTCTGTGTAGCTTTGCGCCTTTCCTGGAACTCGCTTTGGAGACCAGGCTGGCCTCGAACTCACAGAGATCCGCCTGGCTCTGCCTCCCGAGTGCTGGGATTAAAGGCGTGCGCCACCACCGCCCGGCTGTAACTTTACTCTTAATAGCAAAACAATTACTTGAGATCTCTGAAGAGTAATAATAGTAGGAGAACTGAAAAGGGAAATCAAACTCTGGAGAATTACCCATAAGGCAACTCTATTGCACACCTTTTACTGCAGGGCAACCCACACCCAGAACTGCATTGAAAACAAGACTCTCCAAACAAAACCGTTTCTCTCTGGCCAAAAGCCTAGGAGGGACGGGGTGCTGCAGGAAGGGCTCTTTAGTTCACCCTGGCAGTTCTGGAGCTCTACCACATGGCAGCAGCCAGCAGTGCCGGGAGCAGGAAGGGCTGGCCTCTGCCTTCCACCTACTGCCCCACCTTGATGTGAGTAGCAACAAGAGGAAAGGACTCAGCTTCCTAGGAAGAAAGCGGAGAAAAGGGTCTTCAGAGCCCAAGAGTACCAAGACAACAGAGAGGACACTTGTGACACTGTACCTGAAGTCCTCCACTATAACCGAAGGACACTTGTGACACTGTACCTGAAGTCCTCCACTGTAACAGAGAGGACACTTGTGACACTGTACCTGAAGTCCTCCACTGTAACAGAGGACACTTGTGACACTGTACCTGAAGTCCACTATAACAGAGGACACTTGTGACACTGTACCTGAAGTCCTCCACTGTAACAGAGAGGACACGTGTGACACTGTACCTGAAGTCCTCCACTATAACAGAGGACACTTGTGACACTGTACCTGAAGTCCTCCACTATAACAGAGGACACTTGTGACACTGTACCTGAAGTCCACTATAACAGAGGACACTTGTGACACTGTACCTGAAGTCCTCCACTATAACAGAGGACACTTGTGACACTGTACCTGAAGTCCTCCACTGTAACAGAGGACACTTGTGACACTGTACCTGAAGTCCTCCACTATAACAGAGAGGACACTTGTGACACTGTACCTGAAGTCCTCCACTATAACAGAGAGGACACTTGTGACACTGTACCTGAAGTCCTCCACTGTAACAGAGGACACTTGTGACACTGTACCTGAAGTCCTCCACTGTAACAGAGGACACTTGTGACACTGTACCTGAAGTCCTCCACTGTAACAGAGGACACTTGTGACACTGTACCTGAAGTCCTCCACTATAACAGAGGACACTTGTGACACTGTACCTGAAGTCCTCCACTGTAACAGAGGACACTTGTGACACTGTACCTGAAGTCCTCCACTGTAACAGAGGACACTTGTGACACTGTACCTGAAGTCCTCCACTATAACAGAGGACACTTGTGACACTGTACCTGTAACAGAGGACACTTGTGACACTGTACCTGAAGTCCTCCACTGTAACAGAGGACACTTGTGACACTGTACCTGAAGTCCTCCACTATAACAGAGGACACTTGTGACACTGTACCTGAAGTCCTCCACTGTAACAGAGAGGACACTTGTGACACTGTACCTGAAGTCCTCCACTGTAACAGAGGACACTTGTGACACTGTACCTGAAGTCCTCCACTATAACAGAGGACACTTGTGACACTGTACCTGAAGTCCTCCACTATAACAGAGGACACTTGTGACACTGTACCTGAAGTCCACTATAACAGAGGACACTTGTGACACTGTACCTGAAGTCCACTGTAACAGAGGACACTTGTGACACTGTACCTGAAGTCCTCCACTATAACAGAGGACACTTGTGACACTGTACCTGAAGTCCTCCACTGTAACAGAGAGGACACGTGTGACACTGTACCTGAAGTCCACTGTAACAGAGAGGACACTTGTGACACTGTACCTGAAGTCCTCCACTGTAACAGAGAGGACACTTGTGACACTGTACCTGAAGTCCTCCACTATAACAGAGAGGACACTTGTGACACTGTACCTGAAGTCCTCCACTGTAACAGAGGACACTTGTGACACTGTACCTGAAGTCCTCCACTATAACAGAGAGGACACTTGTGACACTGTACCTGAAGTCCTCCACTGTAACAGAGGACACTTGTGACACTGTACCTGAAGTCCTCCACTATAACAGAGAGGACACTTGTGACACTGTACCTGAAGTCCTCCACTGTAACAGAGGACACTTGTGACACTGTACCTGAAGTCCTCCACTGTAACAGAGGACACTTGTGACACTGTACCTGAAGTCCACTGTAACAGAGAGGACACTTGTGACACTGTACCTGAAGTCCTCCACTGTAACAGAGGACACTTGTGACACTGTACCTGAAGTCCTCCACTGTAACAGAGGACACTTGTGACACTGTACCTGAAGTCCTCCACTATAACAGAGGACACTTGTGACACTGTACCTGAAGTCCTCCACTGTAACAGAGGACACTTGTGACACTGTACCTGAAGTCCACTGTAACAGAGAGGACACTTGTGACACTGTACCTGAAGTCCTCCACTATAACAGAGGACACTTGTGACACTGTACCTGAAGTCCTCCACTGTAACAGAGAGGACACTTGTGACACTGTACCTGAAGTCCACTATAACAGAGGACACTTGTGACACTGTACCTGAAGTCCTCCACTGTAACAGAGAGGACACTTGTGACACTGTACCTGAAGTCCACTGTAACAGAGGACACTTGTGACACTGTACCTGAAGTCCTCCACTATAACAGAGAGGACACTTGTGACACTGTACCTGAAGTCCTCCAAGCTGCACACAAGTGAAAACAACAGGAATCAACAAGGCAAAGGCTCTCCAAAGTGAAAAAAAAAATTCTTGAAATAATGGAACAATGGAAGTCTCAGCAAAAGAACCAGAAAATTTTAAGTGGAAATTTTAGAAATGAAAACAATCTTTTTAGTATCATAGGAGTTTAAAAAGAGTGACAACTAAAAAGAAAAGCCAGTGAACTCAGAGCAATAGACACTACTTAATCTCAGCACAGGGGAAAGGAAACAGCACCAGGGCGAATATTTGTGTCCTTGGTGTCTAAGGTGATAAAAACAAAAACAGTCTGGGGGTGGGGTGGGGGTCCTTAACAGTGGTTAGACTTCCCAAACTGTTAAGTTAAAATTTATAAATTCATTTAAATTTGGTATACTGAAATTTTGCAATCATATGCAAAAATATAAGTAAAGCAGGTTAAAATACAAAGACAAAATTATAAACTGTTGTAACATAAAAGATGTTCATATACCCAAAGTAGGAAGAAGTTCATAAACAAGACCCAGAAGAGAACAACTACTCCCACCAGTAAAAACTGGCCCTTAACTACACTGGAATTCGAAATGCACACACGCAATGGACAGGGCAGTCTACAAACAGGGAGCAGACAGGCGGAGCACACAATAGCTCCTAAAGCATCAGTATCCCAGACAACCAATTCCTACAAATCCATTTTGAAAAACTGACAAAAGCCTGCACATCTCACAGAAAATGGCCAATGAAAAAAATGGGATGAGGCTTGAGCACAGCATATGCAACCATACGAAATACTATTTTATGCAGTATGCACAGGGTGGGCGAAATGGAGTGGTTTTTCTCCTTTATGAAAGATAGGTCAAGATAAATAAACCATGCCCATTTACTCACTTTTTTTGTGGGAAACAATGGAATTATTTTTGCAAATTAAATTCCAAACAGATAAATGGAAGCTGTCTACTTCCAAAGAGCCTTGAGGTTATACAGCAAAGAAACAAGAAAAGTGGAAGTTTTTTTTTTATCAGTTTCTAATAATATAATCCTAAAATCTATACATATCAATCTATTTTTTTTTTTTTTTTTTTTTGGATTTTTCGAGACAGGGTTTCTCTGTGTAGCTTTGCGCCTTTCCTGGAACTCACTTGGTAGCCCAGGCTGGCCTCGAACTCATAGAGATCCTCCTGGCTCTGCCTCCCGAGTGCTGGGATTAAAGGCGTGCGCCACCACCGCCCGGCTCAATCTATTTTTTTTTAAGTCCATCTCTACAAGGCACACAAAATAAAATGCCAGGCTGGCCTCGAACTCAAGAGACCTGCCTGCCTCTGCCTCCTTAGAGCTGGGATTAAAGTCGTACATCACTACTCCTGGCTAAAACACCAGACAGTTCTTATCAGAATAGCAAGGACAGGTTCTACAGAACACTAGAGAAGTGCAGAGTGAGAAACCATTAACAACAGCACATATTGTGTATTATAATTAAACAACTGTACTAGCCCAAATGACAGTCACTAGGAGATCATCAAGTAAGTCACTATATTCTGGCATGTCACAGAGATCTTAAAAAGGACAGCACACATTTATAAACACAAACATGAGTTTAATAGGAAGGAACACACTATCGAGAAAAAACTGCAGGTCAGTTTCGGTGCTGTTGTACCTGTGCAGAACTGTTTCAGTTGTTAAATACACATAGAAATACTGGAGCGAGTCTCTGGGAAGTAAGAATTTTTCTTTTCTTTAATTTTAGATGAATTTCTCACACACACACACACACACACACACACACACACACACACACACACACACACACACGAAAGCACAGGATCCTCCTGCTCACAGACAGGGACTAGAGAAACCGAGAATGTTAAACATGCAGGCTTGTCTCTTCAATGGAAGGGATGTGTATAACCTGTTTTCCACACAGAAGGCTGGGAGTGGATGTTGCTAATAGCCTGGTGAGCTGTGGCATCAGTAGGGCCAGGCCTCACCTGAACCCCCGATTATTATGTTTTCCCCACATTCTCCCTCCCTTTGTCTTAGGCATTGTTTTTCAGTCAATAGAACTCATCCTTATGGGAGATGTCACATGTACTTTATAGCCTGGTGACCTCCATGCTATCTTGATCAGAGACCACACCAGATCCTAGGTCCTTAAGCTACAGAACTCATCTTCATAATCACATGTACTTTGCAAAAGAGTTCCAAAGTAGTCAAGTCTTAAGCTTTATTGTGCACATGGGATTGAGATAAGTGTTATCAGGAAACTTCCCCAAAGCTGTACTGCACTTAAATATGTCAAAATAAACTGCCTGGTGTCAGACTCTAGAAGTCTGAACCAGCACTGACTAAGTCACGCTGAACAAGATTTCCTTATTGCCTCGCTGGCAGTGATGCTCGCAGAGACCCCCACAAATTTTTAAATAAAAAAGCCGGCAGTGGTGGCGCACGCCTTTAATCCCAGCACTCGGGAGGCAGAGGCAGGTGGATCTCTGTGAGTTAGAGGCCAGCCTGGGCTTCAGAGTGAGTTAGTTCCAGGACAGCCAGGGCTACACAGAGAAATTGTCTCAAAAAAACAAAGCAAAACAAAAAAAAAGGGGAGAGGGGGAAAAAAAGCAAAGTAAAATTATGCTGTAATGAAAGCCTACTTAATAGCATACCTAAATTTTTAGGTCAAGTTCAGTTAACTTAAGATTTTTTATTTAGTGAGTGAAAATCCTTCTGTCAAAGTACAAATATGATATTCAAAGGTGTATTATCAGTAATGAGAGGCATGGAATCATTTACAGTGATATTTTATTTGTACTGAAATGTGATTTTATTTGTATGTTAATAAATAAAGTTGCCTGGGGGTCAGAGCTAATAGCAAGCCATAGCAGAGCCGGGCGGTGGTGGTGCACGCCTTTAATCCCAGCTCTTGGGAGGCAGAGCTAGGCGGATCTCTGTGTGTTCAAGGATACACCCAGCATGGAGACACACGCCTTTAATCTCAATACCAACCATAGAAGACCTGGAGGTCTGTATAGACGGGCAGTGATGAGGAGGTCATGTGGTTGGGTTTACAACCAATGAGAAGGCAGAACAGAAAGTCAATAAAAGGACAGACACACAGGAAGGAGGCCTCTTGCTGAGGGGAAGGACAGCGGCAGCAACTACAGCGGCAGCAAAGGGTAAGAAAGGTTTTTTTAGTCTCAGCTCTTAGCTACTGCTCTGACCTCTTGGGCTTTTAACTCTGCATTTGGCTCTGTGTTTCTTATTTAATAAGACTGTTACATCTACAATCATTACAAAGTACTCAAAGGCCTTCAAATACTACCTCTTACAGACACAACAAAATCTACAACTGATCTGTCACATTAGTGAATCACAGAAAAAAGATAGTCAGCAAATGGTTTTCTTCCTGCTGAGCCACCCTGCCAGCCCTTACCAACCTACCTTTATTGTTTGACTATTAATTAGAATCAGCTGTCCTTAAATATTGTTGCATAAAGTCGGAATGATATAAGTCCATATCAAGAAGTCGATGCCACTATGTATTCCGAAATAGTTAAGATTAATTCTAGGAAATAACTGTAAGAAAATGTATGCACCAAACCACAAATGCACATATGGAGAAATATTCATTCGGGAATTAATGTTTCCTACTTATTATAATATCCTACTTCCAAAGAAAACCTCTTCTCTCAAGAGTTTTAACTAAATAATATATTTAATTTTTAAAAACTCAGGTACTTTAAATTTGTAGTACACAGTAATGTTAATTATCTCTGTTCAGCAAAACAAGGGTATGAAAGCAAGATTCCCTTCTGACTTAGGAAGTGAAATAACGACAGAAATTCTTTGTGATGGTTTGAATAAGGATGGCCCTGGAAGGCTCACACATTGAATGTTTAGTCACCAGGAGTGAAATTTCTGAAAGCATCAGAAGGTGTGGCTTGTTGGAGAAAGTGTATCACTGGGGGTGGGCTTTGAGGTTTCAAAAGCCCATACCAGGTCTCCCCCACCCTAACCCCCACTTCCTCCACCTACAGATCAGGATGTAACTCTCAGCTACTTGTCCATAAAAGTTGCCTTGGTCATGGTCTTCACAGCAATAGAACATCAACTAGGATACATTTGTTCTCTACTTTAAAAAATTAAAACTTTTTTCCTTGTAAGCTAAAAAGTCATCTAGAACACAAGAAATTGTTTTTAAGAAAATGAAAAAAAAATCATTTTACTACTAAATTTCAAGGATGCTGCCTAGTTCAAAAAAGAACTGAGTATTCTTCTATCATTAATTCAATATAAAATTTAAAACATGTACAGATAATTCTGTTTCTGATGAGGGTTTTTTGGTGGGACTTCACTGAAGGATAAAGTACACAATCTGATTACTTAGGAGTTACTATTAAATCAGTGTCCATTAAAAACTTTGCTTTCAACTTTTCTCCTCAAGAGGAATGTATATTCCACACCTAACATGCATGTTTCATAGGAGAAAATCATGTAGTGCAAACGCACTCTGCTGTCTCCACTCATCTGTTACAAAGTGAGTACAGTTTTAAGAACGTAGGCAAATACTTACGACACTATTGTCACGTGGTGTACTTAAGAGTGAGGAGGAGATGGGGATGGCGATTTGCTCCCATCTCCAGCCTCTTCTCCTGTCTGACGGACAGGTCTCAGTTGTGGACAGGAAGTGCACACTGCAGCGGCCCAGGCAAGCTGTCTTCTGCTCTTCGCACTCCTGCCTGTTTCCTGCCGCCGCCGTCCCAGACACTCCCGAATCTCCCAACATATCTGACATTCTGAGGAAATCCCCCGGTCCAGATGGCCTACCACAAAGCACTTCTATATTGGCACAGATAAAACCTGCTTGAGACAGCTCCTCTCCTGCCCCTTTGCTCGTTTATAAAGGGACAGGCTGAAGGAGAACCAACAGGAAGAGACAAAGCCTTGGGCTGCCCCAGGCAGCAAACAGGGGTTAGTGCACATTTCCGACCTTCACCACAGTGATGTGGTTGTCCTGAGGCATTACTTTTATGATCTTCAACTGCTCCTTCAAACCCAAACCCTAGATTTCTCCTTCTGAAACACAATACAGTTTCTATAAATAACAGTTGAGAAGTGCCAAAGTGAGCATTTTTTTCTTGTAGGAAATAAAAATAAACAATGTGCGTGCAAAGTGGCAAATCATATTTCCTTTTTCCTTTTGCTTTTGTTTAAAATGAAACCCACTTGAAGTATATAAGAATGATCGTTTTTTCATTAACTTTAAAAACCTAAATATTTAGACCATGGCTGATGAATTATAAGAATTTCACTAATAAATATAATTAACAAAAACTCACTTTCAGAATTATCTAAAAATGTTAAAACTCTAGTAGTATCAATCAATCTGTAAGATGAAACAATTCACAACTGATTACATACTCTAGTGTAAACCATCAATGCTTACAAGTCATGTCAATGTGTAATGAGTCAAATCATAAATATTTTCAGTCTGTCTTACAATACCATATAAAGCCAGGTGACAATGAACATGATGTATTTTTTGTGTGAGCCCTTCTTTTTTTTTTTTTTTTTTTTTTGGTTTTTCGAGACAGGGTTTCTCTGTGTAGCTTTGCGCCTTTCCTGGAACTCACTTGGTAGTCCAGGCTGGCCTCGAACTCACAGAGATCCGCCTGGCTCTGCCTCCCGAGTGCTGGGATTAAAGGCATGCGCCACCACCGCCCGGCTGTGTGAGCCCTTCTAAAGTCAATGAAAGAACAATTCATAAAAAGTGTCAAAGATTCCAGAGAAATTTCTTCAATTTGTTACTCTAAAACAAGTAAATCTAAACTAATCCAAAGTAAACACAAGCAATATGACTGCTATAAACACATTCACACACCAAGAAAATATTATTTAATAGATGAAACTAAACAAACTGACATGAAGCGATGTGAACATGAAGACAAACGAATTGGTAAACTGACAGAAGAGGAGTAGGGAGAACAACCCACATTAATATGGCCAACAACCTTTATGGGAAAGGAGCACAAGAGTGCTCTACAAGAAGATTGAGAAAGCAATTCTGTTTTGATTAACAACTGCTACCAGTTCATCAAAGAACAGGGTTACTGAAAGATTAACAGGACTTAAGTGATTTGAGGAGTATGTAATCTGCTTGAAACATCACAGGCTAGGAAGCCTTCAGATAATGATTCATGAGGAGCTGGGAAGTATGTTGTTATACTCCAATCTCCAAATTTCAGTCTAGTTTTATAATTCTTTATACTAAATGATTACAGTCTCATGAGGTTAGGGCTGTGAAATTTTGCAAGAAGGTGCTTTCTACCTAGGACCTAATGAAAGATCTTTCCTTGCATTATGGCACAACCAACTCTTTTTCCACATCACATTTGAGTAGACAGAGTACTAATAATTTATTTAGATTATATAATTTAGGTAATTCTTTCTTCTCAAATAAATCTGACTTCAGGCCAGAAAGCTGTGGTACCTACTCTTAGCTTAGTTTCTATGTCCAAGAACCATTTACTCTCCTAAAAGATGTATTCAAACTTTTTCAAGTATTTGAATACTATATCTAAAAATTGTCCAAGATGCCAAAGAAAGGGACTGGAGATGTGGTTCAGTGGTAGAGCACTTGCCTAGCACACATGTGGCCTTAGACTGATTTCCAGATCAGCAAGGTAAGATGGGGAAGGGGGGGCACAAAAGGAGGGGAGAGGTGGGAAGGTGAGAGGAAGGACAGAGAGGAGGAGGAGGAAAGGAGAGAGGAAGGACAGAGAGGAGGAGGAGGAAGAGGAAAGGAGAGAGGAAGGACAGAGAGGAGGAGGAGGAAGAGGAAAGGAGAGAGGAAGGACAGAGAGGAGGAGGAGGAAGAGGAAAGGAGAGAGGAAGGACAGAGAGAGGAGAGAGGAAGGACAGAGAGGAGGAGGGAGAGGAAAGGAGAGAGGAAGGACAGAGAGGAGGAGGAGGAAGAGGAAAGGAGAGAGGAAGGACAGAGAGAGGAGAGAGGAAGGACAGAGAGGAGGAGGGAGAGGAAAGGAGAGAGGAAGGACAGAGAGGAGGAGGGAGAGGAAAGGAGAGAGGAAGGACAGAGAGGAGGAGGGAGAGGAAAGGAGAGAGGAAGGACAGAGAGGAGGAGGGAGAGGAAAGGAGAGAGGAAGGACAGAGAGAGGAGAGAGGAAGGACAGAGAGGAGGAGGGAGAGGAAAGGAGAGAGGAAGGACAGAGAGGAGGAGGGAGAGGAAAGGAGAGAGGAAGGACAGAGGAAGGACAGAGAGGAGGAGAGGAAAGGAGAACTGTAATGGTTCATTTTCCTTGTCAATAACACTGGATTTAGAATTACCTAGGAGACAAAAGTCCCAGGGTATCTATCTGTGAGGAGTGAAAGTGGGTTGACGTAGACCTCCTCCCTGAACGTAGGGGTGCTACATTCTCGGGCTGGGGTTCAGGACTAAATAAAGTGGAGGAAGTGGACTTGTATATCAACACTTCTCTCTCTGCTCCTTGAGTGTAGATGCAATGTGACCAGTTACTTCAAGACACTGTCATCATGCCTTTCCTATCAGTAACCCAAACAAAGTCCTATTTTCCTAAGCGGCTTCCTAAGTCACAGCAGTGAGAAATGTAACTAAATCAAACACCTAAAACATCTTAACCCCCAGAAATTTACTCACTAGAAGTTAGAAATGAAAGGGTAGAGCTAAAACACTACCGTGAAGTGGTAAAAGGTGTGGTCTCTCTCCCTATCGTAACAGCCATGGCTGACACTCCAGTGTCAGCTAATGAAAGGTCAGCAAAATTAAAGAGTAACATTTGCTTAGTCAAAGAAGCAAAGGCCCAAGGAAAATTATTTTTTAATGAAGAATACATTTTGCCGCTATGCAGTTTCACAAAAAGGGTGAGCTAAATGCAGCAAGGAATTCAGGCTCTTCTTGGCTTTTCTGGCATCCCTTCCTCCCAGGTACACGACAAGATCCCTTCTGGAATAAAAATCTTACTATCTACCATGAAGCGAAATTGGTCAGAAAATTCTTAATGGCCAGCTCTAACAGGACAGGTTGGGGAGGAAATCAGAGGTAAGTATAAGCATTGTGGCCTGCTCTGGAGGAAGGGGGGAATCAGAGGTAAGCATTACGGCCTGCTCTGGAGGAAGGGGGGAATGTCCTAACTCACTTTTTGTCACAGTGAGGAAAGACTTCTTTCTTTTTTTTTTTAAAGCTCACAAGTAAGTTACAGTTCATCATGGAGGGCAACCAAGGCAGGAACTCAAGCAGAGACCATGGAAGAACCCTGTTTACTAGCTGGCTTCCCCCGGCTTGCTCAGCTAACTTCCCTAGACAGCATGTGCCCATCTGTCCAAGGAGCTGGACCCTCCTCTATCTCCTAGCAATTAAGAAAGTGCCCCATGCCCAAGCCAATCTGATAGGGCAATTCCTCAGCTGAGGTCTGTAAAATTGACAATGGTTCAATTTCCACGACCCTCCTTGAGGAAGAGAAATTCTTACCTCTCAGGTTCATGTTCTTCTGGGAGGGGCAAGAAAGGGTGAAGGGAGAAGGTTAGAGAGATGCTGGTTGTGAGGTCTCTCTAACATCCTGTAAGGTAGTGTTCTCAGATGTCCTGGAACTCACTTGGTAGCCCAGGCTGGCCTCGACCTCACAGAGATCCGCCTGCCTCTGCCTCCGAAATGCTGGGATTAAAGGCGTGCGCCACCATGTCCTACCCAGTTTGCAGCTGTTTCAATCTACAGATATGGAACCCACCCACCCACTTTATCTGCGCCTTTCTTATCTTTCCTTCATTCTTCGATAAAAGTCTCTGGGGGTGGGGGCCTGCAAGCCCTTTCCTGTCGGCACAAACCACTCTTCCTTCTCTAACCCTGCAGCTATAAGCCTCTCACTGGCCTTGCTTAGCACCCTCCTCACCCTTACCACTCCGAACTCCTTTCCATTGGCACACAGACTCTGTTAACTCGGCCTCTGTCTCCTGTCCCTCCTTCGCTGTTCTGCAGTTGTGGTTTTCGTTTTTGATCACCCCACTGAAACATCCGTGGTAAAGGTCCTCTAACAGCCAAACAAACAGAGCCTGTCTTTTGGTATCTTTGTAACCCATGGCGTAGTTTCTTCTGTCCTGTATCTACATTACCTGTTAATTTTCCTATCTTCTCTATGGTGTAAGATTGGCTCTGTTCTATTCTCACTGAAAGCCATCAATTCTCATGACTCCAGTTATCAGCTAGATGCCAATACTGTTCCCAAAGGTAAGTCTTTGGGTGTCTACCTTAAGCCTAAGACCTCCTCTGTTGCAGTGACCTCAGTCTCCTCAGGCCCAAGGCAGCCCATCATTCTTGTCTCTCTCCTGTTTCTTTCCCTTTCTTCCCTACCCTGGTGCACATAACCTAGCCATTTACTCAACCAACCAGTAGAAACACAGAAGGTCTCTTCTACCGCTTATTCCTGTATCTATCCAGTGATGACATGTACACTTGCATACATACACAAACACGCTTCTTCAGATGTTATTCCCTAAACAATAAAATAGAATTCCTCTCTGTGCACCAGTTACATTGTATTAAGGGACATAAGTAAACCAGAGATTCAAGCACCATCTTATACAGGAACTGATGAGTTTGTCTCGGAGAGATGCCCACATCTGTCTCTGTGCCTGTACCGCATCTGGGAAGCCCATTTGCTGAGCAGCACCATTTCAGGAGCTTCAGCTAAGGGTTAAGGATGACACTGGCTATTCCATCTAATCCATACTACTTTGAGATGTAGTTAGCTAGCTTTTAATAAAGTTACATTTCAAAGTTCTTGCTAGATCATAAAGTCCTAGAGAACTTTATTTTTTAATTTTCTTATATACCTGAAAAAATATCACATGAGGCAGTCCTGTGCATGATTAATTTGTACATTTCAGTATGAGCAGCAAAGACAAAATAAAGCGAGGGGTGGGGATTACCTTGGTGACATGCAAGAGGTGGAGGTTACTTTTAAAAAACAGAAGGCCTGCCTGACAGCAGAGCAAGGCAGTTTCCATCCTTGTACTCACATAAAAGTGGGAGGAGAGAACGGGCCCCACACAAGCCTATATGGGATTTCATGATGCTAGAAAGGTTCTGGAAGCGGCCGTTTTAGAACTGTACGACAAACAGTAAACAAAACAGAGGACTTAAGCCACTCCCTCAGTCCCTCAAGGCAGCATCTCTGTTTCTGAGTGCTTTAGACGAGCAGTCCTTCTCTCTGTCTGCCCTAACCACAAAAATGAGTAAGAATGTTGCTGTTAGTATTAGGGATTTAGTCAAGAGGCTAGATTAAACACACACACACACACACACACACACACACACACACACACACACACACAGAGAGAGAGAAAGAGAGAGAGAGAGAGACAGAGAAACAGAGAGAGACAGAGAGAACAAAAACACAACTAAACTTTTCACCCACCCCCTCTCACTGTGTAGCCCTGGCTATCCTGGAACTCACTCTGTAGACCAAGCTGCCCTCGAATTCAGAGATCCATCTGCCTCTGCCTCCTGAATGCTGGGATTAAAGGTGCACACCACTACACCCAGATGTTCAGCTTATTTTTATATATTTTATATGAAAATTGAAGTGCTTTATTTCTCAGCTTTACAAAGATCGTGGTATGAAGGGGAAAGGGACTCACGTGGGAAGAGGTGAGGAGGGCTGAGGAGGAGGTGGGAGCAAGAATAATCCGCACTTAAAGACATCTGAAAAGGCCATATGGAAACTACTATTCATAAACATTGAGTGCGTGCGTGCGTGCGTGCGTGCGTGCGTGCGTATGTGTGTGTATATGTATGTGTGTACACGCGCGTGCTTGCTTGCTTAATTGGAGTTACTCTACATAGGGGATACAAAATGCTCCCCTCAGAAGCTGTAAGTTGTCCAATGAAATTTGTAGCGCAGGTGTGAGACACTCCCCTTCGCGTTGTTGGAAAAGGGTACCCTGGAGACCCTCAAAATACAACAGGCTATTGTCACTGCTCTCGATGAAAGAACTTACTGCTCAGGACATCACATACTTGGTCACAGGACAGAGAAATCAAGCTGGCACTGACAAGGACGCTGTCCTGCTGAACAGACTTGTATAGTACAGTGCTACGTAGGCCGCTCTCAGAAAAGGTCATCCGAAATCGTACCCAACTGTGAATGCTGTGAACTACAGTAAGGACTAGAGTGGGACATATAACTGTGTACAATGGTGGTAAAGATGTTACGGTGGAGGTGGTGGTGTGTGTGTGTGGGGGGGGGAGCAATCAACCATTTTCTGATGGGATTTAAGGTCAGCTCCATAGGAGTACTGTGAATCTAGTCAAGAACCCATGGTTGAGGAGCCCACTGGTGTCAGGGTGAATCTACTACTATTATTTTGTTAAACAAACATGGGCGAATTTCTTAACATATCTATGCCTAGGCTGTCCATCTTTGTAATTTTCAAGATTTGTTTTTATTTCATGGGTAGGGGTGTTTTGCCTGCATCTATGTCTATGTATCATGAGCATGGGAATTGAACCTGGGTCCTCTAGAAGAGCAACCAGCACATTTAATTGCTGAGCCTATTCCCCAGTCCTGGACTGTCCATCTTTAAAATGAGGTTAAGAGCATCTAACACATAAAATTATGGAAAATCAAGTGAGATAAGTCATTGACAAGCATGTAAAGCATGGCTATAATCCCAGCATTCCATTGACAGGCAGGAGAATTAAGGTTAAGACCAGTCTGAGCTGTTTCACAAAAAGCAAATCAGACAAAACAAGCATGTAAAAAGAACAGTAAGTACTAAAGTACATAAATATTCACTATTCCAAAATAAATGCCTGTAAAGCCCATATCTGGACTGCCATAAAGATATGTAAGTCCTATAGTTAAAGATTTATTAAAACCTAGTTTTAGGAGCATCAGCACAGAGACACTGCATATTTTACTAATTATTATCTAAATTCCATTTCATAATCAAAAATTGCAAAATGAATTAAATTGGAATTTTTAGGAAAGAAAAAAAGACACATAGCTATATGTTATTTATATGACATTCTTTTTCTTCTTCTTTTTTTTTTTTTGGTTTTTGGTTTTTTTAAGACAGGGTCTCTCTGTGTGTTTTTGGTGCCTGTCCTGGATCTTACTCTGTAAACCAGGTTGGCCTCGAACTCACAGAGATCTGCCTGCCTCTGCCTCCCAGTGCTGGAATTAAAGGCTTGTGCTGCCGCCGCCAGCACCACCCGGCTTATGACAATCATTTTTAACAGTAAACTAATCATACACTAGGTATTCTTAGAGTTTGGATAATACACATTTTCAACCCTAGAGAGAGTGTTGAAATTGGGAGAGGGAGGAAAAAGGAAAACAAAATACAATAGAGTACAGAGTGAATGTGACCCTGATAAATGTGTCAACCAACTACAAGGTGTGTCAACAGTACTTATCAATTTCACTCCTAACACAAGTACCTGTTGTAGAGTATTATTTTAAGATGTGTTATTTGTTTATGCTGTGGAACATCTAATGATGCAAAGATGTGTTGCATTCTTTTATGTTGCATTTGTTTAACTCTGTGAAGCTGTGTTACTGTGCCTGTCTAAAACATCTGACGGTCTAATAAAGAGCTGAATGGTCAATAGCAAGGCAGGAGAAAGGATAGGCAGGGCTGGCAGGCAGAAAGAATAGACAGAAGGAGAAATCTGGGAGGAAAAGAAGAAGGAGCAAAAGAACAAGGAGAGGAGGACACCAGGGGTCAGCTACCCAGCCACCCAGCCAGCCACGGAGTAAGAGTGAAAGTAAGATTACAGAAGTAAAGAAAGGAAAAGGCCCAGAGGCAAAAGGTAGATGGGTTAATTTAAGAAAAGCTGACAAGAAACAATAAGGGCAGGCATTTATAAGAAATAAGTCTCCATGTGTGATTTATTTAGGAGCTGGGTGGCGGGCCCCCAAAAGAGCAAAGAGTAAAAAGAGCAAAAACAAACAACAGGTACTGTGTATATGAAGGGCGAAGGCATCACAGAGCACCTCACACAGAACTGAGTTCTTGGACAAGCAGGTTAGGGGTTTTCTTTGTGGGTAGGACAGTAGGGTAGAATAGCCTGAAGAGGCTCGTGCTACTTTAAAAACACATAAGGTATTCTAACTCTTTCTTTTAAAAGAGAGAGGCTAGGGAGACCGCTCAGTTGGCAAAGCGCTTGTGTTAAGAATGGAGACCTTAGTTTGGATCCCCAGCACTGTGAAAAGGCTGGGCAAGGTGGAAATGACATCCACCATCCAGGAGGATCCCTGGGGCTTTCTGAGCTCAGTCTGGCTAAATAGGCAAGCCCTAGGTTCAGTGACAGACCCTATCTAAATGTAAAACAAACAGGGGGTGGTGAGAGATGGCTCAGTGGTCAAGAGCACTGGCTACTCTTGCAGAGGACCAGAGTTCAATTCCCAGCACCCATGTGGTCCTTTACAACTGTCTATAACTTCAGTCTCAGGGGATATGACACCCTCTTCTAGCTCCCATGGGCACTGCATGCAAATGGTGCACAGAAACATGCAGGCAAAACACCCATACACACAAAATAATAAAGGTTAAAAACCTTTTTAAAATAAAAACTTTTAAGAAGGTGGTGGAAATGATAAACGTCCCCTAAAATCAAAACACACACACACACACACACACACACACACACACACACACACACACACACACACACGAGATCATGTACACACACACCATGTGTGTGTTGTATACTTACATGAACATAAAACTGACAGAAAAAAGACTAGACTGTTTAATCACTTTAGCAAAAGGCTCAAGAAAACCTTGCTTTCTTTTTAAATAGATTCCTTTTCTTGAATTTCATGGAAAATTTTTGGCAATCTGCTAAAAGAATCAAAATTTTTATTTTTTAAGGAACTAAATATTAATAGTCACATACTTCTTCATCCTTTCATTTAACATTTTAAATTTATTGACAAGTTTGTATATGTGGTGAATAGTATAACATTTTGATATATATACACATATATCACACACTATATATATATATATATCTACACACATACACACACACACACACACACTACAAAATGGTAAATCCACGTACGTGCATCACTTCACATAAACACACGTAATCTATTCTCAGGACTGCCAAGATGGCTCAGCAGATACAGGTGCTTGCCACAAAAACCAGGCAACTTGAGTTCAATTCCCGGAACCCACATAAAAGTGGAAGAAAATATAAACTTCATGAAATCATCTTCTGACCCTGTGCACTTACACACACACACACACACACACACACACACACACACACACTTTAAAATAAAAAAAAATCTGTCCTCAGCAATTTTTCCAAATATACAGTACATTGTTACTAACTGTGCAAACCATGATGTAAATAAAGTAAAGGAGTCTTCCTCGGAATTATTCCTTTTTTAATGAAATTGTGCCCTTTAACCTACGTCTTCCCAGTCTCTACCACCGGAGCCCTACCTCCAAGCCCTGGGTAAACACTATTACTCTTGTACGAGCTCAATGCTTTCTAGGTTCTGTATGAAGTGAGATGATATAAAGCTGCCTTATGTGTCTGGCTTTTTTCACTTAACACGATGCCCTGCAGGCTCCTCTGTGTTCCTAAAGATGGCAATGCTTTCTGTTCTAAAAATGAATAAAGGATTAGTTGTCTTTTTATCCAGCCAACTGTTGGTAGACACTTAAATTGATGCTGTACCTTGTCTACCGTGAATGATGCTAAAACAAACATGCAAGTGTAGTGATCTTTGATAAACTGAATTTCATATCTTTTGAATATGTACCTAGCAGGACTGTTAGACTACATGGGGATACAATTTTAAAAATTTTAGAGAACTTCCATACTTTTGTCCATAATGGCTTTAAAACTGTTGAGGTTTTCACTTTTTTGTTTTAAAATATATAATGGTCACCCATCACAGGCCAAGAATTATATAAAAACATACACACATATACGTATTATTATACACACAGGTAAAATAAAGATGCAGACTTAGGAGTATACAGAAGATTCAGTAGATGAATTTTACTTTAGTTTTGGTATGACCATGAAACAAAAGAAACAGAATTGGCGGACTGTTTCAAGTCCGCCCACAAATGTCTCAAAACTGCACTGCAGTCACAGGAGATGTAATATACTGCTGCACCATGAACACATAATTAACACATAATCATACAATTATAGTGCATTTGTTAAGGTAGCATTATTCTTTTAAAACAAAATAAAATTTTAAACTTTTCCATACTATTTATACATCCTATATTCAGTGGCTAATTTGCCTATTGTCATGTTAAATCTCAGGCTACGAGGTATAACACATACAAGAAATATGCATATATAGTCTATAAACCAACAAAAAGGCCTCAGCAAAAAAGGAAACAAGGAAAAGCCATAAACAGGCCAATTCTGTTTGTAGGAGGGAACATGGGTCAGTCTCCTGTTAACTAGGCACATAAAATTAAAACAAGATTATAAGGAAACAAACATAAGAGGCCTAGCAACACCCAAACTGCTCAGATTCATAGTACTTGCACGTCTCTATCTTCTGAGGGGAAGTGCATGTTATAAACCACTTCAGAGGAGGATCCAGCAAGACTTACTAAATTTCAAGTTACATTTTTTTTCTGTAATCCAGCAATCCTACTTACAGAAATGGACAATTTGAGGTTCCTTCTTCCAAGATGACCTTAGCTTACGTCAAGCTGACAGGGCAACTGTGCAGCACAGCACAGTGTATGCACACAGCAGGAGGTGAGGAGGGCGACAGGACTGGAGCACACCCAGACAGCACTTCTAGAGACAGCAGGGGTTCTACTACGCTGAAACTTGCAAGTAAACTTGACCTCGTGATGACCTTTCCGCCTTAGCACCCCCAAATGCTGGGGTTACAGGGGTGGTCTCTACACCCAGCCTCCAATCTGTACAATACTCTAACTTCACTACCTTCACCTCAGAATTTTGTGTCCTTACTTCATCCTCCTTGAAAGGAAAAAGAGCAGAATTCAGGTAAAAGTCCCATTTCCAATTAGTACCCTTCCTGACACCTTTCTGGCCAACTCACCGAAAAGTTTCTTGGTTAAACACTGACCCTTTCCCAGTCCTCTGTGGTGCATCTCAACTGCCACAGTACCCGTAAAATGAAAACATTAACAACCTTTATCACTGAAAAGAAACCTTTTTCTAATCTCTTATTTGCTATAACATAGTTTCAGATTCAGTGAGGAACAAAGTTTGTCTGATTTCTTCCACTTACTTTGTTTCTCTGTCACTTCCACAGTCTTCAAATCTGTAAGACTTAGTCACAGTCCTGGAGGCAATATAATTAACGTTGGTCTGTTGAGGGGCATCTTTGGGGACCAGCTACACGATAGTATCTAGAACATCTTATTCTCTCTGTCTCTCCCTCTCCCTCCTCTCCCTCTTCCTCTCTCTCTCTCTCTCTCTCTCTGGTTTTTCGAGATAGGGTTTCTCTGTGTAACAGTCCTAGCTGTCCTGGATCTCACTCTGTAGACCAGGCTGGCCTCAAACTCACAGAGATCCACCTGCCTATGCCTCCCAAGTGCTAGGATTAAAGGCCTGCACCACCATGGCCCAGCCAGAACATCTTATAAACATACAGGCTTGTTTTCACAAATTTCAACTCTGGTTTCCTGGAATACTTTCTCCAGGAGTAGTAAATTTTCACTGAAAAAGTCCAACTACCTTGACCCACAGCGCAGTAGAGGACATGTATGTGTATGTGCTTGGTTGGACAGTTTCAACAGCCTACAGACTGCCAGGCATTCTGGTCCATGCATCAGATGATAAAGGAAACACCAGGACTCTCTAGTTGGATATCAGCCAGTGAGCCTCAGCCCTGCCCAAACTCCTGCCCTACTAATGATATGAGGTTTAACAACATGATTGCTTTATATCCTTGAGTTTTAAGTGTCAAATTACATAATAAGTATTAAGCCTTAACTTCCACTTTTGTACAGTGATAGTCTCAAGTAGCTGCTTTAAAAATATCCAGATAGACGGTTCATTTCTGTGTATGTTACATGTTTGTGTGTGAGCATATGTCTGTGATATGCAACCATGTGTGTGCATGTGCACTTGGAAGTCAGGAGTTGATGTTAGGTGTCTTGCTCAATAGCTTTCTACCTTATTTTCTGAGACAGGATCTCCCGCTGAGCCTCTATTACACTAACTCAGCAGTTCTGAGAAACCCCAGGGCTTGTCCTGTCTCCACCCTGTCAGCACTGGGACTACTGGCTCCTGGGTACTGGGGACAAACTCACATGCACCTTGCCTGACAATCACCAACTGAACCCTGCCCCCAGATACAGTTTGATACTCTTGGAACAGTACAGTGCTGTCCTGAAACAAATACTGAAAAATGTTAGTAAGATGCAGAAATACACAAAATAATAGCCTGCCTGACTGGGGCACAGGATAATGTATACCTACAGTAATAATACCTGTCTTGTCAACACACCTGGTGATTGGATAGAAAGGAGTTCTAATAAGAAATGAAGACAGATTTCTTTCAGTGAATACCTGAAGCAGAGGTTTCAAAACTACACCCAAAATAATCTAAATATTAACATTAATACTCTCAATATCTTGTGTTAAAACAAGTTATATGTACAAAAAATGTACTGTGGAATCTGTTTTTAATATATTTCCTCTTCTCTCTTTGAAATGGCAATTCAGCTGGGACTGGAGAGATGGCTCAGTGGTCAAGAACACTGGCTGTTCTTCCTGGAGACCTAGGTTTGATGCCTAGCATCCATATGGTGGCTCACAACTGTTTGTAACTCATTCCAGGGGATCTGACAAACTCTTCTGGCCTCCGAGGCACTAGATGCATGTTTTGCAGACAAACGTGCAGGCAAACACCCATACACATACATACATACATACATACATACATACATATATATATATATATATATATACATAATAAATAAAGGTAAAACAACCAAGTGAAAATGTTAAATAATTACCAGAAGGGAAAGAAACACTAAATACCCACTAGTTCAACTAGGCATGGTGGCACAGGCCTGTCACATCAACTAAGAACCACATACCAAGGAAACTAATCGGGAAATAGGAGTTGCTACTTTTGCATGTGCCATTTGACTTCCGAGAGGTGTCAAAATGGTGTAGCATGCTTAGAAGGCGGCTTTTGAGTTTGAGGCCAACCTAGGCTACATGAGGAAAACACACACGCACATGCATGCATGCACACACACACATTCACAGGGTTGGGGGATCACTAAAACCCAACACCAAAAACTTTCAAAAGTTAAATAGGCCGGGCGGTGGTGGCGCACGCCTTTAATCCCAGCACTCGGGAGGCAGAGCCAGGCGGATCTCTGTGAGTTCGAGGCCAGCCTGGGCTACCAAGTGAGTCCCAGGAAAGGCGCAAAGCTACACAGAGAAACCCTGTCTCGAAAAACCAAAAAAAAAAAAAAAAAAAAAAAAAAGTTAAATAATAACTCCAAAATAGAGCACTACAATGACTGAAGAAAGCATACATATATATAAATAAAGGCATGAGGCATGTCTGGGAAGTGTTACTGTTTGCCCATAGCTTAAGTTTCTATATCTACAAGGAGGAAGCATAACTCAGCCTAGTCAGAACACTGCAGCTGCACTATGCAGTAACAGGAACAAAGTAACAACTTAAATTCCATTGTTTCAATAAGAAAGTATGTAACCTTCCTGGAAGGAGGAAGAGTCCAACCCGTTTGATCATTTCTAATACGCAAGTCTGACAATAATCAGAAACAACTTGAGGCACACTATACTTTACAGGTATGTCTTTAAATTCTAATCCACAAAGAGAGGGAATTAATCTATTAGTTCAAATACTTTCAAATATTTCAGTACCACCAACACAAGAATCCACCCACTAAAGAGAAAACAGAAAATTTGAATTGCTACCACAAAATAGGCTGATAACACTATTAAACTCACAAGTAGCCATTATAATCCACTGTAAAGATTTAAATTTTATTATTTACTGACTCGATCTATATTACAAACCAAAGACATATCACTTCAATAGTATACTTGCTAAAGACCGCACATCCTAATTTAGCTGTGATGAAGTAACAAGCAACCTCAAATTCATCCTACAAAATAAATGCTCAGCAATCTTTAAATGCCTGTGTCATGGGGATGGGGGAATACTCTAAAGAACATTTCAGTTCCAGATTAAATAAGAGAAGAATCCCCTATAAGACTAAAGAGACACTTTTTTTTAAAGTGCCATGTTTAATCTTAGACTGGGCCAGGAAAAAAATTACTATAGCTATGTATACTATGTAGATAAATAGATATACTATGTATATCTATGAACAAGTGTATCAATAACTTCCTGCATCCATATTTGTTGAACATATATATGGTTTCAGAGTTGACCACTTTGTATTATTGTATTATATGTATGCATGTATCAATAATCAAATATGTGTATGTATGTATATATGTAACAATAATCAAATGTATATGCATATATGTAACAATAATAAAAGGTTATTAATTTCAGAGTTGGGAGGTAGGGAGGAATTAGAAAAGGAGTACCTTTGAAGGGATGGAGGGAGGAAAGCGAGGTAATTTTATTTTAATTAAAAATATATTAAAGGGGCTAGAAAGATGGCTCAGCTGTTAAGAGCACTGTCTGCTCTTCCAGAAGACCCATGTTCAATTCTTAGCATGCACAGAGAGGCTCACAATCATCTGTAATTCCAGTTGAAGGGGATCTGACATCCTCTTCTGGCTTCCGTGGGCACTGGGAATGTGTGTGGTACACAGACATATATGAAGCAAAATGCCCATACACATAAAATAAAAATCAACAACCAAAGAATGTTTAATGTATTAAAAAATAAAAAAATTACTCTATCATGAGAAAGCAATTGTGCATAATTTCATTTTCTGGCTGTGGTCAGGTTGTATAACTCAGTGTGTTTATTCTGAGGAACTGTCTGTTGACCAGTCAGCATTTTACTTAGTTGACTATACCTGCAGCTTACTTAAATGGTTCAGTAGAGAAAAATGTTACGCAGACACAATGATATAACAAACAGAAAAATATTATGAAATATGAATCTTAGCTAAGGATATTCAGAAATTATTTTTACCATTTTAACTTTTCTATAAACTAAATTACTTAAAAATAAAAAGAGGTATGGCGCACGCCTTTAATCCCAGCATTCAGGAGGCAGAGCCAGGTGGATCTCTGTGAGTTTGAGGCCAGCCTGGTCTACAGAGCGAGATCCAGAGATGGGCACCAAAACTACACGGAGAAACCCTGTCTCAAACCTCCCCCCACCCAAAAAAGAATAAAATAAAAAAATAAATGAGTGAGTGAGTGAAGTTAGAACAGGAGTAATAACCTTTTTTAGAAAATTTTTCATACGCAAAAACATAGAATTCATGAAGTTTAAGATTCCCTCAAGTTCTAGGATAAGTCAAATGCTCACCAAATATCTAAGGAAACCAACACTAGGTCTGACATAAAACAACTGTAAGATGTGGCGACTACGTCCAGAGTCTCCAATCTAGCTGGAGTGTGTTCTCCTACGGTGTTCACTGAAGCAGTGTATTAACCGCCAAACGAGCCACAGAGACGGCAGGAGCGAGGAACTTGAAGGGGTAAAGGTCATGTACAAAAGAAACGATCTTCTTAGAAGAAACAACTTGAGTCTTAAAGCCTAAGGAGAGCCGGGTGGCAGTGGGGCACGCCTTTAATCCCAGCACTCGGAAGGCAGAGGCAGGTGGGTGGATCTTTGTGAGTTCAAGGCCAGCCTGGTCTACAGAGCGAGATCCAGGAAAGGCGCAAAGCTACAGAGAAATCCTGTCTCGAAAAACCAAAAAAAAAAAAAAAAAAAAAAAAAGCCTAAGGAAAAACTGGCTAGTCGAAAAGGATAAGGAAATCCCAAAGTGGTAGAATAACTGAATAAATCATGAATAATAAATACTACATACACAATCTGCTAACACGGGATAATGAAACATGTGGCTGGCCAAGAGAGTTGGGGCTAAATTACAGAGCACTCTGCCTGAATACTAATGCCCCCCAACCTGGATTTCATACTAGTGTCTTTACCCAACTGATAAACGATTCTCAAAGAGTATTACAAATCAGTTCTCTATTTCTGTCTAGAATCCGACCAGTTCCCTCCTTGTGACAATTCCTTAGAAACCCTTCCTACTGTACTAACAGATCTATTGATTTCTCCATTAGAGCGCCTCTGTGATTCAGCCCACCCTGTGTGTCACTGAAAATCAATGGAGGTCAGGCCAGCCAGGAAACTGACTCAGCACCAACTGTGTACATAGTCTCTACAAAGGATCAGCCTATACCTAGAATTATTAATAGTCAAACTGAAACTGGTTTACTTTTAGTTATATCTTTTACACACCAAAAACAAAAATGTAAACTTCTACTGATAAACTTCCAATTGTATAAGGACAGACTTATTTTATTAGTGTTGATTTGTCAACACTAAAGTTTTCATTAAACATTTTAATTCAGAACCATGTATCAGTGATCACATCTGGAAGTGGTTTCTCCTTGCTCATAAGCCAAACTTACACTAAATGCAGTCTACAAGGTCAAATTTGTGAATGTCAAAATGTAGTCTAAGAAGCCAATTTTGTCAATTTAGGATGAATCATCTTGTGAGAGCTCTTCATTTAATTTTCATTGCCCCTTTCACTGAACTCAAGAATCAAATTACCTCAGCACCTCATAACAAAAAGAAAGTTGACCTTCAACATTCTTTTGACAACCAGGTATGGTAGTACAGACCCGTAATCCTACAGTAACTGGAGGCTGAAACAAGAGCATCAAAAATTTGAGGTCAGGAGGGGCCACATAGTGAGACGCCGTCTCAAATATACTGAAGTAAAGGGCTGCAGAAATGTCTTCACAGTTAGGAGCAGGTAATGCTCTTCTAGAGAACCATAGTTCAGTTCTGACACTCACTTACAGCAGCTCATAACCATCTGCAACTCCAGCTCCGGGGAATCTGACGCTCTTCTGGTCTCCATGGGAACCCAGAACAGACACATAATCAAAAAATAAAATACAGAACAAACTGACAACTTCTTACAAATGAGATGAATATTTTTGACTTCTAAAAAACATATGGTCTGGATTTGGTGGTACATACTTGTAATCCCAGCACTTGAGACTATGGCAGGAAGATCTGAGTCAAAGGCCAGCCTGAGCTGCACAGTGAGATAATCTCTCTTAATCTGTGTGTATGAGCATACATGAACACATACACATACACAAACACTAAAACATGAGATTATAACAAGAGGTTAAAATTAAAACCCTAAAATCTTAGAATTTAATAGATTTCTGGTGAAAACAACATTTACCTACATTAGTTTCTAATTTGTAACTACACCAAATAAAACTAGTTTATTCTTAAAAACTATTACAAGAGTTCTCTATGTTTATTACCCTAGCAGAGAATAATTACAGCCAGCATTTCATCTGTAAGTTACTGCCCACAGGACAACTCTAAGCACATCACTTGTTTATATGAACTAAAATTAAGAAATTTTTAAAATTTTAAGGTGAAAAATATTCAAAGAACAGTTTTCTGTGACCCATGAAAATTATATAAAATTGTTTTGTAAGGACTCATATCCATTGTTTTTAAAATTTTCTTTTATATATATTTTTACTTATTTTAGGTGTGGCTGTTTTCACTGAATGTACGTCTGTATATAATGTGCCTACAGAGACCAGAAGGTAGCACTGAATCCAGGAACTGGAGTTACAGGTGGTTTTGAGCCACAATGTGGGTGCTGGGAATTGAACCCAGGTCCTCTAGAAGAGCAGATAGTGCTCTGAACCACTAAGCCATCTCTCCAGACCCTATTTTAGATATTTTCTATAGCTGTTTTACAAAAGTAGTCCGTATGCTCCAGTTGGTCCTTTACTGAAGAAGTTGACCAACGCAACCCCTGCTGTATAGATGAGATTGATGCAATGGCAGACAGGAAGATCAAAAGAACTCAGGTTCAAAATTGGCTGTGATACTAATCTGGTTATACAGCTAGTCTAAAGTCATCAAGTAGCTATAAAAATAATTTCTAGTATCTGTTTATAAAGAGATAAACATACACAAAGTGCTGAGTACTGTATCTGTATACAGGGCTGAGTAGCTCTACTGTTAAGTGGTCTTATACTTTCCTTATTATAAGCACTAATCAAAGCAGACCATCTGTCACCTTATATAACCATCATGTGTTTGTGCTAACATTGAAGAGCTTTTTTCTTTTGGACGCTTTGAAACACACACTGTGGGCTCTGTGCAGTAGTCACCATGCTGTGTGGTAGTCACGCCAGCCCACTCCTAGCTTCCCTCCTGACAACTCCCGCAACCTTTCCAGCATCTGCCCTCTTTCCCCACCCACACCCACTCACACCTCCAACAGTCTGGACATCACCACTCTCTCTACTTCTGTGACTCTGACTCTCTCAGATTCCACACATAGGTCACACAGTTCTTGTCTCTGGGCTTCATTTAGTCCACTTAGTCTAATGCCCCAAATTATGGAATCCCCTCCTCCAGTGGTACTTTATTTTATATATGCCACATTTTAAAACCCCACCCATTAATAGGCATCTTACTTATTTCTATGCTTCCACTACTGTGCATGTTTCAGCTCTTTCAATTCCTTTGAATATGTATCATAGAAATGTGATATCATATATATAACTTGTATCTCAATCAAAAAAAAAAAAAAGGTTTCAGCCTTAAGTTCAACTTCATAGACCAAATTATTGTAATTGTGAGCTGGTGAGATGGCTGTGGGTAAAGGTGTCTACCACCAAGCCTGATAACCTGAGTTCAATCCCCAGAGCCCAGAGGTAGAAGGGGAACTACTCCTGAAACTTGTCCTCTGACCTCCACATATGTGCCTCAGCACACGCATGCACACGCGAACACACAATTAATTACTATAAAAAACTTGTTCCATCGCCATGCTGGTGCTCTATGCAACAGTTAGAGGCTGTGACTTGTTTCAGTTACCAAGATCATCCTTTGGGGAACAGAGCAGGCAATCCACAGTGCTTAGAGGCCACAGCAAAAACCCTGCACGGACGATGCTGGCCCTTTTCCTCTATTCTCGCTTGGAAATTTTAGTCCTTTACATACTATTTTTTTCTCCCCACTGAAGAGTAAATGAAAGGCATGCCAATGCTATCATGTGAGTGTCTATAACACAAGCCAAAAAAAAAAAAAGATTTAAAACATTCCTTCAGATATGAATTTAGAATTGTTATGAGGTTTAGAGCCAAACTGCTAAACTTGAGGATTACTGTCTCTGCAAAGAAAGTTTATGAGTCTGAAATAGTACCAAGATTTCTGAAATTCTCTTTTCAACTACAGCAGGTGGGGATTAAGAGTGGGGCGATTACTTTTGATCATAATAACCAACAAAGCAGCATTTATCTATACAAGCACTCAAACTGAATTCAGAAATGTACTGTCTATAGCTTATCAGTCACATGTAGTGCAAAGATCAGAAATGATAATTCCTACATCTACATACTAGTAATAACTCGATTCTAAATTTCAGCAACCTGATTTGCTTAGACCTTGTTCATCCTGTTAAAGACCAATATTCTGTTTCAAAGCATCTTTTGAAACTTGCACAAATGGTAATTCATGTAACACTTACCACCCGAAAACAAACTGTATCCCTTTAATGCTCCCAGTCACATAGCCACCATCTACCTGGTAAATAACATAACAGGGATGTCTATAAAGCAGATTCCTAATCTTTCCTACTTCTCCCTCCCAATAAGAAGCCCACTTTCAAACTTTCACTAAAGGATGCCTTTGGCAATGTTCTTTTACAAATAAACTTCTTGATAGAACCACATCCTAGAGCAGAGACAGTGTTCTAAGAGACATCATCTCCACTCCTGCTGAGTAAAAATGGCAGCTGGTCAGAGTCTACCTTTCACACTTCCTATCTGCTTACTATGGCACACACAATTGCTCCAAGAGAGTCAGTCCTGTTACATCTTTTCTCCTTGTAATTAGATCCTAACTGACTTAATCATTCATCATTATCCACGAACCAATTTTCCACTGTCCAAATTACAGACAAGATTTAATGCTAGACTGACCACCTACCAGCTTTCCTAGCACCATCAGCCTGAGGAATCTTAGAGGTCCCCAGACAGACACCTGGCTACAAATGGATTTTTCATTTACTACTCTCCTGGACAATTCACCCCTGTGACCACTCACCTTACCATCCACAACAGTTTCTCATCCTAAGTTTTTAACTTAGGATCTTAGAAAACAAGTTTCTTTCATGGTTTTAACTCCCTGTACCCTCATCACGTTTTACTTTTAGCTTTTTCTGTTTGCACTCAGAACCCTTCATCCACCCACACCCCTCTTTCCCTTTCAAGCTCTAGTTTTGGCCCAGGGTCTCTGTTATACTGCACAAAGCAGGTCTACTTTTTTTTTTTTTTTTTTTTTTTTTTTTTTTGACACAGGGTTTGTCTGTGTAGCCCTGGCTGTCCTGGAACTCTCTCTATAGACCAGGCAGGTCTACATTCTCTTTCCACTGCCTGCCAGACTAAGTGGAATGTGTTCAGAGTGGGTGTGGCTAATTATACTTCCCCATAGAAAAGTCTCACGGTCTAGACTTGTTGGTGACTGCAGGAGACGCTCAGCTTGTCCTTTAGATTTCCTCCCTAGTCCCCAATTCTATTATCCAAGTTTGAACTTCGGAAAGAAAACTGCCATGTCCATCACTTGTTAGAACCTAGTGAGAGAAGGCTACAATGGCTGACACTCCTAACTTTAAATACTTACTATGAATGTCAGCAGGTAATGACCATCAATACAAAACTACAACGAACTGAGTATACATTAAGAGTTAGACATTCGGGTGGTGGTGGCACACGCCTTTAATCCCAGCACTTGGGAGGCAGAGGCAGGTGGATCTTTGTGAGTTCGAGGCCAGCCTGGTCTACAGAGCAAGATCCAGGAAAGACGCAAAGCTACACAGAGAAATCCTGTCTCGAAAAACCAAAAAAAAAAAAAAAAAGTTAGACATTTTTTATGTCCTTCAGTAACTGGTTCTGAGACTAGGTCTCACATAGTCCCAGGCTGGGTCTTGAACTTGCTTTGCAGTAGAAATGACCTTGAAATGGCTGGTCTTCCTGCCTCCACCTCCTTACAGATGTATGCCACCCTGTCCAGTAAATGTGGCGCTGGGGGATCTAGCACAGGGCTTCATGATGCTGGGCAGGCAAGCATGCCACCAACTAAGCTGTATCCCCAGCCCCAAGAGAAACACTTTTATCTAGATCCATTAGAATCCAGACAGTCACTTAAACAAATAGTAAGGCTCACTCAGAGACATATTTGTCCAAGCTTCCAAAGCTACCCTCAGATCTCTATGATGCCAAAATTGTTAGCCAACTGTAACATTCATTTCAACTCAAAGAAAACAGTACATTAAGCTTAGTTAAAGCATGGTATGGTAATATAAGCAAACTTAAATAGCTATCAAACACATTTTGTTTGCCAAGAAATAAATGATATAGCATCTGGTTAATGAAGTACTGAGTTTTACAGAGAAAACGGTTATTGAAAAATGATTAACTTTGATAACACCTGGTACAATAAAGACTGGAGAAAAACAATCTCCAACAACCTGATGCTCCGTTTCCGTCCAGGCTTCCTGTAGTAAATATGTTATGTTGCAATAAAGCTCCTTGAAAAATGAGTCATCTGAAACCAAACATAATCAACAAGATAATGATTAACCAAAAACTGGCACAAATCCTAAGAGAGTAATAAGATTAAGATTCAGCCCTTTGAGAGATCACTCATGTTTAAATGCTGCTATCTTAAAAATACAAGACAACTGGGTTTATGTAACATGTTTACATGTTTATACAATGTCCCTGGCATAAGTATATGCAGAGCTATGTTTGAGAATCTTCATGTCTTAAATTTTACACTTAATCATCTCCCCTCAAAACCTAAGAATGAAAGCATTTTTTAGTTTCAGCTCTACAAGTTCAGATTCTATACAAAATGATGTAACATTATTTTCTAAAGTCAATAGAGAGGCTAGAGAGATGGCTCAGAGGTTAAGAGCATTTAGTGCTCTTGCTGAGGACCTAGGTTCAGTTCCAGCACCCACATGGTAGTGTACAACCATCCATAATTCCAGTCCCAGGGCATCTATCTGGTACCCTCATCTGGTCTCCTCAGGCACCAGGCAAGCACATAGTACACTTACATAACATGCTTACAAAACACTCATACAAATAAAATAAATCTTTAAAGTTTAATAAAATTAATGCATTTATATAATTTTAGCATGGTATAATAACTGAGCACTCTACCTTAGGCACCATAGTTCTATGAGCATTATATCATTAAAAATATAATAAACCGCCGGGCGGTGGTGGCGCACGCCTTTAATCCCAGCACTCGGGAGGCAGAGCCAGGAGGATCTCTGTGAGTTCGAGGCCAGCCTGGTCTCCAAAGCGAGTTCCAGGAAAGGCGCAAAGCTACACAGAGAAACCCTGTCTCGAAAAACCAAAAAAAAAAATATATATATAATAAACCATCTTTTACACAAAAATGCATCAGTGATTACTATGCAGAGCATAAGTGCAAATGTCTTGTCTAATACCATGGCAGAGTGATCATAAACCCTCTCCAGAGCAGAAAGAAATATATTCCATGGCCACAAAACCAGGCCTATAAATCTGTCAACAAAGGAATAGTTACTATAACCAATAATCTAGCTAATCATGTAACTACCCGGGTAGAACTAGGGTGGAAGATTTAGCTCAGAAGTAGAGTGTTTGTCTAGCAGTCCAAGTTTGGGGGGAGGGAGGGAAATTTTATCATAATATTCAAATTTTAATAGAAAATAAAACCAAGTCTTTAGCGCATACCAGAGGGTCTGTATGAACCCTTATCACTCACATTCAGTAAGTCAATGATACTAATAGCCAGTGGAAAGAAATGTAAAGTCGAAAATAAGGAAAGTACTTTCTTATTTTTATTACATTTAGTTATTTGGTTTGTGTGCCTCAATATGTCCTCCTCACACACACAAGGATTAGAGTGGGGGTCAGAGTACACCTGGCAGGGAGGGAGGGTCTCTCCTTCCCACATGTGGTATCTTAGGGTCAAACTCAGGTTGTGCAGGCTTGGCAACAGGTGCCTTTCTTTACCCACTGGGCCATCTTACTAGCCCCAAAGAGCAATTTCTAAAGCCACAAATTGCATTGGCCTAATTTCAAAGGATTTGATTTATTTTACCAAATATTACAACATAAATTCCAGTTTTAAGCAAATCAGTAACATCAGAAATGAGAAGTTTAATATGGTCATTTTTGTGTATATTCATATGTGTAAAAATAATAAATTATAATTTGCAATAAGCAAAACACAAATATTTAAATTGTTTAGAGAAAAGACTACATCTTATGATAAATACCAATATAATTAATGAGAAGGCATATAATGATTCAACAAATAACCAAAGTAAAAACATTATTTAAAACAATATATGTGGGTCGGGCGGTGGTGGTGCACGCCTTTAATCCCAGCACTCGGGAGGCAGAGCCAGGCGGATCTCTGTGAGTTCGAGGCCAGCCTGGGCTACCAAGTGAGTTCCAGGAAAGGCGCAAAGCTACACAGAGAAACCCTGTCTTGAAAAACCAAAAAAAAAAACAATATATGTGCCGGGTGGTGGTGCCGCATGCCTTTAATCCCAGCACTTGGGAGGTAGAGGCAGGAGGATCTCTGTGAGTTCGAGGCCAGCCTGGGCTACAGGGTGAATTCCAGTAAAAGCACAAAGCTACACAGAGAAACCCTGTGTCAGAAAACATGCATATATATATATATATATATGCAGCCTCTTTAAGAACTAGAAAAATGCCACAATTTACAGTAATTTAAGTCATTTTAGTTATAATTATAATGTTACATAGATCCTAGGAAATAAAATGACATTAAGAAATTTACCAGTCAGTCTAAACAATTACACAGTAGATATAATTATGCTTCCTCTTTTTATTCTTCTCCAAAACCTATTACTAAGTTTCCTTCAGTAGAATACATTTATTTTATGTAATTTGTAAGTTAAGAAACAAGGTAATAGGGTTCATTATGACATTTTACACATATGTCAATATATTTTGTTTCTGATTCATCTCCCTCCCAAAATACCCTCTCCTGCCTCTCCTATGCCTTCTTGGTCTCGCCAATAGTCCCCACCTTCTGTTTCAGTAGAGTAACTGTGCATGTAATGTCTATTACAGAGCATATCGGCCTCTCCACAAGTAACTGTCTGACTAAACAGAGTCAACCAGCCTGACACGGCCATCCCACAGCCCCCACCTAAGCAGCCCAGACCACCTCAGAGCCTACGAGGCAGTTCTACATCCACTTAGATCACCTGTCACTCCTAGATTTAGCAAAACTATGACGCACCAATAATCTCACGGATTCTAGATACAGGCTGGAAAAAACACTGAAAATGACAACAGTAGAATCAATTATTTTCATTTCTAGAAGCCTGTCTGAGTTTCTTGGTTCCAGTAGCAACCAGTTATTCTAAAAAAATATGTTCATATTTGAATGTTTGTTTTCAAATGATCCTCAATCTGCTTTTCCTCAACCTTACTGTTGCTGTAAAAATGACAATAGGAAACCTGTGACATAAGGACACTAGTATTTTAGCATAAAGACTGGACAAGAAGAGTCACTTTCACCAACATTACAAGTAGGTAAATGAAAAGAATGCAAAATTAACTTAATAACCAATGACTGCCAAAAGACACAACCTAGGAAAACCTGGACAACTTATAGTCCCCTCAGGCAGTCCTGCCCACATTATCCGTTCCCTCCAGTTGAGAAACCCACTCCCTCATGTTGGTACACTGCACACCAGCTCTATTTCCTGCATGAACCTTCTCTTTCAACACTGTGACTACTAACAGTGTGGGGTGCAAATCTGATGCCCCAATATTTTTCTTTTCTTTTTTTTTTTTTTAAATCCTCCCTACAATGCAGGAGGCAGGGACAAGTTCCTTTTTTTTTTAAAGATTTATTTATTTATTATGTATACAGTGTTCTGCCTGCAAGTATGCTTGTAGGCCAGAAGAGGGCACCAGATCTCATTACAGATGGTTGTGAGCCACCATGTGGTTGCTGGGAATTGAACTCAGGACCTTTGGAAGAACAAGCAGTGCTCTTAACCTCTGAGCCATCTCTCCAGCCCCCCAATATTTTTCAAACCCACACTGAAAGAAGGACACTTCAAGGATGCAGCTGCAGAGCTACAGTAACCAAGGCTTCTGCTAGGCTAGGAAAGCTTGCTTTGGCTTTCTGTTGTTTGCTGTGCCTCCAGGAGAAAGCTATTTTGAAGTGTCATTCCCTATAATTACTGTAAAACTGAAAAGAAATAATGAACATAAAGACTTTGTAAATGCAAGTTTATCCATCTTATTCTTCAGCAATAATCGTTTTGGTCTTCAGCTACAAACAATACACATTCATATATATAAAGAAGAAGGTGGGTAATAAAATTCAATGTAAGACATGACTACAACTATTAAACAAATGCACAGAACCAAAGGTCAGCAAATTGTTGCTGGACAGCCAATCTAACCTGCCAATCATTTTTGTATAGTCTGAGCTTACAATAGGGAAAAATGAGTATTATGCAATGTGGGAAAATTTTATGAATTTCAAGTTTCAATGTTTATAATGTTTTATTGGAAATCAAACACCATCATTTATATATTTTCCAGGATTACTTTCATAATAAATAGAGTGGAGAATCTGCCTTTACAGAAAGTTTGGCAATCTCGACACACAATTTACAAGGGAAGACCCTGAGTAATCCGATCTTGTGTCTTTTCAACATGAGACATGCTAAGTGTGCAGCTACTTCAAGTCTTCCTCAAATTAATAAACAGCATCATCAAGTTGATGAGGCTAAAAAATACAAGTTACTCATGATCAGTTCTTTTCTCTCATCTTTTTTGTTTCAGGCAAGCACCATGAAGTCCAGGCGAGCCTTGAACTCACTGTGCTAGGATCACAGGCATGCAATCCCGAACAGGTCCATGCAGTGCCAGGGATCAAATCCAAGGTTTTGTTGAAAGCTAGGCAAGAAGTCTACCAACTGAGCTAAATTCCCCCAGACACGTACACGTGTGTGTGTGTGTGTGTGTGTGTGTGTGTGTGTGTGTGTGTGTGTGTGTGTGTGAAGGACTTTACCCACTAACCCCAGCCCCAGCCCCACCTATGTCTTCAATTCTTAAAATAGTTTAAGGTTTTGGGGTTTTTTGTTGTTGTTGTTGGTTTGATTTTGCTTTCCCTTAACAATTCTTGCTCATCTTTCCTGAAATTCTAAATATAAAATGAAACTACAAGCACTTATTTTGGATTGTTATAGTTTGACTCTGAAATGTTTCCCCACAGGCTCATATATTTTAATGGTTGGTCTGAGCTATCTGGGGAGGTTATGAAGAGCTTCAGAGGCAGGAAGAAGTCATTGAGAGAGTGCAGGTCCCTGGAGGTGCACTATCAACTTCTTCTGCCACACCATCAAGTGAACAATCTCACCACACACCTGCTGCCAGGATGGTCTGCCCAAGCACACAGGGCCCCGTGACCACGAGCTTAACTCTACAATCACAAGACAGACTAAATCTACCCATCTTTAGGCTGCTTCTTTCTGTCAAGTATTTTAGGGCAGCAATGAAAAGCTAACTAGTTATGGGTGTAAACACAAATACCCCCAAAACTAGCTTAATTTTAATCAATCTTAATGTATTGCCTTCAGGGTTACACAAAATGTTCTAACAAGAGGGAAGAAAAGCTTAAATACAGGGAAAGAAAAATGCCTTCCTTTAAAAGTATGTTGACAAGCACCAGGCCTGATGGTGTTCTCCAAGCCTTAAACAAATGGATGACAGGAGGGTCATAGGTTCAAGGACAACCTGGGCTAAAAAGAAGTCTCAAACAAATTTTTTAAGAATGTTTTTCTTCTCTGCTATTTTTCAAATTTGTATAGACTTAAGACATTATAAACGTTTCCTACAGAAGAAAAAGTACAACATACACCAGCACATCCTTAGCATTACTTTGGTGACAAACTATTAAAAAAACAGAAACACACACACACACACACACACACACACACACACACACACACACACACACACGAAAGAAAAATCACAGCAACATGATTCCACCAAAAGTTAGTAACTCTGCAAAGTGGCTTGAAAGCTATCAAAGTGTATGGACTTCTTGACAAAGAATTCAAGAGAATTCACAGGCGTCACTCACCCGCTCTGGAGGCCAGAATGCCCAATCTCCCAGCCTTGAAACCCCAAGATGCCAACAGAGCAGTGAGCACATGAACACCTCCTGCTCCTTCATACAAGGTTCCCAGGGCATGGTCAGACCACTGGAAGCAATACAAGTGCCTACAATCTCCCCAGCTCCCCGCTCCCCAAGAAGACTTTCCTTCTCATTCTCTTCCTTTCTGCCAACTGGGTGTGTCTTCATCTGGCCCTCAGACTCTACCGGTTACAAGATGGATAACATGGAGTAAGATGGCTGAGGCTAGAGAAGACTCTGAAATGATATAGACAGTGCAGGTGTTGGAGCTCAGCAGAGTAGCTCAAACCCTCAAATTGCAACTTACTATTAATAGCCCTGTGTGTTGGTGCAAGTCATGTGATTTCCCTTAAAAGGAGGTAAAAATGCCAGCCTCCTGGGATCACTATAGCATAAGTAAATTCTCCAGAGAAAAACCACCTCAGTGGAGCAGAGCATGACAGGGCAGGCCGAAGAGCCCACCCAACCTGAGTTACACAGGGAGACCCATCTCAAAGCAGGAAAGACCAGCAACATACTCACAAACAGTAGAGACTCCAAGCGTGATGGTAATGGTGACCAATCAGCACGTTCACTCAGTAATAAAGAAAAAGAAATAAAGGGTGTGGGGCTATGGCTTAGTGAGAAAGCACTGGACAGAAGGGGTGTTGGATTCCCTGGAACTAGAGTTAGAGGTGATGTGCTTTGGGTACTGGGCATCTAACCTGGGTCCTCTGAGCCAGTGCTCTTACCAACAAGCCATCGCTCCAAAAGAAAAATGAAGTTTTTGAAAAGACTGAGGATACAGCTCAGTAGTGCTTAAACAGCATACGTGAAGCCCTGGGTTCAATCCTCAGTACTGGAGGGTAAGATATGTAGCAACTGCAGGTGGTGTGTGTGTGTGTGTGTGTGTGTGTGTGTGTGTGTGTACTTGTGTGCATATGTGTTGAAATACTCAATTTTATAACACAGGCACTACTGAACATAAAGTATAATACATTGACAGTGATTTTTAACAACTCGTTCTTTTATGAACAGATGCTGTTGGGGGAGGAAATCAATCAAGAAGCATTAAGCTATACCCATAAAGGTCACACGAATTTAACAGGCATCTACAGAGTATTCCATCAAACAGCTACAGAATATAGATTCTCTTTATCAAGCTGTGGTGATTTGAATGACAATGCCCCCCTTAGGCTCTGATGTTCCAATCCTTGACCCTGGCACAACTGGTAACACTGTCTGTGTAGGTACAGAAGTGTGGCCTTGCTACACAAGTGTGTCACTGGAGGCAGGCTCTGAGTTTAAAAGCCACACTCCATTCCCAGTGCTCGCTCTCTCTTTCTCCCTCTCTCTCTGCTTGAGTTTGAGGATGTGGGACTCTCAACTGGGCCAGCCACCCTGCCTGCCTATTGCCATACTGCCCTGATGCGATACAGGTGACTCCTTATCACCGCAGAACCATGCGCCCAAGGAAACCCTTCCTTTTGTAAGTGGCTTTGCGCATGGTGTTTTATCACAGCAACAGAAAAGAAACTAATACACAAGTCACAGAGCTTTACCCAAAGTAGGGCATGACACAAGTGTAGCTAGAGTTTTCCTGCCTTGCCCACAGTCAGGACAAATCTCTGTCACCCGCCAGTCCCACAGCTGCTCAGACCCAACCAAGTAAACACAGAGACTTATATTGGTTACAAACTGTATTGCTGTGGCAGGCTTCCTGCTAACTGTTCTTACAGCTTAAATTAATCCATTTCCACAAATCTATACCCTGCCACGCGGCTTGTGGCTTACCAGAGTCTTCACATGCTGTTTGTCATCATGGCGGCTGGCAGTGTCTCTCTGACTCAGCCTTCTACTTCCCAGCTCTATTCTCCTCCTTGTCCCGCCTATACTTCCTGCCTGGACACTGACCAATCAGTGATTTATTTATTGACCAATCAGCAACACATTTGACATACAGACCATCCCACAGCACACAAGTCTAAACAAGTCCAAGGAGGAGGTGGGGTGGGGGTAAACCTGTTCCATCTTACCACATCCTAATAGAATGAAACTGGAAGTCAACAGCAAAAGCAACCATGAAAATGGGAGATAGAACAACACACTTTGAAATGACCAGTGGGTCACTGAAGAAAAATGGGGAAATCTTTTAAATCGTGGATTCAAATACATAGAAACAATTCAAATGAATCTGTGGGATACCACAAAAGCAATCTGAAATGGAAGTCCGTAGCTGTGAGTGTCCAAGAGGGTGAGGGAGGTATCTAACAATGCACCTCAAGGTCGTAAACAGCAAGAACAAACTAAACCCAAAATCAGCAGAAGAAAATAAAGATCAAAGCCGAAATGAGTCAGAGACCAAAAACTAACACCAAGAGTCAAGGAGAGAGCCGAGGCTTTGAGGAGTAAACAAGCCGCAAACCCTTAGCCACAGTAACCAAGTGGAGGGAAGACCCGAGTAGATTAGAGAGAATGGAGTCATGACAACAGATGTAACTACAATCCAGAACATCACTGGAATACTTTTAAAAATTACATTTCAATCAACAGAAATATTGAAAGAAATGGGGAAATTTCCAGACACATATGACCTACCAAAATTTAACTAAGGGTATATATTAAAAAGCAAATACAAAACAGACCTATAGCAGCCAACAAGACTGAAGCAGTGATAAGTTCATCAACAAAGAAAAGCTCGGGCTTGAGACGTTCACTGCTGAATTCTACTGGACTGTTAAAGGCAAGAGAAAGGGCTACAGGGACACAAAGAGGAAGGCTGGCACACGATATACGTAAAATAAAACTAAAGGCTCCAACAAAAGCTCTTCAGGTACTTAGAACTGAAACAAATTCAGCAATGGAGCAGGGCAAAACATAACATACAAAACCGAGTGGTTTGTCTATATACTAACCAGGAGTTCATCACGAAAGAAGAAAACAGGAAAATTCCATTCACAGTAACATAAAATATATGTATTCATTCTAGCAATAGACCCAGCCACGGTGAAAGACTAAAATGAAAACTCTGAAGCACCGAGGAAAGAAAGTGAAGGGAACACTAGAAGATGGAACGACATCCCATGGTAACACTGAAAATGTTAAATTACCAACACTGATATGGAGTCGATGCAACGCCATCAAAACATCAGTGGCGTTCTTCACAAGAGTAGGCAGGAAAATTTTATTTGAAAATATGAAAGACCTGAATAGCCAGAGCACAATACTCAGCAGGTCTTCGCTCATATGTGGCAACCTCAAATCCAAACAAAACACCCCTGACAGGAGAAAAGGAACTAACAGAAAAGGAAAGGGGAAGCCAGAGAACACATTAGGGAAAGTCGATTTGAATAAACATTATATATGTACATATGGAAACAACACAGGAAAAAAAACATTATTCTGTAAAACTAATGAGTTAATAAATAATTACTCCAAATAAAAACAAACCCTCAGTAAATGTGGCCCTTGCTAATATCTCACTAGCTTTTTTTTTTTTTTTTTCGTTTTTCGAGACAGGGTTTCTCTGTGGAGCTTTGCGCCTTTCCTGGATCTTGCGCTGTAGACCAGGCTGGCCTCGAACTCACAGAGATCCGCCTGGCTCTGCCTCCCGAGTGCTGGGATTAAAGGCGTGCGCCACCACCGCCCGGCCTCACTAGCTTTTTTAATTAAAATACCAAGTTATTAGAATTTCCTTAGCAGTTCCAAAGATCCTATGCTAGTTCAGTACAAGAATCAGCATCCCCTCTATCAATTTTTTTTTTAAATTATTTGAGACATCATCTTTCTACATAGCCCTGGCTGGCCTTAAACTCACCATGTAGACCAGGTTAGCCTTGAACTCACAGAGATCCACGTGACTTGGCCTCCCAAGGGCTGGGATTAAAGGTGTGCGCCATCACGCCCAGCTCATTCATACATTTACTTTAAAGAGGTGGGTTAGAAAACGTCTGTGAAGAATAAAGACATCAGGCCATCCCGGTTCTGCCCCAGCTCTTTCACTCTGCCAGTGTCACATGAAAGCAACTATACAGTCCCGAAATAGAGAAGTATGCCTGTGTTCCAACAATAAGATGAGACCTATCTGTGTTAAATCTGAAGTTCACATAATTTGTATGTCACAAAGTATTACTCTTTTGATTTCTACTTTCAGCCACTTAAAAATGTAGAAATCATTCTTGAGCACAGAACAAAAGGGCTGGGGATGTAACTTACTGGTAGAGTGCTTGTCTACCATACTCTAAGTCTTGGGTTACATCCAGCACCACAATATATACATAAACACACACACACACACACACACACACACACACACACACACACACACACACACACACGGTATGACCTGTGCCAAGTAGCAATTTACTGACTCCTAATTGTATTTATTTTTCCCTCTTTACAACTTAGTGGAGTGTTAGTATCTACTCATACACCAGTTGTTTTCCCACTACATCACAGGTTTATCATTTCACACAGGGAAGAAAATAAGAGTTCATTAAAAAATGAAAAGTTTAAGACAATTCTACCGATTCACTGATTCCATAGTTTTCCACATTGGTTGAAATAAGCACTAAATGTGAGCAGTTAGTATTCAAGGTGCGGTAAACTGGATGCAATAAAAATTCAACCAATCAAGGCATAGTGCTATGCACATGGCTCCGATCCCAGCACTTGCAGGATAAGGCAAGAGGATTCACCAGGAGGCCAGCTTAGGCTACATATGATGAAATGGCTCAGTGAGTAAAGGTGCTGCTGCCAAGACTGATGACCTGAGTTCAATCCCACACCCAACAAGATGGAAAGAGAACCCACCCTGACAAGTTGTCCTCAGACTTCCACTTGTGCTATGGCACTTTGCATGGCCGCCAAGGCATTTGCACAGTCACAGACACAAACGCACAACTAAAGTAAAGGTAATGCAAACATAAATGGGGGCTAAAGAGATAGCTCAGTGATTAAGGGTGGTTTCTGTTCTTGCAGAGGACTTGAATTCCTTTCTAGTACCCACATTAAGCAGCTTTTACCCACCTGTAGCTCCAGCTCCAGGGGATCTGACTCCCTCCTCCTGGGCTCCTCAGGCACCTGAATGTACTTGCACATACTCCCACACAGACACACACACACACAAATAATTAAAAACAAATAAATCTTCAACAAATAAATAAATGGAATTAAAATAAAGACAATCCTACCAAACATAATATATATTCCCGTCCTTACGAAGCACACTGCCTAGCAAAGATCAAGCCATGTAAACACAGCTAACTAACAGTAAGATGCCACATGCTGAACAATGCAAGGTACATACTGATTTCTGTAAGAGCAACGTACTCACATACATCCAGTAAAGGTTGCAAATCCCCTAACGTTTGAAGCAGTGAAAGAAGGTGGTACAACACCAGTTCTTGATTAACAGGGGATAGCAGGAGAAATGACAGCTATTAATGACTAATGGGTAAGAATCAAGACGGCAGAAGAGGAAAAGGAGGAGGGTAGAGAGAAGTGTAAGAGCGGCCACTGCAAAGGAAGGAAACAGGAGTCCTCCTGTGAGTACAGGAGTAAGAAGAACCAGGTGGCAAGAGAAAGAAAGTAAGAAAGCAGCAGCAGCCAGGAGTGAGGGTGGCTGGCAAGCCCAGCCAGAGCTCAGGGCAATCTGGAAAGCAAGCTGAGAGTTCATGTCCTAACCACATTGAGTACAAACTCTTAAAGCGGGGAGTGACAATAATCAGGACACGGTAAGTGAGAAAAAAAGCAGCCCAGTGTGGGTTGAGCGGAAACAGAATGGGGTCACATTCAGAGCACAGGCATTACAAGCCTGGGGTGGGCCAGAACCTGAAAGCTGTATCAATGGTTTCAGCTTATTGAACCAACTCCTTTCATGGCCTAAGCGTAATCATATCCCTGAAGTCTCACCCAAAACCAAAAACAACCCTAACATCACTCTACAGATCCCACTATTGAACGACTCTTCTCAGCACAGTTACAGCCCAAACTGCTTAAGTACCAAAGTAGGTGTTAAAATCCGGAAAGAAAGAGAGCCAGAAGGTGGAAAAGGTGACCTCACCCTGGTCACACAACCCACTGTTTGCCTCTATCATCACCACCACCCACAAACAGCTGTTTCAAGATGTCAGTAGCATAACAAGAATTCTTAGTAATTGGATAGGGGTCCTAATCCAGATTGATCAACAATCTACAGTAATTAACTGGAAAACAAGAATTCATAATCAAAACCAAAGGGAAATACATGTTCAACACATACATGTTAAACACACAAAGTTTAGCAAACAAGGGTTCAGACAGTAATGCTAAAAGCACAAAAACCTTTGATAACATCGGATGCGAAGACACACGACAGCTAAGCGCTACCATGGCTCTAAGTGCTGTCACCCACCTTACCCAGAGCTGGTCTTGAGATCCTGTGCTCCAGTGGCCCCATTAGCTGGAACTATAGAAATGTCGCTGAGCCTAACGATTGCTGCACCTTAACTATCTGCTTTGCACTTCCCAGGTGACTTTCCTGTAAGTTCATCTGCCACAACCAGATTCTAACATCTACTCTAAGAAACCATTTCTAGTTGCATTATAACTAATAATGCATACATACATCAGCATATATATGTCACTGTTCTCCTAGCAGTGAATTTAATGAAATGATTTGTTATCTAATTCCCTTTGTTATAAGCTTCATGAGAACAAGGATTTGTTTTGTTCACTGATATAACCCCAGTACGAAAATAATGCCTGAAATGAAGCATCTGTTTAAAACTTATTAAATTATTAGATAATTGGGTAATTGTTGAATTATTAGATTTTCACTCCAGGGTTATTAGTTAATATTAATTATCAAAAAGCTATCGACAGATATTACAAGTTGAGCATTCCTTACCCAAAATGCTTGGTACCAGAAAGGTTTCTGATTTGGTAGTTTGGGGGTTTGTTTTTGTTTTGTTTTGCAGATTTTGGAATATTTCATAGAATGGACTGAGCATCCATAATCTAAAAATCCAAAATGTTCCTCTATCTTTGAAGTTTGTGCAATGTTCAAAGTTGAGGTTTTGGAACATTTAAGATCTCGATTGCAGACACTTCATTTTGACAATAACCATCATCTACAAATGAAGGCAGCCATGTAGTTTCAGTTCCATAAAAGCTAAGAAAAAAGCTACGGTTCTAAGCTTGAATGCATGTTTTAGGCTGAAATTAAGGTGTTAGCAAGTTATTACAGTATCAATAAAGTTCCTGAACTCAAATGCCTCCCTGGCCTCCTGCCTTAACCTCCACAGTGCTGGGATGACAGGCATTCAAACACCACATCTAGCAATGATAATTGCTTAAAGCAAACATACCACACTGATCACAAGACTCATAATCAAAGACGGGGGGGGGGGGGGGGGGGGGGGGGGGTAATCACAGAAACTTATCACTGGTACAGGTACCATGGAGAGAACGGAAGCCACGGACTTCAGTAACAACTTGGAATCCCAGCAGCTGTGCACAGCTGATAACAGTCCCACCAGAGACGAGAAGTGCAACTAAAAGCGAACTGCTGCCCTCTTCTCGGGCGTTTCAGAGTGGGAGCAGACATGTGAAGTAAACATCTGCGCACTGTGCCCTGACCTCTGCTTCCCTGCTAAAACAAAGGTCTGAATTTGAGGGAAATGCCTGAAGACAGAGGCCTCAGGTAAACCTTCAGGTTCTCAAAGCTCTCTATACTTCCCCAAAATTATTCCTACCATTCTGTTTTAAAAGCCTCCATTATAAACCCATAAGGGCTTTGTTTATAGCTGGTAGCTGGGAGAGTGCTGAGCACATACCAAGCATTCAATAAATATTTCCTGACTAAATATTGCCTGAATCCTCCACAGAATCATAAGCCTTATGGGAGCAGGGATTTTCAAGTGGCTCACTCACCGATTCCCACTACACTCAGTGAGGATGTGAAAACCTACTTACTACAGAGCACATGTAGGATTGGGAAACTCCCCAACCTTACCCCTACTGCATTAATGAACCAAGGAAAGCAGTTTCAAAGAAACCAAGTTTCGGTATAATCATTAAATCCCATCCACAGTCATGATTAATATTTTAAATACTGCCTTTCTAATAATCTATTCTAAGCTTTGTTCCCCGGTATCTGATCTCAGTCCACATTATTACATTCTCAAATGGGAAGTCATTCATTGTCTACACACAAACACATCTTACCAATAATTAACTGAAGACTGAAAAAGTAAGATGAACACCAAGAAGTATGAGTTATGCCCCAACTAAACTGAAAACAGGATATCCTTCAACAAAGTTGATTCTTCTTTTAAACCAAACCTCCCACTCACTCATCAATAAAAGCCAGTTAGAATACTTTTCTGGAACAAATGACTCAATGAAAAATGCAGACAAATTCTGCCAATTGCTCTCAAGTATCACTTAGAAAACCAGTACAGTATAGGCACTTCAAAATCAGCATGCAAAAATATATATTAGAGAAAAAATACTTGAAAGTAATACTTAATAGTTCTCTTTTAAAACAGGAAGTCACCTTAACTTAGGAAGTTAGAAAAAGCACCCTCTCCCAGCAGTTCTTAACCTGTGGGTCGTGACTCCTTCAAGGGGTCACCTATCAGATATCCTGCATACCAGATATTTATATCACGATTCATAACAGCAGCAAAATTGCAGTTATGAAATCACAATGAAACTTCCAAATGCTGTGACCTTTATTAAGTTCCTCATGTTGTGGCGACTCCCAACCATAAGACTATTTCATTGCTACTTCACAGCTGTATCTGAATCTGATTATTTAGAATATCTGATAGGCGACCCCTGTGAAAGAGCCATCCGACCCCCCTCTAGGGGTCGTGACCCACATGTTGAGAACCACCGCTCTAGAGAAAAGAAATGTATTCTTAGAGAGTATATCACACAGAGAATAATGACCTTTGATATACCAACAGTTCACTCATAAAGATTCAACTGACAATCTTCAAAGACAATCCAGAGCCAGTGTGACGGCTCAGCAGGTAAAAATGCCTGCCCTGCAAGCCTGATAACCGAGTTCAATCCCCAGAACCAAAGTGAAACGAGAGAACCAACTTCCACAGTTGCCTTGTAACCTCCAACCTGATCTCCACAGAATGGAGCATGGCATGTGTGTATTCACACCCTCCTATACACACAAATCCTAACACACACAACAATAAACTTAAAGAAAAAGACTACACTATAAATGGTCTGTAAATTTCTACTGTGTACATATAAATATACTTATCAATAACAAGTCAAGTATATCAACCTAAAAGCTTGTGCATTGTTCTAAGGACCTCAAAACTATTCTTTTTTTGTTTTGTTTTGTTTTGAGACAGGGTTTCCCTGTACAGCTTTGGAGCCTGGCCTGGAACTCACTTTGTAGACCAGATTGGCCTCAAATCCACAGAGATCCACCTGCCTCTGCCTCTCGAGTGCTGGGATGAAAGGCGTGTGGGTCAGCACACCCAGCTCAAAACTACTTGAAACAACATCTTATATTGTTACTGATAGTATTACAAATATAAAAGTGGTGTTTATTTTGTTGGACCTACAATTTAAAGTCATACACCATCAATTTTGGGGCCTCCTTTTTTTTGAGGTTCAAAACAATCCTTCAACACATCAAACAGGCTTTCTTTGCTACCTGTTTCCCAGCTTACAACAGATTTAAAATTGGAAATTTAAAAAAGGGGGGCTGGTGACATGGTTCACTGGGTAAATTTGACCATCCGAGTTCAATTGCAGGTACTCACATGATGAAAGAGAGCAGATACCTGCAAGATGTACGTACACACAAACGTGTACACACACAACAAATACTACTTGGATGCATTTTTTAAAATTTTAATTCTAAATAAAACAGAAAAAAACTAATCAGAAACACTGACCCAATAGCAATACACACCTGTAGAGTCAAGGACACCATGTGTGTATTTAAAAAAGAACACAACTGATTGGAGAAACAGCTGATTTCATGAGTAGAGTAGGATGCATAAAAGATACACTGGAAGCTGCATTAGGTACTTTTCTGTTGCTGTCATAAAAAACACCATGACCAAAGCACCTTACAGAAAAGAATACAGTTCCAGAGGGAGTAGGAGGTGTACAGCAGGGTGGGGTGAACAGCAGCAGAAGCAGGAAGCTGAGAGCTCACTCACATTGTCAAATGCAGACCCAAGAAGAGAGCAGGTAGTTTCATGAGGCTTTTACCTCTCAGAGCCCAACTCCAGTGTCATACATACTTCCTCCTCCTAAATCTGCCCAAAGAGTGCTACCAACTGGAGACCAAATGCTCAAATATTTGACCCTCTCAGAGACATTCACACTGAAACCACTACAGGAACATACTGTCACATCTGAAAGCAAGGGAGACCACTATAGTCAGAATTCAGAAGGCAGTTTGAGGATGTTCCCACAAGGCCAAATTAGGTTAAAGGGGGGGGGGGGGGGGGGGTAAATGTGGTAGATTAAAATACAGCAAATACATAAAAATCCATGAGTTTCATTTTAAAGGATATACAGAAAACAAAGAAACATGTTGCATAGCACCAAAAGATAAATCATCCATACCTGTGTTAAAGTCTGTAAAAGACAGTTTCTTTAACCAACTAAATCCAATAAAGATACCTAGCAATGAAATGTAATGTATGGATCTTAACTATAAACCACTGTAAAATGGCATTCGAGAGAATTACAGCCAGAAATGGTGGTACAGGCCTGTAATCTAAGCATCCGGCATGCTGAGAAGGAGGTCCTTGAATCTGAGTCTAGCCTGGACTACATAGCTTGTACCAGACCAGCCAGGAAAGGAACCTGTCTCAAAAACTTGTACAAAACAAACCTAAAATACAAACTGACAGGCAATCACAGATATCTTCCTGTATAGATCTACTATCAAGAAGTTCCATTCAATTTTAGGTCTGACAACAGTATTTTTTAAAGACACATACACTCAAATATTGATATATACAACTTAAGGAGACAAAATGTCCAAACAATGGAATACAGTATACTGAACTTTCTAGTTATACCTGCTAAGGGAAGATGGTCACAATATTTTAATGGGGAAAAAAGGCTGATTCTTCTGCTTACATGTATTTTCTTTACCCAATCTCTCTCACATATTAGCTAACCACAGCTCACATATTAGCCAACCACAGCTAGCTCAAAGGTAAGTGTTCACTGTTTAAATATAGAAATGAGATAGTAAGAACTAGACATCCGGAATGCCTTCCCACTGACAGTAAATACTTTCAAACTAATTTATATTCATGATCTAAAGTATCATGTAATTATTAAAATACTCATCAAAACTGACTACTCAAAATGGTATGGATTCAAACTTTCATCTAAATCTTATTTACATTATATACACATATAGGCATGTTGTTGTGGAATGAATCATGTCCTCCCAAATGCTACGCTGAAGTCCTACCTACTCCACAGTACCTCAAAGTGTGACTGTATTTGGAGAGAAGATTCTTAGAGCTGTAATTAGTTAAGTCTATAAAGATGGGTCCTTATCCAACATATTGAGTGTCCTTATAAGAAAACAGTAATTTATAGGCACATGTAGAGATACCAGGGATAAGCATGCACAGTGAAAAGACCAAATGCACAAGCTGGCTGACACCAGAGAGGGGGCTGCAAACAAAAAGCAAACCTACCAATGTGTGAACATCTAACTTCCAGAATACTGAAAATCAGTTTCTGTTAAGCCACCCCATGTGCAAAAGTTCATTATGGCAGCTCTAGCAGAGTAGAGTGCATGCAAGCAGAACAGCAATAATAGAAAATGAAGTGGTGGTTTTTGGTAAAAAGGCTAGTGTTCAGTAAAGTTGGCTTACCAATTTTTTTGTTTGTTTGTTTGTTTTTAGAGACAGGGTTTCTCTGTGTAGCTTTGCGTCTTTCCTGGAACTCACTTTGGAGACCAGGCTGACTTTGAACTCACAGAGATCTGCCTGGCTCTGCCTCCCGAGTGCTGGGATTAAAGGTGTGCGCCACCACCGCCCGGCAATTTTTTTTAATTAAAAAGAAAATATAGTCACCAGCTAGGGGAGATGGTCTAGTCAGTAAAGTGCCTGACACACACATACGAGGATCTGAGTTCAGATCTCCAGTACTTGTGTAAGAGTTAGACATGATGGCACATATCTGCAAAACCAACGCTGGTCACGGGTGGGGAAAATACTACACAAAGATCCCTGGGGCTCACTGGCCAGCCTAACTGTATCAATGAGCTACCAAATCAAAGAGCCCCAGGTTCAGTGAGAGACCAAGATTAAGGCAAGGGAGGTGGCTAGATGAATAAAGATGCTTGCTACCAAGTCTGAAAACCTGAGTTCGAGTTTTGAAACCCACATAGTGAAAGGAGAGAATAACATCTCTAAGTTGTCCTCTGACCTCCACATGTGTGCCATAGCATGTGTAGGTAGACAAATGTGAAAAGATCAAAGTAAGGTGAAGAACAAGAGGAAGACATCCAATGTTGGCGTCTAGCTGCCACATGCATGTAAGTAACTAACAAACACACACACACACACACACACACACACATGTACATACGTTGTTGATCAGGGAGGTCCCCCAAAATAATATTCTCAACTGTAACTTCTGCTGGTTTCTCCCTAGAACTAGATGGCAAAGCCCTATGGCTGATGACACCACACACGTTAGCTGCAGGACATAAAGAGAATAAGTGGACTGGGTGGGAAGCTCCCTCGACGCTGGCTAGCTTCACAGTGCTCAAAGTGTGAAGAAAGCTACTGGGGGAGAATCGTCACCAACGGTCTTACTTATCTGTGGACCTTGTGTGCCTTAGTACCCCGGCCAGGCAGGATGAGCCTACTGGTACACGTGTCAAGTCTATCATGGGGGTAACTAGCTGCTTTTTTACTGGATTTGACACTGCCCCACAGGAGGAATTTGTGTATATCTGGTCTCAGGGCTGGGAGGATTACAGGCCCTAGGAGAAGCTACTGTTACTGTTTCCCTAAAGCACCATGACATGCCCATCAAAGTAACTAGTATGCCCACAGATCAGTGCTGCTGTCCCCTCTGGTCAGTCCCCTCTAGTCAGAACTCCTACTGCGGTGGTCAGCACACTGCGAACAACGACTGCTGGATACGCAGCCATGACTGAGACACTACATGACCTTCTCTCTCCACGGCATGAGGAACACCGCAGTACAAGGTAAAGGGAGCAGGTCAGGGACGGAAGAAGGGGAGGGGTGCGGACTCCTCGGCATGCCGTGGCTGTTTCGCTCTTGAACTCACAGCAGCAGCACCCTACGAGAGGAAGCACAGGAGGCTCCATCCCTCCCTGAGGACTCATATGCAGTTCATGGTTGATGGGGGAAGAGACATTTTCTCCAGTGGGGTAGCCACTGGTAAGATGTCCATGCTCCTGTGAACACTAATGAGATTCACTAGGTATCCCTCTCCCACAGGGGGAATAAAAAAGACAGGAAAATAGAAAGGAGACTACTACTCGGGAAGAGGAAGTGGAATGAGTGAAGGAGGTCCATGAATGTAATCAAAATATATTAAGTACATGTGCGTAAATGTCATAATGAAACCCATTTTTATGTGTAATCAACATAGGCTGTTAAAAAAAAAATTACAAACACCCAGGAGTGGTGATGCATGCCTGTAACCCTAGTACTTAGGGCGAATATGAATTCAAGACCAGCCTGAGTGTGAGTCCCTGCCTCAAAACAGTCAGTCCGAAAGCCCTGAGGAAGGAAGAGTAAAGGAGGGAGGAGGAAAGAAGAGTGTCAAGCGAAAGAGCAACCCAGCGGAGGGCATCAAAGCCCTGAGCATGTGTCAACATCCAGGTGAAAAAAGAGGCACCCGCCCTCTCATGCTAGAACCCAAAGGAGATGAAGATGTCGGTCCATACAAAGGAGTTAAACCATGCACTGGTAAAGACAGGAGATTGCTTAAGCAAACTGAAGACCAGACTCCTCACAATTTGGAAAATTAGTTACAAATATGTAGAGAAAACTAAAATGAGCCCTATGCATTTATAAAAACCAAACATAGATATAAATTCATCTGTAGCTCCACATACACACTCCAGCTTTGACTGCTCTTTGAGAATGATAGCCATGTGTACAGCTATATAGAGCTGGCTTCTAAATACCATCCTCCACAAAACAGAACAAAGTCTCCTTGAAAAGATGGCCAATTCGAGGGCTGAAGGAGGAAGAACACAAGGTGAGCCTGGATCATCTTATTGTAAGAAAGCAAGAAAACCTCAGAGAAAACAGAATCCAGCTTGCATGAATACCCACTGGTTAAACTGTGACCAATGTGAACCTCAAAATGAATAGCAATGGGTTATTACCCACTGAATAAAAAAATTGGACATTCTAGGCCATACAAATAGAAACAAACCAATACGGTGAAGGGCTGAGAAGCAGAACTTTTAAACCTTCAAAATATTTACTTCCTTGTGGGAGCCCGTTCTCGGGTTCCTCGTGGCTTTACCCAGCAGGTCCGCATAGAGGATGATTAGGACCACGGGCCTGAGTGCAGGTGTCTGAGATGGTCTGCACTTGGCTGTGCTGGGGGAGGAGGTCTTTTGCTCCACCCCCTGGCGTCTCTATAAAAACCCTGGGGCAGAGACAGTCGGGGCCCGTTGGAATAGGTTTCAGGCCCTCTCGAGGCTATCCTTTATTTTCTATCTGTTTATCTCCACAATAAATCCTTCTATCTAATATTTCCTGCTGCTCGCACTCAAGAAAACTCTGGGGAACTGTGGGGGTGGTTGGGTAAACGCCCCACACTTCCTACAAACCAAAGAGAAAAGTAATGTTATAGTGAAAGACCTTAATCAAATAACCAATAATAGGAGGTGCCACCTGTTAAGAAGCAAGGACATAAACACAGTTTCATTTTGTGGCATTTCTCCCCAAAATATGTAACTGAATCTAAGGGGAGAGTGGTATCAAGGTTACTCTACAACATCCTGAGGTCTGAAGCTTATGAAAAACCATGAAAAGCCTAAAGAGCCGCTGCAGCTACAATTCCAACCTGGATCATTTTGCTAAAAAAGAGGTTCACATTAGACAATGTGAACTACAGAAGTGGATAGCTATGACACACTAAGACTGATTCTCCAATACTGATGGTTGTACTATGGCTAAACCAACTAGTGCCTTGTTTATAGGAAATAAGCACAACATGCTAGGAGGGCAGTGGGCATCAGCTCAGAAACTTGGTTCTCAAACTGCCCAAAGTGCAAAGAAAACGGCATGCCCTTCATCATCTGCTGGCACACAACTGTCTACAGAGCCCAGGACAGGCAATAAAAAAGCCAAAATAAGCTAAGAGTAAGGTGAGTACCAAGAGCACTTAGCCCGATATATCACTTACTGAACATGTACACTATCTGAAATACATACTCAAAGTGGTGAATCAATCCATTTTTCAGCTAAAACAAGCAAAAAAGACCAAGATTGTTACGTGAAATTTCCTGTTTTTTTAAAAACGTATAAATTTATTTTATGTTTATGGGTATTTTGTCTGCATGCATGTCTGTATCACATGCATGCCTGGTGATACTGTGAGCTGCCATATGTGGGTGCTCTTAATGGCTGAGCAGTCTCTCCAGTCCCAATTTCTCAATTTCTGAAATACTCAAAGGGCCGAACAACACATAAAATGTTTGTCTGCTAAGTCTGAACCACAGCAACCTCTGGCCCAAAGGCATGTTTCTCAAAGTAAAGCCTCGGGATACAGAGAAGCCACATGATATACAGATGCAGCATTCTCACTGCCACAGTTTTATCTCAAGAGTCTGCCCTGGAATTTTTTGAGAGACAACTAGTTCGTATTTTTTAAATGCTATATATTGTAGAATATAGTGCAACGCTCACATAATTTTTAAAAAATCTATATTAAAAAATGCCAAGGTTACAGAAAAGCTACCAGAATAGAAGTAATGAAAAACAAACACACACCCATACGGCTATTACCAAATTCACTTGCTGCTAACACTGTCTGTTTATCTTAATATATATGTCAATTACCTATGTGTATATATTTATCTAAAAAACATATACATTTTTAGTGAACCATTTAAAAGATATACACAGTAGGTGTGGTAGTGCATACCTGTTCCCAGCACTTGGAGGCTGAAACAGGACTGTGGCATGCGGGTGGTACAGTGAGTTCCAGGTCAGCCTGAGATACAGAGTGAGGCCCTGCCACAAACAATAGTAAGGTAACAGACACCATGGTCCTTTCTCCTTATCAACTACAGTTCGTATTTCCTAAAAATAAAAACATCTCCATGCATAATTTTAGTATAATTATCAATGTTAGTAAGTTAAATACTGATATAATATTTTTATCTCTTCTACCACATAAACTCTAATGTTTGTCAAGTGAATCAAGAATATCCTTTGTTGTATTTTTCTCTCTAAAACATAGTCCAATGTTTCTTTGGTCTCCTTTAATCTGGACCACTTCAAAAGACTCTATAAAGTGTATGTGTGTAATTTAAGTTTCTTCTGATTAGATTCAGACTATTTATAGTGGAGGTAAAAAAAAAAAAAAATTAAGGCACACAATGTCCACCGGCAGTATGTGTTCTGATTCTGCATTCACCGTGAGTCTGGCTTTGTCACTGCACAGTTACTATTTTCCCCCTGCAACTACTAAGCACACATAGGGAGAAATTTAGAGCCATGCAGACATCCTGCTTTTCATCAAATCTCTTCTAGGTTTGTCAGTTATTAATTCTCGTCCAAACCAATTCTTGTTATGGTCTCAAAATAATCACATGAATTACTCATAGGAATAAACATAAATTTTTAAACTAAACAGGCTTCAACTTTTGAGTATAGCCCCACATGCTTGGGGTACTGAATGCAAATTCACCACTTTAGGAATACTGCAGAGAAATGGTTTGAACAAGCAAGACTAGAGCAACGAGGAAGAGACTCCAGGATAAAGACAATCAACCTGAGATGGACATCGAAGAGTGGAGAGAGTCTATTCAGAATCATTTGTGAGTCAAGACAGACAACTCCATCTGAAAAGCTAAACTAGGAGCTGAAAAAATGCCTCAAAGGTTGAGAACATGTGCTACTCCTGCAGAAGACCCTAGTTTGTTCTCAGCATCCACATAAGGAGGCTCACCAGTGCCTGTATCTCCAGCTCCAGGAGATCTGATGGTGTCTTCTGGCCTCTCGGAGCCCCTGCACTCACATACACATACAACAGAACTGAAAAACTAAAATACATTGTTAAAAAGCTAGAATAATAGATGGTAAATCTAAATCTTCTTATAAGTCAAAGAATCACTTGACAAAGTAAATAACCTAGCTATGAAAATTTTATAAAGCCATATTGGAAGGTCGAAGTTTGTCTTCCTTCTCTACATTCAGATTCTTAAGTTTTCCAAGAGACAGCACACTATTCCCTGTAACTTTTAATTGCTCCCCCACTTTCACACATGTCAGCATTCCTAGCTCCTCTCTCAGATAGAGCTTAGCCACAAAAATGTCTACCTCTTCAAAGCATGGCCCACAGAAAGTTTACACTGCTGTCTAAGCGAAACACACACAACTGAACTAGACAGTTTCAGCCATTATCATGTGGAGCACTGGCATTTTATAATCGTTCTTCCTGCCTTAGTTTTTTCAAATGTTGGTCTTGACCATTAATAAACTGATTTCAGAATCAATCAATTAATAGGTCATGCACATGACTTGCAATTCAAAGCATTACCCCAGAACCTGGGCCATAATTCTTTATCAGACTTAATCAAATTTAATATAATCCAAGTATGGCATGAATCCAAGAAGTGTATGAATTATGGTGGTAGAAAAGGAAACTAACCGGGCGGTGGTGGCGCACACCTTTTGTCCCAGCACTCGGGAGGCAGAGCAAGGAGGATCTCTGTGAGTTCGAGGCCAGCCTGATCTACAGAGCGAGATCCAGGACAGGCACCAAAACTACACAGAGAAACCCTGTCTCAAAACACCAAAAAAAAAAAAAAAAAAAAAAAAAAAAAAAAAAAAAAAGAAAGAAAGAAAGAAAAGAAAAGGAAACTAAAAATAAAAAAGGTAACAAGCACCAGGCACTGTAGCACATAATCCGAGCACTCAGGAGGCAGAGGCAGGCCAATCTGAGTTCAAGACCAGCCTAATCTACAAAGTGACATCCTGAACAGCCAGGGATACACAGGGAAATTCTGTCTTGAAAGAAAAAAAAAAAAAAAAAAAAAAAGAGGAGGAGGAGAGAAAAGAAGGAAGGGAGGGAGGGAGGGAGGGAGGGAGGGAGGGAGGGAGGGAGGGAGGGAGGTTGGTTTACAAGAAGGCTGAGGATGTAGCTCAGTGGTAGATCACCTGCCTGCTATGCATGAGACCCTAGGTCCAATCCCCCAGTACAAGAAGAAAAATAACTGGGGAAGACAAAGAGGCTAGATGTAATGGTATATAAACCTATAATCCCAGCATTTAGGAAGTGGAAGAAGGCACATCAAGAGTTCAACGCCAGCCTCAGTTATATAGCACGTTTGAGTTGAGGCTAGCCTGGGCTACATGAGACCCTGTCTCAAAAGAGAGAGAAAGAGAGAAAGGGAAAGGAAAAAGATAACAAGAGATAAGAAGGATCAAAAGAGACATTTTAACATGGCAGGGGGAAAAAACGACAAGGAAACAAACATTGTCCTGTGATTTCAAGACTGGGTGATAAAGTATTTCATGTAAAAATACACACACATTTATATAACTTCAATGTAGCATTTATAAAATGGCCATGACTTAACATCCTTGTCTATGATTTCAGAAACCACTATAGAGCCTTAATTGCTATTCTATGTAAAATGCAAATACAGTGTTTTCCTTATCTGAACACTCACCAACCAAGGGTAAAGTTTGAATTTCAAGTGTTTAAGTCAATAAAACTGCCATTTTATTTTATTTTATTTCATTTGGTTTTTCAAGACAGGGTTTCTCGGTATAGCTCTGGCTATCCTGGAACTCACTCTACAAACCAGGCTGGCCTGAAACTCAGAGATCCACCTGCCTCTGTCTCCCAAGTGCTGGGATTAAAGGTGTGTGCCACTACTGCCCGGCTAAAACTGCCATTTTATAAGAAGCAAAGTAGAGTGATTTAACAGAATGATTGTACAAAAAACAATTAAGAGACTTCAACAGTCAATCATTTTGAAAGGAAAAGCTGATTTAGAAGAGAAAGATTCCAGATTTGACATCTGTAAGATTTGAGGAGTCACTAACAGGGCAGGCATGGCAACACATGCCCAAAATGCCTGCACCAGGAAGGCTGAGGCAAGAACCTCCAGTTCAGGGACCTCCAGTTTTAAGCTATGCAGCAAGACCCTATCTCAAAGCAGTCACCACCAGAATAGGAAAAGAACACTGGACTCTGTCACATACAGTGAGTTCACGGGTTTTTTGTTTGGTTGGTTGGTTGGTTGGCTGGGTTGGTTTGTTGTTGTTTTGTTTTTGTTTTTTAAAAAGTTATGTGCCAACAGGATAAAATGAGAATGAAACACTGTATGATTTTCAGTATTAAAATTCTGGGCATAGGAGAAGACTTATGCATACATCAGCCTGTTAACATCAGTTGCACACACACAGATAGACTATATGAAATACAATCTATCTATCTATTTTTGTCACTGTTTAACTGTTTAACATGGACATAAATTCTTCAAGTTAATCCTTTCTCAAAAGAAAGGGAAAAAGAGCCTGCATTCATATAGTTTTAAAAAGGACACTTCATACTCTGAACCTCAGTTTCATCTTTAAAAGCGTAACAATTTATTCTTAAGATCACATATAGATTTAAGAGATAAAGGTTCTTTGTAAACTACAAAGCACTATGCAAATTTAAGGTGTTATGCTACTCTAAGGCACCCAGAACTATAGAACTTTTGAGAGGTAACATACAGACACAGAAATCCACAACAGACATGCAATCTCCCACACTGAGACAATTGCTGCTGGGCTATTTCTTTGAACTTTTAAAAGGTCTTATGATCCATCTATTTAAATATCAAAATGTTTTCAAATTCCTATGAACAAATAGTGAAGTTTTACATAATATAGAAATGAGTTCTCATATACAAAACAGTTTTTATATAACTAATTCAGACTTAAACATAAAGACCTAGTCATACAATCCCTGGAATTTGGACTGCCAAATGCATTCTTTGATAATTTTAAAATGCCAGGCTTTATAGATATCTAGCAATCTCCAGATGTTCACTCTCAGAAATCACTGCTTTGATACACAGCACAGCATTTTAAATGGTGCTTCCCTCCTCCATGTCTGGTATTTTACTTCTGCTAAGTAATGAACATCTCTAGATCCCTTTTTTAAATTGGCAGTAAGCTCCTCAAGGACAAAAGCATGTCTTTTTGTGTCCTTTCTTTAAGGATAAAAAGTATAGAGCTGGTCCAGCTATGGCATTAATCCACACATATTTAGCAATATTATAGCTAATTCATGCTGTAGATGTTGTGCCTACATTTAAGAGCTATTATTCATATCATGTTACACATAACCATCTTTTTGCGTGTGTTAGTGTGTGTGGTGTATGCATGTTCAAGTACACATAGGTACAAGTGTGTGTGTGTGTGTGTGCGTGCATATGGAGGCCTGATGATGTCTGGCATCAGGAATCTTTTTTCGTTGTTGTTGTTTGTTTGTTTGTTTGTTTTGTTTTTGTTTTTCCAAGACAGAGTTTCTCTGTGTAGCTCTGGCTGTCCTGGAACTCACTCTGTAGACCAGGCTGGCCTCGAACTCACAGAGACCTGCCGGCCTCTGCTTCTGGGTGCTGAGATTAAAGGTGTGCGCCACATCGCCCAGTGGCATCAAGTATCTTCCTCAGTCACTTGCTACCTTATTCATGGGTCTCTCCACCAAAACCAGAACTCAGTGACATGGATGGTGGAACTACAAGTTCACTGCCATGCCTACCCAGCATTTAGATGGGTGCTGGGGATCTGAACTCCTGTTCAGCAAGCACTTTATCTACTGAACCGTCTCCCCAGTCACCACTTGAGGCTATCTCTGCTCTTCAAGACAACCAATATATTAAAAGTTACTTAAGGGAAAAAAAAAATTCAAATGATTACATGAAAAAAAATGGCTTACTGAATATTTAAAGGATGTTTGAAGCTAGATTAATATTTGAAAATCAGCCAGGCATTGTGGCATGTGCCAGTAATCCCAGCTACTGGAGAAACTTGGGCAGAAGAGTGGTGTGAGGTCAAGAGTTCAAAGCTAGCCAAGATAACATAGCATGCCTCTGTCTTACAAATAAATTAAAAAATTAACAAAGGGCTTGGTGTGGTGGGGCACTCCCATAATCCCAAAACTCTGAAGGTAGAGACAGGAGATCAACCGTTCAAGGCCAGCCTCATCTATGAATCAAGTTCAAGCCCACTCAGGGCTATGTAAGAACCTGCTCAGAAATTTAAAAAAAAAAAAAAAAAAAAAAAGAACTCCTGCATTGTTCTGTTAAGAAAGCAAGATCTGACTGAGGATGTCGTTCAGTTGGCAGAGTGCTTGCCTACAATTTATAAAGCCATGGCACCCTCATTACTCCATGAACCACCCGAACTGAATGCAACGACACAATAACCTTCCTGTATTACAATTTGAATTGTATATTGTAAACTGGCCTGGCTAAGTTTATACTTTCTTTAAAATGCAAACATTCACCCTGAGGCTAATCCCAAGATAAATATATTAAAACTAAATTAAAACTTTTATTATGAAAAAATAATATCCCAGGGTGCGTAATCTTGCACTTGGGAGGCTGACAGCAGAACAGCCATCAGTTCAAGCCAGCCTGGGCTATGTAGTTAAGACCTTGCCTCAAGGATGGGGTTAAAACCCAACCTCCGCCACCACCGAAAGAACAAAACAAAAACTGACTTAAACACTTAAATAAGAAAAACATGGGGAGATGGCTCAGAGGTTAAGAACACTGGCTGTTCTTCCAGAGGTCCTGAGTTCAATTCCCAGCAACCACATGGTGGCTCACAACCATCTGTAATGAGATCTGGCTCCCTCTTCTGACCTGCAGGGATACATGCAAACAGAACACTGTATACATAATAAATAAATAAATCTTTAAAAAAAAAAAAGAAAGAAAGAAAAACATGCTAAAAGAAGGCTAAGCATAAAATGTATCCAACCCCAACCTTATGAAAGTCAATAAGCTCAGAAAGAAAAGTAGTATTTATTGGTAGTTTCCTACTTTTGCAAACACACCTAAAGTTTAAGAAACATACTGTGAGACGCTGTGTGCATTCCCACATTAAGATGTGGAGGCAACACACCAAAATAATGTGGGGTAACTTTAAAAACACGGTTTCCCAAGTGCTACCTTTTCAAATGACCCTAATGTACGTACTGAAAGTTACTGTACCCAGGAGAAATTCCAAGCACCTGCCAACCAAACTACCTGAAATTCATCAGCTGCAGAGTAAATGGGTCCTCAGTTGCTTTTACCTAAAATGGGGGTAATACAAGAAAACTACTAACTTTGACGTGGTATCGAAATGGCCAATCATCTAACATTCCATCCTCTGGTTCCCAAAGCTACCACATAGATGTCTTATAAAATGCACGGACTGCATAGCTTGGGTCTGAAGTCTTTCCGATTTACAAGATGACTCACTGCCAGAGTCCCTTCAATAATCAGCTTTTAAAGAATCATTCTGCTGATAAAACACTGAAATTTTTTTGCTTATAAAAATATAGTCTTCTCACAATTTTCCAAGAACCCATCTAGTATGTGAAAGCAGATCCAGGCATCCACTTCCTTAGGGGGGAAAAAAAACTGCTTTCAATATCTGTTACCCCCAGAAGAATTTCACATGTTTTGAATTCTTCAGTTGAAAGAGAAGTTTTTAAACATAAGTGCTTTCTTTTATATTAATGGCTCTCTTGATGATAAAATAAAGATCAATGTAACTCTAAGCTCCAGGCTAATGAACTGCAGAGAACAGAAACAAGAAATCTGGCAAGAGCTGAGCAGAGCTCTGCTTAAAGGCTACTAGTAAAATAGACCAGCTCCCCTCCCCCACGCCCAACCCTTTAAGGTTTCAATTAAGATGGGGCCTAGTTTTACTCTTCAAAGAGGACAGAAAGGAAAGCTCGGCTCCTGCTAGCAATTCTCTTCAGCGGGGGCAACTCTAGAATATAGACAAGAACTATTTCCTTCCTTCAGCTGACAGAGGTATGTTTCCCCCGGCCTGGTCAACACCAAATCTAAAGATCAGGAAAGTCTCATCACATACCATGCAAAAGTTGGCATCAAATCAATCAGAGTAATTTTTTTTTTTAAATCCAACGATGGGATCACAAAAGATGGCGTGAAATAAATCTTTTCTAAAGTCCAACATTGCGCATCTTTAATATGCCATAAAAACAAGATTTGTTTTCCCAACTGCGACTCTCCTTCCTGCTGTTTCTCCTGGATTAGTTAAGGGATGAAGTTAAGTTTAACAAGGCATACACACTTTCAAAACTAACTCAAGTGCTCCAATTGGTGAAAAGACACTTTCAAAAAACACAGAGGCTTCTGCAAGCCATCCAGGATTCCTCAGAACCAACAAGAAAAGCACAAATGAGTGAAGATTCCATTACATAGAGATTATCACAGCTCCCCCCACCCCAAGATACTCAGCGCACAATCTGCACGTTAGTGGACATCAAGGTCAGCCAGTCTTCCAGCCAATATGAACTGGGGAATGAACCCAGGCATCAAGCTAAAGAAGAACCAATGAAAAGCTAATGCCTCTCTAAAAGGAGCCCAAGAATGAAATAACTTCACTATGTAAGGAATTATAAGACATCAAAGGTTAGATAATGGACAACAGGTGTCTTTGGAGAGAAAAGAGTCACAATGAGTTACTCCTATTTTGGGATTTCCAGTCTCAAAGCTGTATAATAACAACGTTTTTTTTTTCTTTCCCTCAAGAAAGTCAAGACGAAAACTGTGGCTCTACTATTTAACAACTGCGAGAACCTGATGCTCTTGTACTTGCTTTTTATTTTACTTTTTTTAATCCACTAATCCCAACCTTGTGTGGGCAGATTAAAATATGGCTTGGGGCCAGATGGTTTACTGATCAATGAACACTAACTAGAGATTTATTAGCAAGAAATGGACAAGAAGAGCATCTGCATACAGGCTACCACCACGCAAAATATTCAAAATACAAATCAAATCCAGCAGCGGGTATCACGTAACTGCAGAATCAGCCAAAGCAGAATCGTTTCTCTCACCGTAACACTTAAAGCTCAATCTTTACAGTAACTAGATTCCAGGGGCCTCAAAGAATCGTAATTCCAGACACAGGTACTGGCTACCCTGGAGATCGTCTGTTCCTCAGACCAGTCAGAAAATTTACCACCTGTATTCTGGTCGAAGGGAACCGTAAGGAGGCACTTCAGCCTGCCGAACAATCTATTCTCTTTCTCTCCATTCCACAAAGACAGCATATTCCAAAAATGGAGAATCCTTTCTTTCCCGATCGAGGCCCCCTTTCTTATGGATTCATTGGGGAGGATTACTTCTCTCCCGCATGCATGGAGAACCCACGCTTCTGCTTTCACTCTTAAAGAGGGTACCCCAACACAGATGCACCTCTTCCTTTCCTGTATTGAGTAAATGCTCTCCACCACTGCAAAATGTTCAGAGAAGTGGAGGGAAGTTGTCAGTTATTGAGAGTTCCTTAATAAACCTCCAAATATAAAGACTGACGAGGGGTGCCTTCCAATTCAGAAGTGGGACTGGGGGGGGGGTTTCCTACTCTCGGCGGAAAGGCTGCCCCCCCCCGCCCCCAGTCCTGCCTGGAACTCCGTAAGTGCAAAGATGTACCCTGAAGGGGAAATCTGTATTTGATTGAAGGGGTGCTCCGACTTTAATCGGGGTCGGAGGACGGTGTTAAGCGGACCGGGAGGGACGCAGCAGTTGCTGGCGGAGGAGAAGGAGGAGCCCCCCGCACTGAAGGGGGGCTCCGGGAAGAAAGGAGGGTCTGGAGGCGAGGGCTGCATGGGGGAGGGGCCGCCCGTCCGGGAGGCGGCGGCGGCGGCGGCGACTGCGGCGGGGCTGCAGCCTCGCTGGGGGGGGGGGGGGGGGGGGGACCATGTGCGGGAAGCGGCGGCCACCCCGAGGGGCAGCCGGGGAGCAGGGCCCCGCGGGGCGCGCGGGCGCGGGCAGCCGGGGGTCCCGGCTTACGCACGGGGAGTGGGGGTGGGGAGGGGAATGCGAGCCCGCTGCCGGACTCACCGAGGCTGCCGGCGAAACCGTCCATCTTTGCGGGGGAACGCGCCGGGCTCGGGGCTCAGCGGGGCGGGCGCTTCATTCAGCAACACCGACCGAGTGGCGGCCGCGGAGCCTGACGCGCTCGTTCTCGGCGTCGCCCGACGCGGCTCCCGGCGACGACTCCCCGACTCCGCCGTCCGCCCGTCCGTCCGTCCGTCAGCCCGTCAGGCCCGGGGTGGGTCGGTCGGCCGGTCGGTGGGTCAGTCACTCAGGTGGAGAGCCGCGCAGCCCGCCGCCTGCCCGGCCTCTCCTCTCTCTCCCTCTCTCTCCCAAGCCGCAGCAGCGAGCGCCGCGCCGCGCCCCGCCCCCGCGCCCGCGCGCAGCCACGGCCCCGCCTCCGCGCACGCCGTCACGCTTCCGACCCCGCCCCCGCCCACGTGATGGGGCGGGGCGGGGCTTCTCGCGACACGCCCCTCCCGGTGCGGGGCCCCTGCTGCGGCCGAGCGAGCAGAGGCCGCAGGAGAGGCTCGTGGCTGCGCTCGCGTCCTGGCCCGAGTTCGCGGCCCGGTGTCCTCCCAAGGGGAAGCTGGGTCTGAGTGGGTGGGAGTCATGGGCATTCTGCTGCTTGGGAAACTCAAGTCCATGGTGGGATTCTCTCCGTCCAGTCCAGGTCTGGAGTTCTCTTGAAGGGCGATAATCCCACATGGACGCTAAAGAGGCAAAACAAGTCAGAGAAGGGATTCCCCCTTCCTGAGGTTCCCCTCTCCTCTAATCAGGTGAGGAATAATAAATAGGGGCCAGACTTCTTGACCAGCTTGGGGCCAACACTAGCACAACCTCAGGTTCCAGAACAGAGCACAAGCAAGCGATGTTCGTGCTGGAGGAAGCGTTCATCTTAACCCAGTGGTTCTCAACCTTCCTACCGTGGCGACCCGTTAATACAGTTCCTCATGTTGTGGTGACACACACACACCCCCCGCCCCCACCATAACATTATTTTCATTGCTACTTCATAACTGTCATTTTGCTACTGTTACGAATCGTCATGTAAATATCTGATATGCAGGCTGTCCCACACAAAGGGGTCACTCACGAACCACAGGTTGAGGGCCCCTCTAATGAGGAAGGATACTGGATCTTGAGGATGAGGACATAGCCTGGCCGAGGTCATGGAGCCTGGTGGAAGTGCACCTAAAGGCCGGCTTCCTTCCTCTGCTTCTGTTTTTCCCATCAGGATGCAAGGCCCCGTTGTATAGCAAGCCACAGGATAGCCTGTCAGGAAACTATAGCACAGGTTTTGTTTTTTTTTTTAAAGTAAGCCTGAGTTACTTTAAATAAGCCCACATCTATGAAGTCACCTAACTTATATAGGCCTCGCTTTATCACTCGCAAATTCAAGGGCTAGACTTGTAGCCAAAGCATGTTCTGTCCTCTTCAGTCCTCTGAGTCTATCCCCTCCTCCTTACAAAGACATCGGAATAGTTTAGGTCCCCTCTAGGTTGAAGGTTGTGCAGATTAGGGTAACAAAGAACTGGAAGGTGTTCAGAGACCAAACAGGATGTGCCTTTTAAAGTAGCCAGGTTAGGAAAACGTAAGAATTGTAGGTTACAAAGGACACACGGGAGGAAGAATGGAAGAATCTGGAGGCAGCAACTGTCATGATGAAAGGACTTAGAGAATGAAATGGTAGGGGCTGGGGGTTTAGGTCAGTGGTAGAGCGCTTGCCTAGCAAGCACAAGGCCCAGGGTTCGATCCTCAGCTGGGAGGGGGGGGGGGTTAAACATCCTTTAAGTCTACTTCGCCCCTTTGATGCCTCTTTAAAATCTTCCCTAAGGGCCTGCAGGTGGAACCCACAGACAGAACCCACAGACAGATTGCAATATCTGAGGCACTGGGTTTGCTCCCAGCTCTGGAAAAACAAACAAACAAAACCTTCCTTAAAAATCTAAGCAAGTGGCGCACGCCTTTAATCCCAGCACTCGGGAGGCAGAGCCAGGCGGATCTCTGTGAGTTCGAGGCCAGCCTGGGCTACCAAGTGAGTTCCAGGAAAGGCGCAAAGCTACACAGAGAAACCCTGTCTCGAAAAACAAAAAAAAAAAAAAAAAAAAAAAAAATCTAAGCAAACGTCAAGGCAAAACTAGGGGGTCAGTGTTGTAATTGGGACCCCGCAAGGCTGAGAGCTGGCACACTCTGTGTGGGGATGAGAACCTAGGTTCACCCCAGCACCCACGGTTTTCAGAAGGCTGTGATGGAGTGCACTTGCAATCCCAGTGCTGGGAATCCAGAGACACTCGGAGCCCTGGGGCTTGCTGGCCAGCCAGCCTACACAGAGAGCTCCAGGCCGACAAAACAAAGCAGGTGAGCAGTTACACCTGAGGTGGACCTCTGGCGCACACACATGCACAAGCACACACAAATAAAAGTAAATGTGACATTGGCCTTAAATTTTTTTTTTTTTTGATTTTTCAAGACAGGGTTTCTTTGGGCAACAGTCTTGCTTGTCCTAGAACTCACTTCATAAACCAGGCTGGCCTCGAATTCAGAGATCCACCTGCCTCTGCCTCCCGAGTGCTGGGATTAAAGGCATGCGCCACCACCACCTGGCTAAAATTAAATCTTAATTAAAAAGAGAGGAAGGTAATTCAGGTTTTCTTCTAGCATGGTAGACCAAATGTTTAGTTATTGATAGTTGAAGTAAAACATGATTTCACACTTAGAGTAAGGCTATATATAGTGTTGCTAGAGGTATTCTGATGAAGTTGATTTCATACAGTTCACATTTTCAAAAGGAAAATGTGCAAAGTATCATGCATTTAAAAGTCTACAGTGCTGCCGGGTGGTGATGGCCTTTGATCCCAGCACTCGGGAGGCAGAAGCAGGCAGATCTCTGTAAGTTTGAGGCCAGCCTGGTCTATAGAGCGAGTTCCAGGACAGGCTCCAAAGCTACACAGAGAAACCCTGTCTCAAAAAAAAAAAACCTAAAAAATAGTCTACTGTGCTGCAAAACTGAGTATGTTCCTCACAGGAGACAATGTCTGTTTTGGCTTGACATCAATGAAAACCAAATTCTCCACTGACAATGTACTTGGCTAATGACTGCAAGGATCTTCCCCCTCAATCAGCTTCTGGTTCTGTGTGTCGCAACCCTTGCTTCTCCCACACTCCTCACATACTGCCAGTGCCAGCCATATGTCCATATCATGTTATAACCTCTAGCCCTGAAACTCCATGACAGGATGCCAGCCAGGTGAGTCAGTGCAGTGGGCCACGGGAGCACTCCCAGAATCTATTGCTAAACAGAAGTCGCCAGCAATGATTCAGTGCAAATGACTAGGGTCTGTGTGGAATATATCACTAAGCTTAACATGAAATGTAACCCCCGCTCAACTCTCTGAAGCTAGATGCCCCAAATATCCAGTTATTCCAATATGGCTTGCTGGAGTGGAACACGTAACAGAGGGAAGACTGTAATGGAAAGTACACCTTCTGACACACTTAGCACATACTCACGTTGCAGGGCATGGTGCACTCCTCTGCAACCTCCACCCTGGAGGTTGAGTCCCGGAAAATTGCAAGTTCAAGGTCATCTTCAGATACCTAGCAAGTTTGAAGCCAACCTGTGCTAAACACACCCTGTAACTTTGTCTCCAAAGACAAAGCAAACAAACAGGAAAACTGGGGACAGGCGGTAAAGAAATCTGAAGTGCAAGCATTGTCAATTTCATGATAAAATCTGCCTGTGTCATTCTTACCAAAGCAGTCCAGATTTATTCTAACTAGTGAGCCCAATGAGAGGTGTTTTTGTTGTTGTTTTTTAAAGACTGAGACAGGAAAAATGAAATAAAGATTCAAAATGAGGACAATAATGATGGCTCAGCTTGGTAGGGTAAAATGTTCACTGTGTAAGCCTGAGGACTTGACGCCGGGCAGTGGTAGCACATGCCTTTAATCCCAGCACTCGGGGGGCAGAGGTAGGCGGATCCTTGTGAATTCGAGGCCAGCCTGGTCTCCAAAGTGAGTTCCAGGAAAAGCACAAAGCTACACAGAGAAACCCTGTCTCGAAAAAAACCAAAAAAAAAAAAAAAAACCTGAGGACTTGAGTTCAAGTCCCCAGAACCCATATAAAAGAGCTAGCACTTCAGCTGGGCAGTAGTTCACCTCTCGTCCCAGCTCTTACGAAACAGAGACAGGCAGATCTCTGAGTTCGAGGCCAGCCTGGTCTACGGAGTGAATTCCAGAGCAGCCGGGGCAACACAGAAAAACCTGTCTGGAAAAAAGAAAAAACAACAACCTAGCACTTCAGTATGAGTCTATAGCCAGCAGGGTGACAGGGACCGGCAAATCCCGAGTGGGATTTAGTTAGTCAGGGTAGCCAAACTAGTAAACTTTCTAGGTTCAGTAACAGACTCTGTCTTGCCAGACGGTGGTGGCGCACACCTTTAATCCCAGCACTCAAGAGACAGAGGCAGGTGGATCTCTGTGAGTTTGAGGCCAGCCTGGGCTACAGAGCAAGATCCAAGACCCTGTCTCATAAGGTGGAAGGAGATAGAAGACATTCAGTATGGATCTCAGGACTCTGTAGGTATTACTGTAATTAACAAGGCAATTCCACATAATTTATGTGGTAATCGCGAGAGGTTTATTTCTGGGATAACTTACAGCCAGTAGGGGTTGGTTACGGGATCTGAGACAGATGAGGTACCATCCAGCGGAGAACTCTGGCTTGGTGTCCCATCCAGCTTCCAAGACCATGAGGTATCCAGAAGGGCCAAACATGTAGCACCTGAGTCTTAAGGGGCTCCCTCTCAGCCACGCCCCAGGGGCAGGTCATAGGCAGGTGTGGCAGTGACCGGCTGTCACTCTAGGGGCAGTGTTTCAAGGTCAAAGCTGGAATAGCTACCCACTACATGTAGGCTTAGCTATGCGCATACACCATACATGTGTGAGTACACACACACACACACACACACACACACACACACACACACACACTACAGATAGACAATAACTTAGGTACAATCACCTTGCCGCAGTAATTCTGGAATCTTTCTGGGATGGATATGATTTATTTCCTACTTAATGAGAATCATGTAAAATTGAATTTACCAGAATTCTCAACAGTGTCGTGAAGAATCTTTTCTTTGAATATTACTGGTTTTTTTTTTCTTCAAGAAATCCCTTTGTCTAGTGAACTCCATGGTCCCTGGTTTCATTGCCCTACAAGGTTCTTTCTCATCTTTTACCACATTTTTGTCCCTAGTCCAGGCTCTAGGACTTAGTCCTATGGCCAAAGAGTGGGAAACACCTTACTATGTATTCAGAAGTAATTACAGCCAGACTTCTCATTCATCACATTCAGTAGAGTTAAGTTTTTCTCCAATTCTTCAGTTAGCTCGTTTTACTTGAATGATTACTTGGTCCGTGTTTCCATCACTGGGCTAGATACTGTGAAGACAGCTTCTAGAACATGTAAGAAGTGTTTGAGAAAGCAGTCTGTGCCAGGCCCGGTGGAGCACACCTTTGACCCAGCACCTGGGAGGCAGAGGCAGACAAATCTCTAGAAAGAAAGAGATGGGTGGTGGTGATGTGCACCTTTAATCCCAGCACAACACTCCAGAGGCAGAGGCAGGTGGATCTCTGTGAGTTCAAGGCCAGGGCTACACAGAGAAACCCTGTCTTGAAAAACCAAAAAAAAAAAAAAAAAAAAAAAAAAAGATAAAAAAGATAAATAGACAGGTAAATGATCAGATTTGGGCTGGGAATGTTGCTCAGTCAGAGTGCATGCACAAAGCCCTGGAGTCCATCCCCAGAACCACATAAACAAAGCGTGGGGATACAGGACTATAATTGGTCGGCAGAGGCAGAAATATCAAGCATTCAATGTCACCAATGGCTCTATGGTAAACTGAGGCCATACTGAGCTATGTGATATTCTGTCTTAAAAACCAACCAAGCAAACAACAGCAACAAATGTGTATAAACTCCAGAATCACAGTATTATACTGTCCAGATTCTAATCCCAGCTCCATCACTTCCAAGCTAAGTAGCATTAGACAAATTATCTAATCCCTGTACCTCAGGATTTCCTATGTAGCCTGTGATAGCCACATTTCTGTGGCCTAGAGCTGTAGAGAAGATAGAGTATGACAACCCAGGTAAAGCTCCCAGAATAGGGCGCAGAGTGCTGGCAACACCATTGGCTGCTGGAATTACATAAGCAGTCACTCTCCTGTTTTGTCCACCAGTCGATTCAGTAGCTGGGCAGCGAATATTTACTAAGTAATGAATAAACGTGGAAGGACTGAAACTAATCAATCTGAGCTCATTATTTTAACACCTAATGCCCAGCTACTTTAAAGCAACCGGTATCAATCTGTCTGTTTTCCATTTCTCCAACGAGATGTTGCAAACTATCTAATTACCACAACGAAGTAAAAACATTGAATAGGAGTCTTTCAAAATGAGCATGCAGCAAGGTATTATCACTCAACATGGAGCACACATAGAACACCAAACACATGCGACCGTTACTGATTACTGAATGCTTATTTGGATACTTCATTTTTTTTTAAATGAAGTTTCTTTCTTTTTTTAATTTATTTTTTATTACTTTATGTGCATTTGTGTTTTGCCCGCATGTCTGTCTGTGTGAGGATGTCAGATCTTGCAGTTACAGACAGTTGTGAGCTGCCATGTGGGTGCTGGGATTATGAACCCAGGTCCTCTGGAAGAGCAGTCAGTGCTCTTTAACTACTGAGCCATCTCTCCAGCCACCCCCCTCCATTTTTTTTTAAACAAAGTTTATCAAGAAGAGTTTTAGTACAACTGTAAGCACCCACACCAAGAGCAAATGAGATGCTGAGGAAAAGGTCAGTACATACTTTTCGAGAAAACCACCTAGGTTATTCACCTTGGAAAGGAAGTTATGGTTAGATTATTTTCACTTAGAGACCCTTAAGTATAATTCAAAAATTTATTACACTGTATTTAGAGTGCAGGTGTGTGTGTGTGTGTGTGTGTGTGTGTGTGTGTGTGTGTGTGTGTGTATGTGCTTGCATGCATGCTTGGACATGAGTTTGGTGGTCACAGGACAAGTTGCAAGGGTTGGTTCTTCCCTTCCACGGTGGGGGTCCTGGAGATTTTCTCAGGTCCCTGGGTTTGGCAGCAAGTGCTTTTACCAGCTGAAGTATCTTGCTAAACCCCATACAATTTAATTCAGCAAGATCAAATATGTACCTTTTTTTTTCCCCCATGAGCTCAAGTATTACATATTATGGTAGTTTGAGAGAAAATGGCCCCCAAAGGGAGTGGCACTATTGGGAGGTGTGGCTTCATTGAAGTAGGTGTGGCTTTGTTGGAGGAAGTATGTCACTGGGGGCGGGGGCGGGGCAGGCTTGAGGTCCTTTGCTTTAAGCTACTCTCAGTGTTACAGTCGACTTCCTGTTGCCTGCAAAATGTAGAGCTCTCAGCTACATCACCAGCACCACATCTGCCTGCACGCCATCATCCTCCTGGTCATGATGATAATGGACTGAACCTCTGAAACTGTAAGGCAGCCCCAATCAAATGTTTTCCTTTATAAGAGTTGCCACGGTCATGGTGTCTCTTCATAGAATAGAAGCTCTGACTAAGACACACACACACACTTTTTTATGTAGCTATAACAAATACAAAAATTTATCATTTGTTCCTTTTCTTTTTTTAGACAGGGTCGGGGGTAATACAGGCTGGCCTCAAACCTCTGTGTAGCTGACGATGGCACTGAACTTCTGATCCCTTTGCTTACACCTCCCAGATATGGGGATCACAAACAAGCATGCCTTGCTAAAATTCAGAAGCTTGTCTCTATGCCTCGTTACCTTCCTTGAGGTCAAAGTGAGAGAACATTGTGGGAAGAACTTCCGAGTACTTGGGGAGACACATAAGACCTACTGTCAAAGCCTTGACCTGGCGGTTGGAATAAAACCAAAGTCTCCTTTACTGATCTCCATTCACTCCCTCTGATTAGACAACCTTCGGAAGGAACTCCAAAAGTTTCGTCTGCTTGCCTTTTCTCACAGATATTCTTTGAAGTGTCAAGGGAAGTTAAGTTTTGTAAAAGAAGGTTGTGTTTTTAGCCCCTCGAATTTTATTGTTTGAATGTTGTTTTAAAATGAAACCCTAGCCAGCCGGTGGTGGCGCACACCTTTAATCCCAGTGCTCAGAAGGCAGAGGCAGGAGTTTGAGGCCAGCCTGGTTTACAGAGTTAGTTCCAGGACAGCCAGAGCTACACAAAGAAACCCTATTTCAAAAAACTGAACATATAAAAGAAAAGAAAATGAAACTCTATAGCCACATAATTACGTAGATTTCATAAGCCTATAGTGCACACACACGAGCATAAAAATGATAGAGAAAAACTTTAACTCCTTTTGTCCATCAAAATCAGGAATTAACAATATCTAGAGTATGGAAGAAAGATTTTTGAATTTTTTTTTTTTAGTTATATGTGTGTCTATGTGTAGGTCTGTGCACATGTAAGTGAAGGTGCCTGTGAAGGCCAGAAGAGGGTGTCAGATCCCCTAGAACTGGAGTTACAGGTGATTATGAGTTTGCCTGGTATCGGTGCTGGGAACTGAATGTGGGTCCTCCAGAAGAACAGTACATGCTCTTAACTGCTGAACCATTTCTCCAACCCTTATTTTTTGTTTTATAATATATTTAACAAGGTACTGGAGAGATGGCTCAGGGGTTAAGAGCATTGACTACTCTTCCAGAGGACCAGGGTTCGAGTCCCAGCACCCACAGGGCAGCTCACAACTGTCGGTGACTCCAGTTTCAGGGGATCCGACACGCTCACACAGACATACATGCAGGCAAAACCACCAATGCATATAAAATAAAAATAAATGATATACTTAACAAAAGCAGTATATGATCTAGAAGAGACTAAATGGCTATATATATAATATACATACATACATATATATATATACATATACATATATATATATATATATTTAGGTTAGGTTCTAATCCTCAAGAATGCCCAGGAATTGCTGGGCTTGGTGGTGCATGACTGTAAGCCGTGCATACATTTGGAAGATGGAGGCAGAAGAATCAGGAGTTCAAGGCCAACCGGAATTACACTTGACTACATGAGATGCTGGGAAGCAAGCAAGGGGGGACGAAAGAGTAGACGTAGATTCACTCTACAGGGTTACATGGTAGCTGATTCTCGGCAATGATATCAAGCTGGAGAAGGCAGTAGAAAGATACAAGGATGGTCACTTTTGTATTGTTTTAATCATATAATAAAATAAATGTGTATTATCCTATAACCCACTGAAACTGCAAGAACAGAAAGTAAGCTACAATGCCCAGTGTCATGTGATGTTTTGTTCATGTTCTGACAAATAAAGCTTGCTTGGAGATAGAGGGCGGAGCTAGCCCCTAGTTAACCATAAAAGGTTTGGAGGACTGTAGAGAGAGGAGACAGGAAGTGGTAAGGCGGGGCTGAAATAGGATCTCGGCCCTTTTGGTCAGAGGAACGGAAGAGGTAGGAAGCTACTGGCGGATGCTCCTGGTTCTTTGATCTTTCAGATTTTTACCCCATATCTGACTCCTGGCTTTTATTGATAAGATTAATTAGATTCTCACATCAGCCTAAGAATTCATACACTCGACTGCACACAAACTCTCGATAGAGATTGGTTTGAATCGATGATTAGTGTACTCAATGATTAGTGTACCAGTGTTGACCTGAGGGTTGTCTTTCATGTAGGACTTCCCAGTCTAACTGGCCTTCCAAGTGAAGAGAGCAGCAGTGTTGTGAGGTCTTGTCGAGAGCTGAGATCTGTCCTGTGGTTCCCCAGCCATGCGTAATGCATGGGGATTTGTTTCGGGGATCCATGAGTGAATGAATGGACACCAACTGAGCCTCATTTGGGCAGTTCCGATGGTGCCCGTCTCTGACTAGCTCAGAGAAGCAAGCCACCCGAGGCTACGGAACTTTCTCCGACTTACAAGTGATGCCATAGAGTGGGGTCTAAACTTGCAGAGCCAATAACCAAACCTGCCGGTTAGAGAACCAACTTTAAAGTTTCTTTTCATGTGCTTGAGCTCCTCTGCCTGTAATAGATGTTGGGCAAGCCTGAGAGATAATAGCTAATAATTTTCAGGTGTCCATCGTACATGTCGACTCCCCCCTGCCCCTGGGGAATTCACAGCAGCTTTTTACCAAGTTAAAATTCTACAGGGAAATACTTTCAAAGGGCGACGTTAGAATGGAAAGCAGCCAAATAGGGGGATTTAATTCTCAAAGTTAATAACACAGGAAGTGCTCTACTTGCAAATAAAATACTCTTCAGAAAGGTCATTTGTAAGTCAGTTGTTTGAAATTAGGAACAATGCTGTAAATGATGGTGAGATTGCTCCTCTGCCCCCCAAAACATGTAGCGTGCCGATCCTAACCTGCCTGTGCTAAAACCACAGTGATGACAGCCTTACTTAACATCTCGGACCAGACAGGTCTGAAGTTGAATATTGCCCATTGTAAGCATCTGTGGGATGATGTTGCAACCTAAATACAACATGTAATACCACTTAAACTTTCAAAGTGATGACTTACAGATGCCCTATGAGATGGATCTTATTATCCTGGCTCTTCAGACCCAGAAAAGAAAGCTAAAGAATATGAACGAGAAAGGGGGGACATCAAGGTTTGACACCCCCACACCCCCACATCGGTTTGAATCCGAAGGCCGAGTTCTTTTCAAGGCACCAGTTTGCCTTTTAGTCTCTCTGGGGTCTTGTGGAAATCTGTAAGAAGGGCCCCGGGTGAGGCACCCATCAGCAACTTTGTGGCGATTAACCTGTGGGTGGATAGAGGGGAGGAGGGAGTGGAAGTGTGGAATCCAATTAGGATTGCAGCAGGGATGGCAGAGAGGTCATAGTGGGACAGGAATTGCAGAAATATCCAGAAGAAGATAGCGTGAAGGAAGACCATACACAACCCCCTTGCTGACCCGAGTGACTGATTGTGTCTGAAACGGAGAAAGAAGAAAGAGTCAAAGAGGGTCCCCAGGTTCCTGGTCACGGAGAGAAGGAGGGCCGCGTTGAGTGCCAATGG